>NC_037535.1:14991472-15004581 GCF_001531365.2 Cynara cardunculus var. scolymus
TTACAATTAAACTATTTAAATCTTCTTTTATATGTGAAACGTACAGTAGGCTTATCAATACCTCCCCCCAAAGCTTTCACCTTGTCCTCAAGGTGATTATTAGGAAACTGTCGAGCCAAAGCTTCCAAATTCTCCCAAGTTGACTCGAAATCTGACAGCCCTTTCCACTTGACTAACACCTCCAAACTGCCTGCATCATTTTTTTCCAGTCGTCTAACATCCAACAAGGCTTCCGGTTCTACTTGTAACACCATATCAGCAGACACTTGAATTGGTATGTTTTTTGTAACCAAACAGTTCCCAACAGCTCTTCTAAGTTGTGATACATGGAAGACARAATGTATCTTTACTCCTTCCGGTAACTCTAAACGATAAGCAACTTTTCCGATCTTCTCTAAGACTTTATAAGGACCATAAAATCTTGCCATCAACTTTGGACTATTCCCATTCACAAGGGATTTTTGTCGATACGGTCTAAGCTTCAAAAACACCAAATCATTAACAGCAAAATCAACCTCAGTTCGTTTCAAATCAGCTTGCTGTTTCATTCTACACTGCGCCTTCAAAAGATGCATTCGTACCTCATCCCAAATCTCATCTCGACTCATCAAWTCCATGTCTACTGCTTGTACCACAGTTGAAGCATCTTTATAACGTAACAAAGGAGGTGGATCCCGTCCATATAACACCTTGAACGGAGAACATTTAAGAGCTGTATGATACGCCGTGTTGTATGACAGTTCTGCCCATGATAACCATTTGCTCCACTGACGAGGTCTATCCGAAATCCAGCACCTGAAATCCAGCACCTCAAATATTGCTCCAGCCCTCTATTCACCACTTCGGTTTGACCATCCGTTTGTGGATGATAAGCCGAACTGAATTTCAGAGTTGTCCCTTGCAATTTGAACAATTCTTTCCAGAAATTACTCTGGAATACTTTGTCACGATCAGAAACGATTGAGCTGGGTATCCCATGCAATCGAATTATCTCTTTAGAGAACACCTCCGCTACTGATTGAGCCGTGAAAGGATGCTTTAGACCCACAAAATGAGCATATTTGCTAAATCTGTCTACCACCACCAAGATAGAATTCAAACCACCCGAATTTGGTAGACCCTCAATGAAATCCATCGAGRTATCACTCCAAACTGTGTCTGGAAGAGTCAACGGCTGTAGTAATCCTGCCGGTGAACCACTTAAAACTTTGTTTCTTTGACATGTTTCACATCCTTTAACCATATTAAGTACGTCCTTCTTCATACCAATCCAAAATAACTCGGCTGACATCCGTTGGTACGTTCTTTCTTCACCGTTATGTCCCTCGATTGGTGACGCATGGAATTCTTCAAACAACTTTGGAATGACCATCGACTTTCTGGGCAACACTAATCTACCCTTAAAGAATAACAATTCTTGTCTTACTTCGAATCCTTTATGTCGACTTGCATCTTTCAACACTTCATCTTTTATTTTGAGCAAAAAATCATCCATCTTCAACTCTTCTTTCAAACTTTCCCACTGTCTCCATGATGGCACACTCAAATTAGAAAACTCTATCTCTTCATGCTTACGAGAAAGTGCATCAGCAGCTTTATTAGCACTCCCTTGTTTGTAAACTATTGAAAAGTTATACCCCATTAGTTTACTCATCCAATTCTGATATTCCGGTTCCACCACTCGTTCTAACAAATATCGGAGACTTTGTTGATCACTGCGAACCGTGAAATGCCTGCCAAGCAAATAGGGTCTCCACTTCTTCACAGCTAACACTATGGCCATCAATTCTTTCTCATAAGTCGACTTTTGCCTTGCTCTTGTGCCCAGAACTTGACTGTAATAAGCCACGGGCTGTTCATTCTGCATCAAAACAGCCCCTAACCCTGTCCCAGAAGCATCTGTCTCGACTACAAACTCGGCTGAGAAATCAGGCAGCTTTAATACCGGTGGTGAAGACAAGATTTGCTTCAATTTGTCAAAAGCCTCTTGTGCTTCCTTGGTCCAACCAAATTGATTTTTCTTAAGTAAATCTGTGAGGGGACTAGCAATAACCCCATATCCCTTCACAAATTTTCGATAGTATCCCGATAGTCCCAAAAACCCTCTCAACTCCGTCACGTTTCGAGGTACCTTCCACTCTAAAATCGTTTTGATTTTAGAATCATCTACCTCCACTCCTTTACTTGAGATCATATGACCCAAGTAACCTAGCCTTTCTTGACCAAATTCACACTTCTTTTTATTGGCATATAATTTGTATTGAGATAACAATTGGAACACTAATCTCAAATGGTCAATGTGTTCTTCCTCCGAWCGGCTATACACCAATATATMATCAAAGAACACTAGCACRAACTTTCTTAAACAGTTCTTAAAAACTTCGTTCATCAATCCTTGAAAAGTGGAAGGTGCATTTACAAGACCGAAAGGCATTACCTTAAACTCGTAGTGGCCTTGATGTGTTCTAAAAGCTGTCTTTTGAATGTCTTCATCTTTCATACGAATCTGGTGATACCCCGATTTTAGATCGAGTTTGGAAAACACCCTAGCACCGTGTAATTCATCCAGCAGTTCATCGATCACCGGTATCGGAAATTTATCTACCACCGTAGCCTTATTAAGAGCTCTATAGTCGATGCAAAACCTCCAACTACCATCTTTTTTCTTGACTAATAGTACGGGACTTGAAAAAGGGCTGTTGCTCGGTTGTATCACTTCCGCTTCCAACATTTCTTTCACCAACTTCTCTATCTCATCTTTCTGGTAGTGTGGGTATCGATAAGGTCTCACATTGACCGCATCCGTTCCCTCTTTCAAAACAATTCCATGTTCCTTACCTCTCTTCGGTGGTAATCCYTTTGGCATATTGAATACTTCCKCAAATTCTTCGAGAACCGATTGTACCTTYGATCCTACTTCTTGCACTTCGTCATTCATCACTGTATAGGCTCCCAGCTCCACCAAAACAGCTTGTCCTTCTTGTTGGATCAATTTCCCCATTGCTTTTAATGAAATTAATTGATTGAACTTACCGAGTTGTTGTGTGAGTCATATTATGATTTTGATGCAAATTGATTGTTGTCGGTAGCTTTCTTATTGAATTGAGTAAAGAAAAAGAAGAATACAATGGTTACACAGCTGTCGAGAGGCTGGTTCTCTCCCTAGAGAGCTTGTGCTCCTTTTCAAACTGACAAAAGAGAATGCCACACCTCTAACCAACTTCCCCATTATAAAGGCTGTCACAAATATTCTATTCAGAAGAATACCCAAACTACCCTCCAACTACCCTCCACTTACTTACAATTAAACTATTTAAATCTTCTTTTATATGTGAAACGTACAGTAGGCTTATCAGATTTATGAATCTTTAAATCGTTTTGGAAAAAAAATCTAAATTTCTAACTGATTATTATAAAGTTGGGTCATGTGGTCATGTGGGTTATTGACCTACTAGGCTTAGGCTAAGGGCTTTTGTCATTTCGATAATGAGTCTTCCTCTTGCATATTGATATATCGGAAAATAGAAATTTTCCATGCACATGAGCACATCACTGTATCAACATAGCTGGAGCACACTACACAACATTAACAACATATTGTGATATTGTCTTAATTATTGGACACTTGTTCTTTACAATGCACAGTAACATAGATTATGAATTTTACAATTTATTATTGTTCTTTTGACTTTGTTTACTTTGAGGTTTGAAATTACCGTATTAGATTTAGGGGCCGTTTGATTGGTTTTTTATTAAGTTCCATATGGATAAAACTGTTTGTATGAATTAATCTTTTTGTATCAGTTGGAAAAGTTTTTATTTTGGAGAGTTTTTTCGCAGATGTACGGAGCATTTTTTAGTTGGAAGGGACATGTTTGAAAAAAAACTTGGCTTTCTATATAAAGCTCCTCCTAGAAGCTTACCAAATAAGTCACTTTTTATATCATTAAACCAGTACAAAACAATCATGCATAGTTGAGCGAATAAGCTGTCAATTCCATTAAACTCATTAAGCTGCTAACAGATAGGCCCCTAACCTTTAGTCGTAGAACTGTAACTTTTGAGTTTTACTTTTTGCTTACTATGACAATAATTTTGATGTAATTTATTATTTTTGTCAAAAACTAATTATAGTTTTCCTTGTCTTTTAAGTTCCATAAATTAAAATAAAGTTTTTATTTGCTAATTTCAATTTGGTAAAGGAAAAACTGGAAAAGTTAATCCAGGATTTTTTCTTTTATCATTCCATATTTTGTATTCGGGGTTTTGGTTTTTATGTCCCCCTCCTTTTTATTATAATTAATAAAAATCAACACTGAGGATGAGACACTCAACTTGAATAGGTTCTAAACTCTTTAGAAATCGCATGTTTCGTTGTTTCATTGGCTTAATAAATAGGCTTAGGGACATTTTTTTATTATTTTCGCACAGGGCATCAAAATTCTTAGGACCGGCCCTGCATATACACCCCAAAAAAATGGCATTGTTGCCGCCATCTACTGAATGTGGCTCGCACTATGATGATTCACTATAATGTACCACAAAGTTTTTAGGTTGACGCGGTTCTTTACAGCTAATAATCTAATTATTAGTATGCCATCTTTTGTCCTTAAAGGGAAAACACCTTTCTCCATTCTATTTCCCAAAGGCACTCCTTTTCTTTTGACTCCTAAAACATTTGGATATGTATTTTATGTTCACGATCATGATCATCGTCCGAGACAAAATAAACTTGCAATACGTGTTATCAAATGTGTGTTCCTTGGTTATTTGCGTGTCCAAAAAGGCTATCGTTGTTATAGTCCAACCCTTCATAGATATCTTACTTGTGCTAATGTCACCTTCGATGAGTCGAGTCCCTTCTTTGTCAAACCTACTAGCAATGCTTCAGAGTCGGCAAAACCTGTTCCTGACCCTTTTGAATCTTTGATAGTCCAATCTTACACCTCCCTGTACTAGCATCAAATCTCGTTATTCAGACAGCTCCGACTGATACTCGGTTCACTAAGGTGTATGTTCGACAACACCAAAGACAAGTGCATGAGACCTAAGAGTCCTTACATGTGCATTATGATTTTGATGTCTCCTGTTCCACCACCTGATATACACATATTGATACACACATATCACCGCCTACTAACAAAGTCCCTGATCCAGTACCTATGCACCTGTACCACCACATCATGAGCCTTATGACCCACCCGCTGCACCATTCCCTGACATTCCAATTGCCTTCCGAAAAGGCACAAGGACTCATACCCAATATCACATTCAGGATTATCTTGCTTACTCTCACCTTTCTTTTGGGTCGTGTGCCTACACTACAGCCATTGATAGCGATTTTGCTCCCAGGAATGTGACTAAGGCTCTTAATCACCCAAAATGGTTTAAAGCAATGCAGTAAGAGATGGATGCCCTTTAGAAGAATCATACTAGGGATTTGGAACAACTTCCTCATGGCAAGCGGCAAAGTGGGTTGTAAGTGGGTATTCACGGTGAAACTTTATTATAATGGTTCACTACTTCAGTTGAAAGCCCGGTTACTTGCAAAGGGTTATTCTCAAGCCCATGGGGTTGGCTATGATTTGACATTTTCCCCGGTGGCTAAAATGTCGTATGTTCACATTTGTATAGCTTTGGCTGCCATTAATCATTGGCCGCTTCATTAGTTGGATGTCAAGAACACCATTCTTAAAGGCCTTCTTGAGGAGGTGTACATGGAACAGCCACCCGAGTTTGTTATTAAGGAGGAGACCACAAAGGTATGTTGATTGCGACGATCATTGTATGGTCTCAAACAGTCCCCTAAAGCATGGTTTTGATGTTTTCCAGATGTTCTCCAAAAGTTTGATATGACTCGCAGTCCCAGGATTATTCTATGTTCTTTAGACACCATGACGGTCTACACATCATACTATGGTTTATGTAGATGACATTATTATCACTGGAGATGATAGCACCGGAATTTCAGAGTAGAAACAATTTATGCACATTCAGTTTCAAGTTACTGATCTTGGACGGCTCCATTACTTCCTTGGAATAGAAGTATTCCTATCTCCATAGGGGATTTATCTATTCAAAGAAATATGTTCTTAATATGTTGACAAGGTGTGGTCTGTTGGGGTGTAAACCAGTGGACAACCCGATGCTTGCTACAGGAAAACTTCTTCCGAATGATGGAAATCCTATGAAGGATCTATCTTTCAAAGATACAGAAGACTAGTTGGAAGTTAAACTATTTGATGGTTCTCAGTTAGTGTCTTGAGCCAATTCATGTTCGTTCCTTATATAAGTCACTAGGATACAGCACCTCGCGTTTTGAGGTATCTTAAGGCCACACCAGGTTTAGGGATACTCTATTCTGATTAGGGGCATTGCCGAGTGGGTGCTTTCACTGAAGGATGGACGGATATATGGCTTCTCGGTTGCAAATATCAACTACAGGGTATTGTGTACTTGTCGGAGGAAATCTAGTTTCTTGGAAAAGTAAGAAACAACATATTGTCTCTCGATCAAGTGTCGAGTCAGAGTATAGAGCCATGGCAGATGTGTCATGCAAATTGACGTGGGTAAGAAGACTTCTAAGAGAGCTTGGAGTAATCATAGATGACGTGACGAGACTGTATTGTGATAAGCCGTCAGTTATTCATATCGCCAAGAATCAAGTATTCCATGAGAGGATCAAACATATTAGGGTTGATTGTCGTCTAATCAGAGACCGTGTTGTGGCCTTGTGGGAACCCCGACAGACCCTCCATCGATCCAACTGGTATATATCAGGACCAAGTACCAACTTGCAGATATCCTCACAAAGCCATTACGAAAATCACAAATAAATTTTATTTGTAACAAGTTGGGCATGATTAACATCTTCACTCCAACTTGAGAAGGAGTGTTATATATAGTAAATTAGGGCTTTGCTTTCATAGTATCCTTTCCTTTTAATTAGGTTGCTTGGTTGTATATATATTGTGTAAACTTCCCTACTTGTTTAATAAGAAATACATCACCTTATTTGAGTGAATACAGACAACATTCAGGTCAATGGTGAATCTTTAAGGCCAAAGTGAAATGTTGATCAAAATTTAGCATCTGATAGAATACACAGAACAGCAGTGCATTGGATCAGAGTGCCCCACTAAGAATATTGAGTGCAAATAGGCCATTTTGGGGCAAGATCTCATCTATAGAATTACACAAATACTCAACAAAAACTTCCTCCTCAAGATTCTCAATGCACAATTATGAAAAATCAATAAGGTAGAGATACATGTGATGCACGACAAGCTTTGATTCTTCTTCACTCTTGAAGATCTCTACACATCAAAGCCAGAGAATATATTTAATCATAAAAATGTGAGGTAAATTTTATTTTGGTATGTTTAGTTTTGGAAGTACATGTTGAAATCCGAAGAATGTACACATGCAAGTTTTTTTATAATATATAATATTTACATACGGCAAATAGAACAAATAAACTCACACACCCTCCTTTCTGTCAAAATCTATGGTTTATGTCAGAAGTTGAATATGCTGAAAATAATTGCATAGAGCTCATACAATATGTGTAGACTATCAAAATAGTTTGTTATTAAGTTTGCATTATATTATAAAATTTATGTGTGTAAGGAGAATATTTTATAAGAAAGCAAGAACTATATATGGTTTGAGACCAACTTCCTTGAAAAAAGGAGAAAGAATAAGAACTCAATTCTTGGGGTTTTTCCTTCCTTAGTAGCATTGACAACATTCGTGTGTGAGCCCTCATCTCATGCTCCTACTACCTCTAAACTTCAAGTAGGAGTGATGGACGAGTGAAAAATCTCTCGGCATAGTGAAACTGCTTCTGCCCATTCTGTGAACAACTCTAGTAAGCCCACTTAGGTTAGAGGGGCATTGTCCCTCAGTTCTTACCAACCCCCGGTCTAAAAACAGTTGCTACTCTTTTCTATCATTACTAGACTAAATTTTGATTCAGCAATTTCTAGTCCTCATCTATCTAGTATTTCATCCATTTTAGGTTAATGCCATTTTATTATATAACAATGTCATTATGTTAATTCATGGGCCATGGGTAAGACAATAAAACCCTAATTAGTGATATACTAATAATAATATGAGGATAATGACAAGAGTAGTCAATGAACTCTGTAGTGGCTTTTTGTCAGGATTAAGGGCATCGGCAACCTAGACTCATAAGCAAACCCAACCTGTCTTTGTAGATGGGGTTTCATGAGAAGCTCCAACCACTTTCCTGGACAAGCTGACAATGACATGCTTTTGGTGTTAATGAACGATTTGGTTACTAGAAATATGCATAAGTGACTAACCGCCATGATACATTTAGCTTCAATACCTTGTAATAATTTGAGATAGAAAATGTGTAACATTACTCAGAGGATGTAACAGCCTCTCTAAATCTAAATAAAAGGAAGTGGTAAAATAATTAATAAATATGTACTAAAAACAAAAAAAGTAGGCTTAAAAAGAAGAGCTAAGAAGAAAAAAAGGGCTGGAAAAGGGGCTGCTAGTGGCAGGTGGTGAGGTGTTTCAATTTGGCATAGTGTTTGGGAGGAGGCCACATCAAGTGGTGACTTACCTAGTTCCAGCTCCCTCAACCTTTATGTATAAATAGGCAGCCTTATTCTTGTTTTTTTCCTCCTTTTATTGCAAACTCCAGCAGAAAAGTTCTTAACACACACATATACAAAGCAAGGTTGGGTTCCGGTGAGAAGGAGAGTTAAGGTGAGAAGCGTAATAAGGGATCTCCACCCTTAGATGCACATTAGGATGAGATGCACCAGATCAATTCCCACATCAAGCTTGATTCATGGGTGGGTTTGAGATTAAAGGTGATCAAGGGTCTAGATCCCTTCTTACGCTTCTCACTTTAACTCTCCTTCTCACACGATCCTTCGCCTGCAAACCATACAAGAGTAGAAGCTAAGATTCGAAACCGAGGAAGTTGATTTCCGCAGATTTTTAGTCAAAACAGCAGATGATTACTTGATTTTCTGTTTTGATTTGTTTACAAACGTGTGATACATACTTAAATTACTAAATTTCACATATGATCCTCTAGTTTTCTGCCTCATACATGTTATTATGATAACTATCTTCATGATTCTTGCTTTACATGTGCATATTAATAAGAATAAAGATCACTGATGATTACACTACCAAGAAATGAATCGATAAGTTCTAATCATAATAGAACGGTTGGAATGAGGTTTAGGAATTGTGTATCATCGAGACGGTATAACTGCGGAAAGGGCTGTAGAAATGATCTCGGACTCTTGATGAAGGGTCCCGAAATAATACCGGAACGTGTGACATCCATCGGTGGAAATCGGATCTTAAAATGGTGAACTTCATGAACATATTAGCATGTTTACTTTCCATTATGATGATGTAAAATTTGAGTACATGATATTTGATGTATAAACTTGAAATCACTAGGCAATTAATTTAATAGTTAAGTATGTATTTCAGATTAGTATCATCCTATGCTTTGAAGGCAGATGTAGATAGTTCAAGAGAGCTACCAAAGTTGCGAAGTAGTCGAGTTTTTGTGTCGGTTTGTATTATATAGCCTTGATATTAGATTGTCTTAGTATGTATATTAGAAGCTCAGATTGTGTATTGTAACTATGACCCATTGAAATGGTTTTATATTAGTAAAATTATGTTTTGACTTCAATCGTTTCTGCTATACTTGAATATGTTTTTTGTATTCACATATGAATGGTTATGAAAAAAAATGTTCATAACACCCTTTGGTTGGTCTCTGTTCAGAAATGGAAACGAGGGTTGTTACAGAGGAGAACCCTCAATAGATAGTATGAGGGGTGTGCTAACGTCCTGCCAAATAAAATATACAGATATATAAAACACTAAAGCATCTAGCAAACTCAGCAGCATATGTGATATGAAGGCATTATATATAGGATTAATCACCTAAATAAGTGAACCCAACATCATTTGTCATGCTTAGGATAAAATTGAACAATATGGCAAGCCAAGTCATTAAATAGTTACAAGTATGTGGCATACCGATGCACGTTGTTGATTTAGACCACCATTAGCCTCGACAATCAAGTATTGATCAGCTATGCCACTCTCTGTGATGAAAACGTTCAGTACATAGGCCCATATAATGAAAAAAGGTGTTCTTAATAGTTTTTCACGTGTGCTTTGAAGTGGTGATGTTTACTTCAGCAACTTAGCCAACGATGCAGCATGCCATCAGAAAGATTATGCATAATCTAGCAACTACTCATATTCCAGAGGCCACATCTGAACCTCATGAATAAGGATAAGCAACTAATCTTTGCAATGATATATAGCAACCTTGAATAAGATGAACAAGCAAAGAGACTACCAATGAAGTACAAGTATTAGTACCAAGTTGTTGACGAGAAGTTGGTTTGAGGCAAGGCTTCTGCTCTTTCAACATGCTTTTATATCTCCATACCTCGGACAACTAAAGCGCAAACATACAATGTTCTATCAGCTTCAAGTAAATAATGCAGTAGACGTATTAATGACTCTTATCATTATCAGGATTTTCTTACCAACTTCTAATGATTGATGTACTGTTATAATCCCCAGGTATCAAAACGCATGATCTTATGTTCCATGTATTCTATGTTTATGTTTTGGGTTAAGGGAGTAAGGAAATCAGTTGCCAAATACAGCATCGCTTGTAAAATGTATTGGAGTAACATTCAGTGTCGTTCATGCTATGTTATGTTATTTCCAAATTATCGAAACGATTTGGAGTTTAAAGCTTTAAAAGCTTCATTATGATTTCAGCTTGCCCCTATACTCTGCAATCAGGCAACCTATTGAGAGTGCAACCAAATATAGATAATACTTGAGAGATGTAATTTCACTGAATCAATAGAGAACATTTATCACAGCTTGTTTTTTCATACAAACAAGAACAAAAATAACAAATTGTATTATACCAAAGGAGTCGGGTAAAGCTAAAAATGGCACCTACAAGAAATTACAGTATAATGAGACCAATAGAATTAAGATGTGAACCCCTTCCCCCAAAATGTTCATTGTTCAAAAATCTTTGAATTATTTTATCACTAATATCTAAATTTTGTATTTCTTTGGAAGCCTATCATATATAAACACAAACAACAACCAAGACTGAAAAGGAGATTGAAGAGCAAAAGGTTTCTTGGTTAGGTAACATCATCAATAAGTAGATTACATTGGTACCGTTGGCCAAAACTAGATGAAACTGAAACAAAAGACATGATATTCATAACAATACATAGAGACAAGAATGAAAAGTGTGGACCAAACCAAGCACAAACTCAAGCTTCCAAGCTAACCAAGTAGAAGAGACAACCAACGCATAGTTTGTCTAAAGTGGAGGTTTGGGTGCCATTTTTTATAAAATACTGGCGTAAGTGAAAAAAAACAAGTACAATCAGGACCTCTGGTGTTTAAATTGTAACAAATTTCATAGAATTGAGTGCAGAAGTGAATACATCCAAGATCGAGATAGAAGTAGTATTTGGTGCTTTATTTATTTAACGATGTATGTTCATTTTTGGTAAAAAGATTCAACAATAAACCATTAAACCTGAATTCCCAAAGAAGTGTCAGACTGAATGTCAGTGAGGAGACTCTGGAAGATCTCATGGCTGCGGTAAACGGAGCCAGGCAAAGGACTAGGATATAGCATTGCAGACAAGGAACCCAAGCAGGAAAGCACACCGGAGAAGTACAATAAAGGGAGTAGAAGCAAGTAGCGAAAATACTTTCGCCGGAAAAACTTTCGGTTTAAAAAATAGTCACGCCGTCGATGCTGATGAGAGCGAAGTCGGCGGCGAGTGGAATGAGTAGCGCGAGGAGATGTGGGTGAGCTCAAATTGCTGCTGCTGCCGCCGCTGTAGTAATTGAAAGTGGCATCCATGGCGGGTATTAATTATTATCCTTCGATTCAAGGTCTAGTGACGGTGGGAGATCGAAAGGGAAGTGGGATGAGATCTTGTTTCTTGTCATTTTCTGTTTTCCCATTTTCAAGGAGTAATTATCACCGCATTACCACCAAAGACTTCGATTATGTAAAAACAACCAAGAAACAAAATGTAAAATATTTAATGTAACCTAATTTTTTAATCATTTCACACAAAACAGATTAATGTTATTATTACATGGTTTTTTTGGATATTCATCAAAATGTACATGATATATTAATGAAATAATTAATTTTTACTAAAATTACGAAAACACCTACACGGATCGCCCTGGGGGCAGGGGTTGACCAGGGGGCGATCCTCCTCTTTGATCAAAAAAGTACAAAAAAAATATTAAAAAATCAATTTAATAAGTCCAACATGCATCACTTTTAGGAAACAAAATACTATTTGCCTCAATTTTGATGAATCTATCCACGGGGATCCATTTTTTTTATTTTTTCCACTTTTTTTACTATCGATTAAGGGGTGTTTTTAATATAAAAAAAAAGACGATATTTAAACTGTTTTTTTACTTTTTTAGGACCACATTTCATGGTTATAGTTTATAAAATAAAACCATGATAATTGTGGACACAAAAAAATTGTTTTTATCTGATTTGGGGGACAAAAATAAGATATTATATCTGATTTACGTAGTTTGACTGCTATTTCGTCTTTTAGTTTCTATGATTTGACGACGATTTGACGATAAATTTTGTCTTATTACGTAACGGTTTATATAAATAGGCGGTCGGGGGACCATAATCACCATCCCCACCGACATTCACCTCCTACCTCTAGAAAAATCGAGCCTTTTCCGCCTTCACGATTATCCATCAATCACCGATCATCGACATCCACTGTTATCCATCGACGACCACCATTCACCGATCCACCGTCATCCACCACCGTTTCACGACACCGACCACCTTCCGCCGCCACCAACCACCGTGTGGCGCCACCGGCCACCGTTTTCCGCCACCCCCAACGTGGAACAATCACCTACCACTATGGAAAAACCGGTAAAATTTCTCAATTTTTTGAATATATATATAGACATATATTTCGGTTTGTATATATATGTATGTATGTAAATATAATTTTTTGTATGTATATATATATGGT
>NC_037535.1:15005008-15018650 GCF_001531365.2 Cynara cardunculus var. scolymus
TCTTAAACCCAACGCTCCTGTAGCAATGCAGGAGCATCCCACATCGGTGAGGCTAGGGAGATTCGGCTTCCTTATAATGAAGTGGGAGTCTTACTCCTACCAGCGTTTTAAAGCCGTGAGGGGTTGGTCAAACCCAGAGCGGACAATATCACGTGGGCGGCTCCCTAGTGCAATTACCGGTCCAACAATTGGTATCAGAGTTAGGGCCGCACCAATGTGGGGGGGGGGAATGTTGGGACTTCCGCCTCATCGTGTTCCCTAGAGCCGGTCAAATCCGCGACTCTTAAACCCAACGCTCTTGTAGCAATGCAGAAGCATCCCACATCGGTAAGGCTAGGGAGATTCGGCTTCCTTATAAGGAAGTGGGAGTCTTACTCCTACCAGTGACGCGTTTTAAAGCCGTGAGGGGTTGGTCAAACCCAGAGCGGACAATATCACGTGGGCGGCTCCCTAGTGCAGTTACCGGTCCAACAGACTTTGAGGGCTCAGACCTCAACAATTAGAGATATAAACGTAGCATTATCAAATAATGAAATGAGGTTAAACATGTTGTGAAATACATGTTTCGGCCCATGGTTAAATTTATCTCACCATTATTCAAACTCATCATTAATTAACTGGATGGTGCAATGTGAGAACCCCTCTTTCCCTTCTTAATCTGAAGAAATATATTATCAGGGTGGAGGGTTCCATTCACGGTTCGGCAGACATGAGTTCTGTTTGATCACGGGTTTAAGATTTGGGTCAGATCTTCATCCATCACATTGTACCATACCGAATATTATTACAAGATTGTTTCCTATAACAATCTTTATAATACTAAAGTTGAGGATTTTAAAAATAAATTGTTCGACTTAAGTAATATATCAGACGATGATGGGTGCGTGTCTGGCTCGTAGTCATGCTCCATTCGTTTTTTCTGGGACGAAAGAAGAACCATAATATCGAAGATTGGATTTTGCATCTGGTTGATAATCTAGATTCCTGGAACCGATATAGGGATGGCAAAAAAAACCGAAACCGACGGTGAAAACCAAAAACCGAAACTTTCGGGCCGGGTTCGGGGACATTTTATCGGGGACGGGACGGGGATCGGGGACGAATTAAGGGATTTTAACGGGGACGGGGACGGTGATCACCGGCCCGGCCCGACCCGATATGTATATATATATATTTATTTATTTATTTTAATTTATATACATATATATATATATATATATAATATCTTTAAAAAAAAGTAACATTAAAATTTTAAAAAAAATTATTCACTTTACCTCAACAACCCAAATAAAGCTCACGAAAAGTCTAGTTTATTTATCAAAAACCGTGATTTTAGTTGTATGATGTTCGAATTTTTGTTTAATTTTATATTGTAATCTAATGCATTGTTTGTAATTGGTTCAATTATGTTTGAGACATTTAAACTTAGATCTTTAAAAAAATGTAATTTACTTTTAATTGTGAAAATTAACATATTGTAATTTTTTTCATATCGGTTTCGGTTATAACCAACGATGAAAAAGAGAATTTTTACCCTTAACGGGTTCCCCAACGGGGATCGGGGAAACCGCAGGGACCCGATGGGGATCCCCGATAAGATCCCCGACGGGGATCGGGACGGTTACGGGGACGATTTTAGCTATCGGTTTCGGGGACGGGGATACCAATACCCGGCCCGAACCCAGCCCGTTGCCATTCCTAAACCGATATCCATGGGGCTCATATATATGGGGTCTGACATATCGACAGATGAAAAATGCTTTCGAGCGGCGCAGACACAAAAATTAGCCGCCAAATAAGTATATATTATATGGGTTCATATATGCCTTCAAGGTCGGTTATAATTTTTTTTAATATCTTATTTACTGATTAATTTGCATTTTCTCACGATATTTTTTTCGTAACCTACCAGATATGGATCTTGGAGACATTTCCCCGAACCAACAATTTTTTTCATTATAGTTCTTCCTTCCCGAGGGCTATTGGATAGAAACGAAATAAAATGATGAAATGGGAAGAGTGTTGTGTATTATCCACTATTGACAAGGTTTGGTTTCATTTATTATAAGTTTAAGATTTGCCAATTCTTTTTGTTATGTATGTTTAATTTTTTTTATTGATTTATATATTTATAGAAATCATCTCGTCTCCTGACCTCGTTGGTGCCAACAAATTTGAAGGAGTCGGCCCAGTGGTGGATTGAAAGCAGAGAATTCTTGTCAAATAACTATTATGGACAGCCGGACCCCGATCAAGGGATGGGTCATGAAGAAAATGATGACGATGATGACAACGTCCAACCATCGGCTGCACGTCAATCATTTGCAGCGCACACTTCTCATAGACCACAATATGAGCCACAACATCGTCATTCATCTGCGACATATACCGACGTCCAATGGCGTGATGAATGGCGCCAGGTACATATTGAGTTCGATGAAAAGATCGCTTCGGTTAAAGACCTTATAAATGAAAAATGTGGGTCACTCGAAGCGAGATTTATAAACGATGCGCCTGGACAAGGACCTATGGCTGATCCTTCACAATACATGCATCCGCATGACGACAATGTAAGAGTGTTTATTTTTGTTGATGTTTTAATTTGCAAGTTAACAATTATATAAATATTAAATTTATATTGGATGCCGCAGTATCAGTCACTGATGACGCATGTTGACACACCTTTGACGCATTAGTATGCACCGATGGATGCGGTAAATATGTTTAAGGTTTCATTGATTTTAATTTAAAAGTTAACAATTATATGAAAAAAATTATTTTATATTGGATTGTGCCTACACAGTATATACCGCCATTGTACAACGTTGAGGATACGGTAAATATGTTAAAGCTTTTTAATGTTTTTATTTATCAAGTTAATAATTAAATTAGATAAACTTTTTAATTTATCTTGGATTGTGCGTACACAGTTTATATCGCAACAACAACCTGCGATGGATGTTGCAGCATCTACATCATGCTACTTCCCATTTGTAGAGTCGAAAGAAGAGGTTTGTCTGCCCGATGCTCCTGAGAAGCGAGTGAGCAAGAAATCGTGGTGGATCAAATCTTCATTTACGGCCCTAAAAGGCAAAAAAAAAAGGGGACAAGAAAGTTGTTAACCAAATGCCCTCATCTATGCCCACAACGTCCATTGTAGACATTGGTCAGTTGTATGATGTTGATCAGTTACCCATTCTGCGTTTATCGACGCTAGATTATTTGCGGCCTGAAAAGGACTTTTGGAGACAACTATTGGGTAGACTTGATTCAAGGTATTTGGGAAATGAGGTATGAGAATTACACTATTTACTAATTAAGCTGAAAAACTTACATTTTTAACTCATTTAATTATAATTAATTCATTGTATTGTATTTTTAGCATCTTGATGCATGGAACATGTATATTCTCCTCAAGAGGCAACTAACAGACCGTTGGACCATCATGTGGCCTTGTTGGATACCAAATTTATGGAACTCACATCTTGGCCCTGCGGATCAAAAGGTTTACGGCGATGGTACATGAGAGCCATATCCGTCATGGCAAAACATCGACCGGGTTGGTAGAATCACCCAACAATTTTGTTATATATAGAATATATTTTATTTTTTAATTCTTATTCGCAACTTATTTTTTCAGGTATTCATCCCAATAAACATAACAAATGCTCATTGGGTGACCGGGGAGCTAGAAGTAAGGTCATGGCGTTTGACACTATATGATATTTGTCCGTCGGAAATGTTCAAAAAACAAATCAATGTTTTAACCAAAGTGTTAAAAAAAGTACCTGCCCGAATTCCTATTGGAGATAGGATATTATATAGGGGTCAGGGAGACACCCAGATTGCCGAATCGAAAAGTATTTTATCCATAATACGTGCCTCGATAGGCTGAAGTCCTCGACGATTGTGGGGTGTTCTATTATATGTTTGTTGAGCAGTTGTCCCAATGACAAGATGTATATTATGAGGAGCCGACTGACCTTCATGCGATGTTCTTTCGTCAACGTTTGACATCTCTTTTGTATTCAACACGTAAATGACAATTATCCTACAATCGTCTTGATGAACAAAAACATCACAATCACTAAAAAGGAAATCCAACTTATCACCAACATTGTCTTCAACCGATGAGCTTGTAAAACAGCTTCAAAAAGGGACGCTTCAAGATTATTTTTTGATCTTACTAACCTTGGAATAGTTACCACAGATCTGGGACACATGGGTGGATCAAGCCAATCAATAAATCTATAGTTTCTTCCCTACGAAAAAGTAAGGAATATATATATATATATATATAGGAGCGATCAAATGAAAACCACTCCAATTTGTAAAAACCGTAAAAACTACTCTCATCCATCGTTAATCTTATGAAATTGTTAATCTTGTGAAATTGTTTCATATAATACTTTTTTTGATGAAGTTGTTTCATATGTGGTTATGAAATTGTTTCATATAATACTTTTTTTGATGAAGTTGTTTCATATGTGGTTATGAAATTGTTTCATATACTGCTTAATGAAATTTTAATGAAATTGTTTCATGTATTTATCTAAAATTAAAATAATGAAGATGGTAATATCCATGATTAACACCCTCCACAATAAAAATGCTTAATCAACCTCTCATAATTACAAAAAAAATGAACAAAATGAAAAATTATGATTGGTTGAATGAGGTTTTCACGGTTTTTACAAATTGAGTGGTTTTTATTTGAACCCACCCCTATATAGATATATATATATATATATATATATATATATGAAAACACAATTATATACGAAGGTTTCATATAGGGAAACACTCACAGGTAATGAACAACAAAAGAATCGACGGCTTGGGTTATGATCGGTCCATGACGTTCGGATGATTGCATCAGCGTCACAGTTGTAATGTCTCACCATTTTTTAGCTACTGAGTTGAGAGTCAATGAATACTTGATGGTGGAACAAGTTTGTGATGCAAAACAAGGTTATTTATAGGGAAATATAAGGGTACTTGTCACATGTTAGAGACGATTTAACAAGTTTGTGGTAAGTTTATGACCGGATTTGACAACACAAAGACAACTATTAAATCGTAGGGGGCGATAGTACATTGGTAGCATTATAGGTCAGGGTTTCAGGACGAATCTTGTAAGCTTTACTGACGATTAATGTCAGAGACTATTTAACAAGTCTATAGCAAGTTCTTGACTGGATTTGACAACAGAAAGACAACTATTAAATTGTATGGGGCGATAGTACATTGGTAGGGTTATAGGTCAAGGTTTTAGGACGAATCTTGTAAGTTTTACTAAAAATTAATGTCAGACACGATTTAACAAGTCCTTGGCAAGTTCATGACCGAATTGACAACACAAAGACAACTTCATACCGGCCATATTAATTCGTAGGGGGCGATAGTGTATAAATATGATGCCTTGTGAAATCAAATATCACAACTTCATACCGACCATAATAAATCTTATACAATTACTTGTTTACTTCTTGCAAGAAATGGCTGCAAACCCATTATCATCAAACCCTCCGTCTTCTCAAACCATGCCTACCAGGATGAAGAAATCCATCGAAATATCTGAAGCGGAGATAAAGAAGATTAGTGATGATTGGTGGACAAACATGGAGAGACAGAATAAACTAGAAGAAGCGATCGAAGAGAAGAAAAAAACTATAAAGAAACAGTAGAAAGAGATTCAACTGAGGAAAAACATGTCAAGGACATAGTGAAAGGGTACCCCGTGATGTAAGAAATGATCAATGAAAAACAGTACTGAATTGAATCTTGCAAACAACTTTATCCAAAAGAAAACTAACAAGAATGTTATGTGTTAATGTTGTTGTTCTCATTGATGTTTTTCATGGTAATGTTACGTATGAGTGTTGTTGTTTTATTTGATGTTAGCTATGTTCGTCTATGTATTAATGGTTAATGTTCATGTATTTCTCAATCAAACTGCCATTTAGTATTAAAACAACAAAGCTACACTTTACAAACATACATTTACTTACTTAAATAGTAAGTATCAAATACATAGTCTTGTATAGTATTAGGTTGAGACGAACCACAATCGGTTGAACGACTGACTGATCTTCGACAACTACTTGAACTTCCGTGCGTCGGCCTAGGAGTTGGCATCAGACTCGGACAATTATATCGAAAATGTCCACTCTGGTGGCATCGATTGCAAGTTTTCACTATTGCTTCCTCGTGTCATGGCGGGATACGATCGCGGTTACATGGCCTGCCAAAGTTTTGTTTGTCCAAAGGAGGCGGTAGGACGGTTATACGTTTGTTGGGCAACACATATTCAGCTTCTGGTGGAAGGGGAATTACTTCCTCCTCGTATGTTGCAAGATAAGAATCGGAATTGAACCAAACATAACAAAATTGACTATAGCCTTGAATATCTGAACTTCGAGCAATAGATATCACATGACCGCAAGTTATATCTGAAAGTTGCCATTGCATGCATGTACAAGTCTTAGCATGCAAATTTCACGTTCCTTTCTTATACTTGTCATCAACTTCAAACAACAAATCGTTAATGGGATATACCTTCCAATTTGCACTCCTGTGGATTCTCTTTTCTAATTTCGCCTCCGCCCAAGGAATCACTACATTCATCATTTGAGTTGCAAATATTTGATATCATTAGCATATGTTACATAATCAAACATATAGTTTTTGATGGTTGCATTTACCTCCGTTATGCCGACGTATAAAATACCATTATTGCAATATCACCCGATAAAATTCCACTAACATTGTTAACAGAAGGTAACGTGAAAACTGGGTTATTGAGTTGACGAACTCTACACTATTGGAAGTCATTGCACTGTAACGCAATCTAGGGAAGTGCGATCGTCCCCATCTAGCGTAACCAACTTTCTCAAGATATTGAGCGGTGTTAGGTAGACTATGCCGCATCAAATCTGTTGTAGCTTCAACGTCTGACAACCTATAAGCTTTGCATGCTTTCCAGAACATCCACCTTTTTCTTTTGTCTTTACTGGAGGTTAGCCGCAAGTTCTGGCTCAGATGCCGACAACAAAGTCTGTGGTGCGCGTTGGGAAATACAGTTCGTATGGCCAAGTCGATAGAGGCAACCCTATCGGTTACGAAGATTAAATTGGGCACTTCACCGATACAATGCCTCAGCTTATGTAAAAACCATGTCCATGACGGGCCACTTTCTGTCTTCCCCACTCCCATTGTAATTGGTACGTTCCCATTGTTTCCATCCATGCCGAACGCTAAGAACATGGTGCCAATGTATGGCCCCTTCAGATGGGCACCGTCCATTATAAAGAGCGGTCTCAATTGTCCTAGAAACGATCGAATCTGTAGATGAATGAGGTTAAAAATATAAACTTCATAACATTAAATTATGACAATAATTCAAGAATATCACAAAAATTATTACTGAACAACCGGGTGTGACAAACAATATGTCGAATCGTCCAAGTCCATCAACAGCGATCTCTGTCACAGTTCCCGGATTTGTTATCTTCAAATTGTGACAATAAACCAGGAGTAGGTTAAACGACGATTCAGGGGTCCCCCTCAACGGTTGCAAGGCATACATCTTTGCTTGCTATGCTTGGTTGTAGAAGATACTAATATTGAACCGTTGGTTCATATCTTCCATGATTTCCACGTTACACTCTCCTACAATCCTTTAAACTCCCTGCCAATATATGACCCAAAACCTTTTTATTCGCATTACGGTGGTTTGGGTGGACTTGGGACCTTGAACATGTGTGTTCATCGTGCAATTTCCGTACCTGAAACATACTGGTACCATCGATGGAGACAACTCTTAAACGCCAATCACAGTCCAAAACAGAGTGACACACCGCCTTGTACCGGTGTTTGGATGATTCCTTAACCTTGATCTCAAAGTTTTCATAAACGCATTTTAGTCCCAATGCGAGCTTCAGTGCTTCCTTTGAGTCAAAGGTTTGGAGAACTTTGACATAGGATGTAGGCTGGTTTCCCTGTCTAATTTTGATAACAGTGTCTGGACAAGGTGTTGGGTCAGGCATACCCCAAAAACTATTCCTTACCGGTTGGATTTCTTCAGCATCGAAGTTATCGTCTTCGGGTATATTCAAAATTTCTGCAACAACAGAAAAATCTTCAGCCATATCTACCTCCCACAAAGGTTTTGACTGTTCCGATGACTAGATCAGGTACGGGTTGGGAGACTGTTTCGGAGACATGTTCAAATCTTGAACCAAATACCTGTCATGGTGAACAATATTTTTTTGTTCAAAATATGACTTTCCATCAATACCACTGCCACTACTGGGAAAGAAAGTGCTATGATTTCCACCAGTACCACAACCGGGGGAAAAAGTACTTGGACCATATGGGTTTGCACCACTACCGTCGGGGAAGAGTGTACTTGGATTTCCACAACTAACACCACCGGGGTAAAAAGTGTTTGGACCGCCCGGTAAACTTCGATGGATTACGACACTTGATGGATTTCCACCATAACCACCATCATCAACCACAAAGAGTGTCAACATTTGTGGTAAACATTGATGAATGGCGTTATGGAACATTAGCACATCGTTGTCGTCGCTTAACTGATATAATATTTGTAAGAAATTCGTTTTATAAAATAAAATGAAAGGAGCACGTAAATTTAACTTTTTCATGACATGTTTAAAGACACCATGCCTTATTGGCGAAGGCAAACATAATACATGTACGGGGGAGCTTAACGGTAGGTACTTTAAGACACCATTTATCTTTTGGAATGAACCGCCACTTCGAAAATACACCAAAACATCATCACTTTGGTGTGATTTCATATTTGTGTTTAAGGGTGATGAGTTGTGATGGTAGATTGTGTTTAATGGGTTAAGGGTTAAGGATTGTGATGGTTTATTTTGTTGAAGGGGTTAAGGGTTGTGAGAGTATAATATATGAAAATAGAAATGAAAGAGGAGGTGTGAAAAATAGTGAAATAGGAAGTTGATATTAATAATGAAATTTGTTGCACTAAAAGACGAAATAAGATTCAACATAAAATATCTGATTTTTGTCCACCAAATCAGATACAAATATTTTTTTTTGTCTCCATAATTATTATAGAATATCAACATTTCTTTACGGGTTATGAGAGTAGAAGTATTTTATTTTATAGATTAAAATAATGACATTTGGTCCTAAAAAGATAAAAAAGAAACAGTTTAGATATCGTTTCTCATTTATTAAAAACACTCCTTAATCGATATTAAACAAAAATGAAAAAAGAAGTGAAAAAAATGTATCGCCCCCGGGGGGGGGGATTGGGTGACGTGGATCGCCCCCGGGGGTAGATTCACCAAAATTGAGGCAAATAGTGTTTGGTTTCCTAAAGATGATGCATGTGGGACCCACCAAATTAATTTTTTAATATTTTTTTGTACTTTTTTGGTTAAAGAAGGGGGGATCGCCCTCATGGTCAAACCTCGCCCCCTGGGGGAGATCCATATGGATATTTTCGCAATTTTGGTAAAACTTGGTTATTTCGTTAATATCTCAGATATATTTTGGTTATTCTGGTGATTTTCTCTTGATTTTTTAATCATCGTTTACTAAGCTTTTATCCGACCAATTGAGAATGATAAGGATATAGGATTTTACTCGTCGGTTAGAGACGTATTAAGGACCGAGAGCCTTATCTGGTAAATAAGGGACAAGACTCTTATCCGATAAATGCTTACAGGGTTTAAAATGCTTACTAACAATCTATTTTAAAGACTGAAATGTTACATGATGATATAAGTGAAGGTAATTTCTCTTGTCGGCAGGCGCTCGATAAACGACCCATAGATTATAACTTTGGTACTCATGGGTCCAGGTGGGTCGCATCTTAATTATGTTTGTGTTGCCTCTAAGGTTATGTTTAGTACATGAGGCAGGACAGAGCTCTTTGTCATTTGATATTACATGGTACATGTTAAAAACTTACTTTCCACATGTCGCGGGACATGAGACAGGACAAAAACTCACTGTCTCATGTTTGGCACGACATAGAATAGGGATAAGGCTTAGGACAAGGTGGGATAAAATATGTTTTTTAATTCCACCAAGTAGGTGGAACAAAGTTGGACAAGAATTAGATCGAAAATAAAAAACTGCTAATTTCTTCTCATTTGATTTAACCTTAATATGATATTTGTTTTAACCGTCACCATCGTCTATTGTCGTTGTCACCACCACTAGCATTGGCAACCAGCAGCCACCATCTCCACTACTACTACCTTATCCACCCATCGACAACCATCGTTGGTCACTACCACCATCGACTATCACTACCACCACCTCTACATTCAACAAGTTGGCCACAACTACTTCCTTCACTAGTGTCGGTCATCGTCAACACCACTATCTACCATCTTCACATCCTCCACAACCCTATTCATACCAAAAACCATACAGACAACTTATCATGTTCAGTCTTATTGATAGCGGAAATAGTATATGTCCACAAAGTAGCCACCTATGTTGCCACAATGGCGGTGTAAATGCACACTGGACACTATGATCACGATAAGTAATAAAGTGGTAGTAATACTGAGATCGTATCCAGAGGAATCAAACTTCAAAGTTTTGAGTATTAAGTCGAGAATATAATGATTTCAAATAGAGAAGAAAAAAAATATATTTGAGCGAACTTGGTGCTTTTAACAATTAAGTAAAATCAATTAATTTATTGAAAAAGGTATGGGTGTTAACTTTCCCTAAGACATTTGTAGTAACAACATAGTCAAAGACATTTGCCACAAATATGTCTATAAAAGTCCATCTCTCAAAAGTGAACTTCCATAGAGAATGATCACATGTCCCCACAATGTCACCACTTTTGCCAACTAATGACCTATGGATCTAACTAATTTGACATACAAAATTCGTAGTTCTACCAGTATGGGAATCAATGTTCAAATCTCTTTGTAACACTAATCCCGACTAACATTTGAACCTTAGTCAAAATCATGAAAAAAATCCGTACTTCTACATGGTCATAAATGACTTCCCCAAATATTTTTATGCATCATTCAAGCCGTATTTTCGAATCTGTCTATCTCTGGGTCTAAGATCTAATATTAACACTTACAAGTGATAGGCTTGTCCACGTTGAGTTAAATTCTCGACTCAAGTGACCAAGTCTAAGAGTTAATAAAAATGACAACACACAAGTGTTGCCTACTAGTATTAACTTTGGCTTACACCCACACTCATGCCCAAAAGAGTGCTTAGATAATAATTGAAGTAAAGAACATAGTATAAGAAGAAGAAGAGAACTTAAAGATTACTAGCATTGAGAAATAAAAGACAAAATGCCACTTATGTCGACACTGTAGCGAACAATGCTGGAAATTTAATACATGAAAATAAACTACATCTACAACTATCCAAAAAAATAAAATGCAAAGATAAGTGTTTTCTCTAAAATGAAATCCCAATATCTCTTTATGTAGGGGAAAATGAAAAAGGTGATGAAGACATTTGCCTATAAGGGTTTTTCAAAGAGCTTAAGCATCCATTAGCTGAAAGGTTGGTTTCATTCTTCCTCCACTCTTTCATGAAAGCTCAGACTTTGTTTTCTCCCTTTTAAGCTTTAAGGTAGGCATTTCGGGTAAACAATTTCTTGGACCAAGATATGAATTAACTTTACTTTATTATGTCATTTAGGTTGGTTCTCATCTTCTTTGGTCTCTAGAATTTGACATTCAAGAATACCATAGTGCAGTGGAAATAGGCTGAAGAATACATGCAAAAATGATATTTTTCTGTTGTCCTCGGATTTACGTCACTCACCACAATAGCGAACAAAGTGGCTACTTTCCGCAGTCCAACATGTAACCCAAAAATAATGCACCCAACCATCAAAACACAAGATTTTATCTTCAACTAGCTCCGAATAAAAATAAACAAATGAAATAGAGATACATGAACACATAAAGGGGAAACATACACTAAAATGGAAGAAAAACACACACAAACTGTGTAAATAACACTCAAAATGAGAGTTATCACTTATTCAGTCCTGCCCTCTTGGTCTGTCAGTCATATCCAATCATGTCTATGTACCAAATGTGTTTTGGGTTTTGGACACCACAAATGTCCCAAAAAACAAACTAAAGTAATGAACTTTATGACAATCAAATACGTGATGCTAACCAACTAGGAATACAGATAACAAAGTAGAGTCGAAAGCACAACAATCAATCAACCAACGAACTTTGAAAACATAAAAAACACAAAGATTTATGTGGTTCCACCACCAGCATGGTGATGTACATCCATAGGGAAGATATTAATTTTTTTTTTAATAAAGAACACCCAAACATAGGAAATTACAAACCGAACACTAAATTGTGTATTATCTCTCTCAATACTCAAACTAGGGCTTTTAAACTCCCAATTTCATTCCCTGTCATGATGAAACTCAAGGGATTTATTTATACTAATCCATAGGTGGAATCCCAATTTAATCCAAATACCAAAAGCTAGGAAAATCATCCTTATCGTCACCCACGACCAGAACAAATTATAAGGTATGGCGGTGTCAAAACTGTAAAACCCAAAATTTTAAATATATAAAAATAATATTGTACGAGTCTTTAAATATTGTTTTTTTATAAATCTATTTGAAGTATTAAAATATTTATGTGTTAATTGAAAGAAATAATTGTAGAAATCTTAAAATAAGAAATAATGAAAAGAAAGGCAAAAAGGAAAATAAAATAAAATTGGTTTTTATTTTTATTGGACCAAAAATGTAAATGAATGAGTTGAGGGGGGCCAAATCTGTCACTTAGTTAGAGTATTAAGGGTTTAAATTTGTTTTGGACCAAAATGTAAATTATCACGTGTGTGTCCACAATATGTGATCAAATCTTCATAATCTTCATATCAATCATGGCAGATTTAGATTTTGCATGTAAGAACACTTAGAACAATTAGAGAGAAAAAGTCAAACAATACAATTCAGTCAAACTCTCAATTATCAATCAAATCTTACAATTAGCTCCTCTTACCTAATTACAAAGATTACCTATCTATTTATATGGTCAACATRTTAATACAAAGTCAAAGTCAAACTAGTCTAAGAAAGTCAAACACGCTGACTTTTACAATTATAGACTAAAATTAATCTTTCAAGACGAATACAATTAATACTGATTTTTCAGTCCTAACATTCTCCCCCTTTGTATTCAGACTTGAAAGAAAAATCTGCATTTTGAGTACTTGTTTGAACTTTGAAACTTTAAGCACAAAATGTCTTCTTCAAATGAAATCTTCAACTTATAATCTTCAAACGATCAAATGTTGAGAAAGATCTTCTAGCACTCCCCCTCGAATGTTGAATCACTGTGATCTTCTCTTTTGACAATGTAGAATCAAAACGATCTTCAGAAACACTTTACAAGATTTGATTTTCAAAGAATCTTCAGAAAACACTTCTTCAGTAAACTATTGTGAAAATGATCTTCATATTCAATATCTCTCAGTCGTTGAAGCACACAAATAATCATTCTTTAAACATCTTCAGTCGCACTTCTTCTTTTGAGTCTTTTGCCAAATTCGAAGTTACTCCTCCTTGATCTTTGCATCAAATCCCCTTTAACAATGTTCG
>NC_037535.1:15021665-15028134 GCF_001531365.2 Cynara cardunculus var. scolymus
TTCAGATACAACTGCCATTTCAAAATTAGATTGATCAGATAAGAATCTATGCAGTGAAATCAGATAAAAAATACGAACAGTTAAGCTCAAAAAGAATAGAAAAACACAAACACTGAAAAACACACGCAAAAACAAATATACAATGATCCAAAAGAAAAATCTAAACACAGATAAACTAAGAAACTAAATACAGTCCAAAAGAAATCCAAGTCCAAAAATATGAGTCTAAATCCAAATCACACCGATCCAAGCCCAAATACAATACAGATATGGAACAAAAACAATATACTATCCAGAAATCCACTTGAAAGCTTCTAGTATGGATCCACTTCTCACGCCCTCGTATCAGTCACTTCTGTGATAACAACTTGTGTCAAATAACTGCTCAAACTTAAATCAGCAATCAAAACTGTGAGATCCTGCTGCTGTCAAAATAACAGAACCAAAATAGTCAAGCACATCTTATGTCTCAATTGGTACAATAAACTGTGTAGTCTCAACAAACAACTAAAATTCAACTTAAACCTGTGAGCTGTTGTTTCAGTCCTGCACACTGTTAATAATACACACCCTATTTAAATCTGTTTAAAACACAGTCTGCTTTAATACTGCTTCAAATCTGTAAATTCTTAAAGAAACAGTTAGCTCAAAACAACAGTCTATTCAAAGCTAGCTGTCTACTGTTTTTGCTGCTGCTGGTAAAAGTCATGAACAAAATTTAGAACAAACAATCTTAAAGTGTATGAACTTGTCACTAAGAACAAACAAATCACAAACACAGTTATGCTGCTGCTGTTTTCTTCTGTCCAAACACAAACACAGCATAAACAGTTCTACACACTTCTGTTAGTTGTTCTGCCTGCTAAAACCGTCAATCTGTTCACTGCTAAAAAAAATTGGCAACACTAATGCTGCTTAAATCTGCAGTTTGAATCGAACCAGAAACCTGTGTGTGCACTGATCCTAAATCTGTTGCTGCTGCTTGAATAAAACTGCTTCAATTTGCACACAGTTTCAATTTGCACACAGATTGCTCACAAATACATCACAAACCAACAGCAAAAACTGTTATATTGAACAAAAATATAATAAACCTGTTGTCAATAGAACTTAAACTGCTGTCAAGATGTGATGTTGTTGCTTAAAAAAAAATTTGCTGCTGCTGTTTTGAAGTTGCTGCTACTTTCTTGTTTTGGATTTGTTGCTGCTGTTTAGAAACAAAAAGAAGCTTTAAGTTGCTGTCCAAAAACACAAAATGAAGCTTTCTATATTCAATCACAACAGCAAGATCTGCTGCTGTTTTGTTTTAGAAGTTGTTGGTACTTGCATGTGGCTTGYAAAGTTGTCATTCATGATMTGTTCATATGTGGCTTTTCAAATAATCCAACTGTTGCTCTTGGCTTGTCATATGATCAACCTATTACAGCACCAAACAGGATGTTGACCAAAACAAACACCTGATAGAAACTGTCGAGGTGATCCAGAACTTCAAAATGACACAACAACGGCTTCAAAACTGCACTCAAACAGTCAACATAGGCTGCTATAAACAGTAGTAAATCGTTCAACTCAAAGAATAAATTGCCCAATATACCAAGTAGCCATGGGCAATCCAGCAACCATGAAGAGCTTTTCCTGATTTCTTGTTGGCTTTAATTCGATTCACCAGCTGCTTATCTGCTTTCACAAATCTGTTTCAAAGTTGTGTTGCTGTGTAATTGCTATCAAAAATACAACTGGAATCATGTGACTACACCGGACAGCATAAAATCAATCTATGTAGCACTGTTAAAGACTACACCGGACAGAACACTTCAAAATAAAATTGGAATCTGGATAAGTGAAATCAAGCGGATTAGAAGTCCGCTCAATATTGAAAAATTAAGCCCTAGTCCGCTTAAATGATCGGTATWCATGAATATAAGCCCTAGTTCGCTTAAATGAATATCAAGAAATCTTACCTGCTTACCGAATCAGAACTTTAATCCGGTCAAGTAGTGACCGGTGTAGATGAATACCGCTTGATACATGACCAGTGAAGGATGAATACCGCTCAACAGATAAACCTTACCTGAAATTGATCGGTTTACCTCTCCGGTCAAGGAATCCGATCAAGCTTCACACGGTTTATACGAACACTGCTTGAATGGTGTGCGGTGTAGTTTGTGCGGTGATCCTCCTCCACGATGAACAAACACCGTTCAAAGCTTTCAACCGGTTTAGATGAAACAATGGATGGATGGGCTTCACATGAACAAAAACTGGATGGGCTTAAAAAAAAACTGGGCTTTAGAATATTAGGCGGTTTAACAAAAATAAAAACAAACTCAAACTAAAAATCAGATTAAAACTAACAAAAACACAAAAACGAAAAGAAATTTATACAAAACTGGATCAAAAACAATGGTTTACGAAAAAATTAAGAACACAAAAAAAATTTAAAAACACAAAATCCAATTAAATCTTGATTAAAATTGATCAAATCGCAAAAGTTTGTGAATAACAAAAATTCACAATGCAATTTCGAGCATTTTGATCCTATTTTTAACACCAAAACACAAGATTTTTATGAAAAATCGGATAAAAAACAACAAAAAATTCAAGAACACGAAGAACACGAAAAAAATTCAGAAATAAAAAAAAACTTATCTCTTCGATTTCTTTTTCTGATTTCTTGCATTCCTGCTCTGATACCAATTGTGTGTCCACAATATCTGATCAAATCTTCATAATCTTCATATCAATCATGACAGATTTAGATTTTGCATGTAAGAACACTTAGAACAATTAGAGAGAAAAAGTCAAACAATACAATTCAGTCAAACTCTCAATTATCAATCAAATCNCAGATTTAGATTTTGCATGTAAGAACACTTAGAACAATTAGAGAGAAAAAGTCAAACAATACAATTCAGTCAAACTCTCAATTATCAATCAAATCTTACAATTAGCTCCTCTTACCTAATTACAAAGATTACCTATCTATTTATATGGTCAACATATTAATACTAAGTCAAAGTCAAACTAGTCTAAGAAAGTCAAACACGCTGACTTTTACAATTATAGACTAAAATTAATATTTCAAGACGAATACAATTAATACTGATTTTTCAGTCCTAACATCACGTTAGGAGGAGTCTGATTGTAAATGACAGAAAGTTTAGGGGGCCAAATGTCATCTTTTTCAAAGAAGAGGGACTTGTTTTGCCAACAATACATGTCCGTTTGGAGAGAACGACCCCACAACCAAAAAACTCGTGATTCGGTATGATTTCGTCAACTAATAAGCCAAAACTCTTCCATAAAAATGCAGAGCACTTGTTTAGGATCATTTTCGTTCAAATAGTTTAAAAAATAAGCAAATATTGTGAGAAATTTGAGTTTGAAGTTCGAGTTGAAAATCTCAGTTTTTCACCGATTTTGGGTGAGATTCTTAACCAAATCTCTTGATTTTTATGTCTATGGCTTCGTTTTTAAATGCTCCTTCAAACCCCTAGTAACCTCATATCTAATATTCGGGTTTATATGGTTTGATTTTAATGTTTTCAAGTTGTGGAGTTTTAGTTTTAAAAACAAAACTTTAAACCAAATTTTGGAACTCATTTATTGATGAAAATTTATGTAGTTTATGCCAAAATGTTGGTAACATTGTTACCAAGAGATTAATGGAAAAAGAACAAATAAAGAAGAGGTAAAAACAAGTGAAAATGGAGCTCAAAATGGCCAAAAACGTGCATCCCACGACTGCTGGGTTTTCGGGTTGCAATCGGGTTAAGAGGATGATCCGCGTATGTTGTGGTGGGTTATGATTGGGTCGGGTTGGGTCAAGAATCTAACCCGCATCCGTTTTACCCATTTAAAAGGAAGGGAATCAATGGTGCTGAAAGCAGGATTCGTACCCATGACCTCAACCATCTAAAACAGGGACTCTAAGACTACATTTATCAACAAACATTCACAAACTGATTACAAATAAAGACAAAATTCATTTATTTAAAAAAAAAAAACAAAAACTATTGACGCAAACCGTTTGCTCCAGCAAACTTGGTTGGAGGAGTATAATATTATTAAATATAATTTTTTAGATAATAAATATATATAGGTGTCATAATTTTATTGGTTGGTTTAGATTTTATTAGGATAAACCTTATCTGATTAAACATATAACTTTAATAAAAAAATAAAAAATATACCAAAATTCAAAATTTTCAATTCCCTACAAATAGAGACCAGTATTGACATATTTTCAACACACCAATCTTTCTCTTCATTTCAATACTCTCATCATCTTGAAAATCCCAAAGATCTTATTTTTTTAAGTTTCCTATATGGATCCAAACCAGCAAATTTTTTGTTTAACTCTCAATATATCCCTGAAAATGTTTAAACCTCGCAAAAAGCCTCAAGAGTCGACTATCCATGAGAGACTAAAGAAGATATGGCTTTAATGTCAGCATGGGTTTTTGTTAGCGAAGACGCTACTCGTGGCAGAAACCAAAAGAAAAGAGCGCTTTTTTCATGAGTGAAAAAAAAATACTATGATGCAAGTCGAGAAGAAAATCCATAAGGAATGCGCATCAGGATGAAATCAAATGAAAGGTCGTTGGACTCAATTTAACGAAAATGCAAACAAATGGATTGTTGCTTACAATGAAGCATATAGTCAAAAAAAGTGGAATGAGTATGGCAAATGTTGAGAAAGGAGCTCATACAATTTATGAGGCGGGAGGAAAAAGTTTTCGGACTTGCTTGTATTTAACGAAGTTATGTGTAAACATCCCAATTGGGAATTACAGTTAGATCGTGACACATCACATTCTCGTTCGGAATATGAAGTGGGTGATGAAAAAAGTGGTGGAAGCACGAAAAGATCAAAAACTAAGGAAGAAGAAACTGACCAAGAATCTCCAACTGATGGTGGTTCAACAATTCAGCGTCCTACAAGTAGATATGTGGCAAAAAAGAAAGGAAAAGGTAAGGATCACAATCTTCTTCATTTTCTAATTATTTTTCTGCAGAACTTCGTGCAATGACTATAATATCCGTGTTCCGTTAACTCGTACAAATTGAGTTAAGTGAATTTTTAGTAGAATTATGCAGAACCAATTTGTACCCTAGACTAGTTTTACGTCAAAATGTGTTTATACCTATATTGACGTAAAGTTGAGAATTTAACTTGAAGGGTAAAAACCGTCAAATAATTAAACTATATATATATATATATATATATATGCGGTTGTGTTTTAAAAAAATAAAAAAAAATATATAATATATATATATATGATGGCGGTTTCACCGCCTCTCTCTCAATTATCTCTCTCTCTAAAATTCTCTGTCGTCTTCTCTCTAGATTTTACATCAATTTAGTAAGGGGATCGAAGTAACAATTATATATTCGGAATCCACTCTCCGAACCCTTCTTAAAGGTATAAGTTTCATTCAGTTTCATTAAGATGTTTATGTTAGGGTTATTTAGACCGGTTTATAAACTGTRTTTATATCTAAGTTTACGGATTGATATTGTCAAAATCATGATATATTTGATGTTTAGAATGCTAGAACTGGTTATATTGATGTAGAAATAAAAAGGATATATTATAGTTTCATTATGGTTAGATTGTGGGTATATGTTTAACCGTACACCAATTGTTCGGTTAAATGTCGAAAGGAGTAACAATGGATGATTAAGATTAGGTTAACGACCATTGGACTTGTTTTACTATTTAGCATGTTAAAATATGTTTACAGCATGTAAATGTAGCGAATCACGGAAGTTGGATCATAAAAGTTAGTCGGGAATTACGAGATCGAATTTTACCGACAATGTAACTCCCGTACTTTGATAGTGTATAACTCACAAACCGTAAGTCGGAATAAGCTCGTATTTTGCAGTCAGGCAGATCATACTGCATACTACAACTTTCATTAAGAGTCAAAATTCTAGTTATGAATCTAGGTAGCTCGAAACAGTGTGTTTTTGGGGCTGTTTACACTGTATTCGGTATTAATTTGCAGTTTTGTAAAATTCATATAAAATAGATGGATAATCCAAATGAGGTGATTTCAAAGGAAACAGACTCGTATGATATCAATCTACAACTTTCGTTTAGACAATATAATCTGGATTGATCTCTAAGTAAGATAAAAATGCTTAGAAATAAGAGGGTCGGAAACGGTTGGATCGAAAGAGAATAAGGTTAAGTTTTACGTTTGAATTTTCAATTCGTATCCAGCTGTCCTTCTTGAGGTCTACATTGTTTAAGTAGATTAAGACCTAAGTAATTTATTAGAATAGTTATATTATGGTTTCTATGCTTTATAAATAGTAACCGTTTATGCATTCGTTTGGCACGCGGGTAAATCAAACTTGATCGTCAATTTCCGTTTGATCGTGCGTTAATTGTCAAATTCGGTTAAGGTACGGATTCCATATCTCACTTGACACGGGGATAGCCATTTGCGTAAGGCT
>NC_037535.1:15028669-15051634 GCF_001531365.2 Cynara cardunculus var. scolymus
TTTGACTTTCTTTTGAATTATCACTTGGCTTTATAAGTTGTTTTTGAACTTGTTATCTCATATTCATTGTTTAGTTTATTATCCGTTCACTGAGCATTAAGCTCAGCCGAGATTTTCTTGTCCTCGGCAGGTACATGACTTAGCAGGGATTTTGGGATGAGAGCTACGGAGATGACAATATTGAAGATAACCCATTAAGTCATACTTTTGTTACTTTTGATGACTATGTAGACATACTGGTATTTTGGGACCGTATTTTGAGACACGTTATCTCCGTCTATGGTTATGTAATTATCTTTTGATAAATTTTATTAGCTGCTCTGGTTTATATAATGCGTTGTTTGTTTTTATCCCAATTGTGGCATCTCCCGTCTTTGACCACGCGGGACGGGGGTGTTACAATGACGATTATAAGAAACAATGAAGTTGAACTCATGAATAAAAACTGAACTTTGATAAGGAAAAATTTGAAGTCAAACAACACCACAAAAATCTATGTATACTTATGGCGAAAGAACATCTGTCACCAGGAGAGGAAGCGCTGAAAGAACGTCTTTTGGCAATGTTGTATGGATAGTAATTTAGATTTTAGTATCTAGTATTTAGTAATTTAGTATTTTGTATTTAGTAATTTCGAATTTCGTGTATTTTGTTTGCAGTTTACGTATTATATATTAGTAATTTATGTTAAAATGAATGGTTATGATTGCTTTGGAAGTTTGCTAAAGTTCACATGTTATTGTCTCCTTTTGATGTGTTCTCTTTCACTAAAGTTCACATGCCATTGTCTCCTTATGATGTGTTGTCTCTTTCAGTAAAGTTCACATGCCATTGTCTCCCACTGATGATTCAAAGATTTCCTTATATATTTGTTGTCTTTCAACAAATACTAATTCATATAACCTTCCTCAAACACCCTTAAATACCTTAAACACCCTCAAACCTTCCTCAAGCGTCCTCAAACATCTTACTAAAATGTCTCTGAAGAAAAACTAATCATCATAGCCAGTTGATGAATTTGATGAATGGCAATCACGAGTTGTTGAAAAAAACCAACTTCTTGATCGCATGGTCGAGGATAGGGTTATAAACTCATCCAATATGTTCATCGGAGATTAAGCTCCAAGAGCTAGAAGAATATATCGTGACAGACGTGAGATGGGTGAAGCGAGTTTGATGGAAGACTATTTTGTCGATAATCCAACATATGATGTTATTATCTCCCGGAGAAGATTTCGAATGAGAAGACCTTTATTCCATTGTATAGTAGATGCTGTTACCGCTAATGACATATATTTTCAACGAAGACCTGATACCACAGGTAGACAAAGTCTTTCACCAGTGCAAAAATGTACTGGATCTATGAGGGTGTTGGCGTATGGGACATCAGTTGATGCAATTGACGAATATTTAAGAATGAGTGGATCCACAACAAGGGAATCTCTCATCAACTTCGTAAATGGTGTCATATCATGTTTTGGTGACGACTACCTCAGAAATCCTACCAAAGATGATTTGGCAAGACTACTTTATGTTAGGGATCAACGTGAATTCCCGGGTATGATAGGTTGTATTGACTGCATGCATTGGCAATACAAAAATTGTCGCATGGGCTGGATAATATGCTGGAAGAAGTGGAAAACCAACAATCATTTTGGAAGTCATCACATCATTTGATTTATGGTTATGGCACGCTTTCTTTGGAACACCATGTTCGCTAAATGATATTAACGTACTTCACCAATCTCCTATTTTTGATGATATATTGGCAGGTCGAGCACCAAAAGTTACCTATGTCGTGAATGGTTGCGAAAATGATAGAGCATATTATCTCACTGATGGGATATATCCTACGTGGGCTGCATTTGTCAAGTCAATTACGTCTCTCCAAATCCAAAAACACAAGTTATTTGTTGAACATTAAGAGTCTGTCAGAAAAAAATGTTGAATGAGCATTTGGAGTTCTACAAGCTCGTCTCGCATTTCTTCGACACTCATGTCTTGTTTGGGACAAACATAAAATGGGACAAATTATGATTGCTTGTATCATCATGCACAATATGATAGTTGAAGACGAACGAGATACATACCTCCATTATTATGTACCTACTGAATTTCTTAATGACATGCCCACAAATCGATAACAAGGAAGCTCTGTAGAAGATGATAGTCAGTTGCCTGGATTCTCTGTTGAACGGATTGCAAGCCTATCAAGTTATATGGCTAATAGGGAACAACTTCGCAATAAGGAAACTCATAACGCTCTAAAAATGATTTGATTGAGCATATATGGCAAAAAGTTGGCCCTAATAATTAACTATGTTATTTACTTCTTTTAGATATGTAATTTTGTTTTTCTTTCTGTAGTTTCCTTTATATATTTACAGTTGTAAGTTTTTTTATATTTATAATTATGTTTTAAAATATGAAATTATTTTTATATATTTTTTATTTAAAGTTAAAAGATATATATATATATATATATATGTGTGTGTGTGTATATATATATGTGTGTGTATGTATAGTAAAATATTAAATATATAATTTTTATAAAATAATTTTTGAGATTGGGTTGGATTGTGAATAAAGTATATAAAAATTTAGATTAGATTGGAGTTGAAGATTGGATAGGTGGAAGAAAGAGAAATTAGTTTTTTTTTAATAAAGATTAGATTGATTTGGTTTGGTTTGTTGTTAGACTACTCTTATTCTCAAACCAAACCAAACTATTTGACAATAAGAAAAAATACTTATACTAAAAATAATTCATTTATCTTTTACAAAGAGATTGCACTAACAAACTTAGTTTGCAAACTTTAAAAATTAATTAAAGAATAAATAAAAAGATAATATAATATTTTATAGATAATGTGTCAAATTGTTATTGTTTCATTTTAGATTTTATTAGAATAAATCTTAGGGTTATTTATAAAAATAACCGGTTTACACAACCTTTTGCCACAAAATAACCATATTTTAGAGGTTTTGCCAAAATAACCGCCCGGACGGGGGCGATCCGTACACAATGGGGCAATCCCGGGTAAAAAAAAAACTCCTCAAAAGTCGAGATTACTGTTCACCTCGTTGACCGTGTTTGACCTCGTCCCCGGGGCGATCCGTACTATACCGGGGGCGATCCGTACTGTACGGGGGGTGATCCGTACTGTTCACCTGTGTTTTTTTTTGTATTTTTTATAACATTGAAGTTGTATTTTTTTAACTTTTTTAGAACCAAATTTCATGGGAAAAAGTTTAAAAATAAATCTTTATAATTATGGAGACGCAAAAATTATTTTCCTCTGTGTTTTTTAAACCAAATTTTAACTTTTTTGTGTTTTTTATTTAACAATTAAGGGGTGTTTTTAATAAAAATTGAAAAATACATAAAGTGTGTCTTTTTACGTATTTAATTTTAAATTTCACGGTTTTTCGTTATAAAATAACCGGATGATAATTGTGGTTACGAAAAAAAAATATTTAGTTGATTTTTGGAGAAAAAATCAGACATTATATCTGATTTCGCGGTTTTTGTTCAAGATATGAATTTTCAGCACCATCGTAGGGGAAGAAGGTGCTTCGATTTTCACCACTTCTATTGCTAGGGAAGAAAGTGCTCTGATTTAGACCAGGAGTACAACCGGTAGGGAAGAGTGTGCTTGGACCATATGCGTTTGCAACGCTAACGTCGGGGAAGAGTGTGCTCATAGCACCGGTGTAAAAAGTGTTTGAACCTCCCGGGTTTGCATTTGATGGATTTCCTTCATAACCTCCATTGTCGACAACATATAGTGTCAACATTTCTGGTAAAGTTTGACGAATGGCGTTGTGGAGGATTACCACATCATCGTCGTCCATAATCTGATATAACGTATTCGTTTTAAAAAATAAATTGAAAGGACCACGTAAACTTAACTTTTTCGTCACACGTTTGACGACCCCATAATACGTTATTGGCGAAGACAAACGTATTGCACATGTGGGGGAGGTTATCGGAAGGTACTTTAAAACACCATTTATATCTTGGAATAACCCACCACTTCGAATATACACACAAACATTATTACTTTCACGTGATTTCATGTTTTGTGATGGTTGATTGTGTTTAGTGGGTTAAAGGTTGTGATGGTTTATTGTGTTTAATGGGTTAAGGGTTGTGWRWGTAAAATATATGAGAAAAGAAATGGAAGGGAATGTGTGAAAAATTATGAATTAGGAAGTTGGTATTTATAGTGAAATTGGTATTAGAAAAAAAAATCAATTTTTTTTACCCGGATCGCCCCCGGTACAGTACGGATCGCCTCGGGGGCGAGGTCAAACACAGTCAACGAGGTGAACAGTAATCTCGACTTTTGAGGAATTTTTTTTTACCCGGGATCGCCCCCATTGTGTACGGGGGCGATCCGGGTGGTTATTTTGGAAAAACCTCTAAAATGTGTTTATTTTGTGGCAAAGGGTTGTGTAAACCGGTTATTTTTATAAATAACCCTAAATCTTATCTGATTAAAAAGATAAACTTAATAAAAAAATTAAAAAATATATCAAAATTCATATTTTTCAATTTCCTACAAATAGAGACCAATATTGACATATTTTCAACACACAAATTTTTCTCTATTTCAACTCATCATCTTGAAATTTCCAAAGATCTTGATTTTTTTTCAAGTTTATTCTATGGATCCAAACCAACAAATTTTTTTATTTAACTCTCAACATATTGATAACTCTCAATATATCCCTGAATATGTTCAAACCTCGCAAAAAGTCTCAAGAATCGACTATCCATGGGAGACTAAAGAAGATATAGTTTTAATGTCAGCATGAGTCGTTGCTAGCGAAGATGCTACTCATGGTAGAAACCAATAGAAAGGAGCGCTTTTTTCACGAGTGAAAAAAAATATATAATGCAACTCGAGAAGAAAATCCATAAAGAATGCGTATCAGGAACGAAAATCAAATGAAAGGTCGTTGGATTCGACTTAACGAAAGTGCGAACAAATGGATTGCTGCCTACAAAGAAGCATAACATCAAAAAAGAAGTGAAATGAGTATGGCAGATGTTGAGAAAGGAGCTCATGCAATTTATGAGGTGGGTGGGAAAAAGTTTTCGTACTTACTTGTATTTAACGAAGTTATGTGTAAACATCCCAAGTGGGAATTACAGTTAGATCGTGACATGACACGTTCTCGTTGGGAATATGAAGTGGGTGATGAAGAAAGTGGTGGAAGCACAAAAATATCAAAAACTATGGAAGAAAGAACCGACCTAGAATCCCCAACTGTTGGTGGTTCAACAATTCAGCGTCATAGATGTAGAGATGCGGCAAAAAAGAAACGAAAAGGTAAGGCATCACAATCTTCTTCATTTTCTAATGACTTCTCTATAGAACTTCGTGTAATGACGATTACAAGAAACAATGAAGTTGAACTCATGACAAAAAAACTGAACTTTGACAAAGAAAAAATTAAAGTCGAACAACACCAAAAAAATCTACGTATATGTCACCAGGTGAGGAAGCGTTGAAAGAACGTCTTTTGGAAATGTTGTAGTAATTTAGTATTTCGTAATTTCATATTTATTGTATTTTGTTTGCAGTTTACGTATTATATATTAGTAATTTCTATTAAAATGAATGGTTATGATTACTTTGGAAGTTTTCTAAAGTTCACATGTCATTTTCTCGTTTTGATGTGTTGTCTCTTTCACTAAACTTCACATGTCATTGTCTCCTTATGATGTGTTGTCTCTTTCACTAAATTTCACATGTCATTGTTTCCTNTGATGTGTTGTCTCTTTCACTAAACTTCACATGTCATTGTCTCCTTATGATGTGTTGTCTCTTTCACTAAACTTCACATGTCATTGTTTCCTTATGATGTGTTGTCTCATTCACTAAAGTTCACATGCCATTGTCTCCTCATTATGTGTTGTGTCTATCAACTTAAAGTTCACATGCCATTGTCCCCCACTGATGATTCAAAGATTTCCTTATATATTTGTTATCTTTCAACAAATACTAATTCATACAACCTTTCTCAAACATATTACTAAAATGTCTCTGAATGTAAACTATTCATATGATCCAGTTGACAAATTTGATGAATGACAATCAGGAGTTGTTGAACAAAACCAACTTCTTGATCGCATGGTCGAGGATATGGTTATAAACTCATCCAATATGTTCATAGGAGATGAGGCTGCAAGAGCTAGAAGAATATATCGTGACAGGCAACATGAGATGGGTGAAGCGTGTGGAAGACTATTTTGTCGATAATCCAACATATGATGATGTTATCTTCCGAAGAAGATTTCGAATGAGAAGACCTTTATTCCATCGTATAGTGGATGTTGTTACCGCTAATTTTCAACGAAGACATGATACCACAGGTAGAAAAAGTCTTTCACCATTGCAAAAATGTACTGGAGCTATGAGGGTGTTGGCGTATGGGACATTAGTTGATGCACTTGACGAATATTTGAGAATGAGTGGATCCACAACAAAGGAAACTCTCATCAAATTTGTAAATGGTGTCATATCATGTTTTGGTGACAAGTACCTCAAAAAGCATACCAAAAATGATTTGGCAAGACTACTCTATGTTGGGGATCAACGTGGATTCCCGGGTATGATAGGTAGTATTGACTACTGATATGTGTTGAGAATTTAACACATAAAACACTCGTTTTACGTCTTATAAGTTAGAATAATTTCTTTTCATTCCCACTCTGAGTCATTTTTATTTGTTTCTTTATACATTTGTTATTATGAAGCTAAATATTGTGGTTACTTGTTGGTACTCATAAAAGATGTTAATGGAGAGTTTTTGTAAAAACAACAGGATGCTACAGCATTAGTGCAGCGGCAATCTGATGAATGTGCAGCTTTTTGGAGGGGTTAATGATTTAGACGCTGCCTTTTTGTACTAATGGAAGACAGCTGTAAAAGCTGATTTTTTTGGTTAAAAACCTGTAGTTAAGACTCTTGTTAGGTTAATATACTTTTAGTTACTCTATCTTTACTTTGTAACTTAGTTAAGATTTGTATTTTTTTTGTCTTTTAGTGCCTCCTTTGGCTATAAAAGGAGGGCTTGGGGTTAGGGGTGGCAAAAAATGACCCAACCCATTAACCTAACCCGAACCCAACCTAGAATTAGCAGGTTGGGTTGTGATTTTCGACCCATTTAAATAAATGGATCAACCCGTCTAACCCAATTAAATAAATGGGTTGGGTTGGGTTGAATTTTTTGACCTGTTTTCAACCCACTTAAAATATTATATATATTTATTTTATTCTTGATATTATATTTATTTTATTTTGTTTCTTCTTAAATAAATTGGCCCAAGTTTCATGATGACTCTTCGATTTCAATCATTCAATAATCAATTCTTCATACGCTTCATTACTAATCGGTATCATGAGTCTCGACGCTTTGCCTTCAATTCTTCAATCTTCATACGCTTCGATTATCAATCTTTTCCCCTTCTTTTGCGTTCTACCTTCTCCAATCAAAGATTTAGGTTGGTTTCAGACTTTCAGTTTTCGATTTGAGGTTGAGGGCTTGAGGCGTTGTTGAACGATAGCAGAGTAAGTTCTTTATGATCATGTTTGTTTAGTATTTTGTTGTTAAACTTCGTATAGATCATATGAATTTCATGTTTCTTTTTGATTATTTGTTACTTTATCACTCTATCGAACTTTAGTGATTTCTTTCAAGTTTGAATTTGTTATTTGTATGGTGTGGCTTTATGTTTCTATCAATGTACCTATACCTCATAGAGAATTGTTATCATCTGTCTTCATTGAGATAATTATACAAGCTACATATAAATTGTTGTTTTGTTACGCATGGATTACACTTGCTGATGGACTAATGGTCTTAGGATTTTAGGTACGAGAGTGAAATTGGGGTTGATGAAAGTGGAAGTCGAGTTACTTAGAATTTTAAAAAATTCTACTTATTTTGAACAATATATTTGTTGCGGTTATGTTTTATTCAGACTTTGAACAATTTGGTTGTATTTGTGGTTGTGTTATGTTTTATTCAAAAAAGTTAAATATTCTAGTTCTTTTTTATTTAAAATTTTATAAAATTAAATGGGTCAACCCAGGTTCAACCCATTTATTTAACAGGTTGGGTTAAGAAAATCGTAAACAGGTCAACCCGCTGCCAACCCATTAACCCAACAGGTTGGGTTGGGTTGAAAAATCTCAACCCATCTAATTAAATGGGCTGGGTTGGATTGAGATTTTCAACCTGTTTAATAAATGGGTTGAACTCAAACCCAACCCAACCCATTGCCACCCCTACTTGGGGTTCCATTTTCATCATACATCTTAACATTATCTAGTGTTAAAATCAACCCTCTCCAAGGGTGATTTATAATAATCTTTTGGGAAATTCAAGTTCTTCATCTTTTTCTTCTTTAATTTCTCGTCTTTTATTTTCCGCTTTTTATTTTTACATTCCTTTACGTTTATTGTCATTTACATTTCGTTATTTAATTTCCGCAATTTACATTCTCGTCATTTGCTTTCTCGTTATTTACTCTTTCGTCATTTACTTTACGCAATTTACGTTTATGTCTTTACTTTTCGTCATTTATTTTTCTTGTACTTTACTTTCCGTTATAAGTAGCTAAGCTTTTATWGCTTGGGTGTGAGACGGAAATGTGAGATTTTCAAACCAAACGAAAGTAGCTAAGTGTTTTCGTAAAACGACGTCCATTGTTTCGTTCGAGTTTTTCTAAAACCAAGCACACTTCTTGACGGGTTGATCACTTTGAAAGTGTTAAAGTGTCATGGACTTAGAGATAAGCCATTGAATGCACGTCAACTTGGATGACATAAGAGGTAGACTTGAGAAAGTTGCCGACAAGGAGACTTGTCATTTATGTTTTTCAAACTTAACTCTCGACGGGTTGGTCACTCTTCGAAAGTGTCAAAGTGGGATAGATTCAGAGATGAACTATCTAGAACACACGCCAACTCGAATGATATGGGATCGACTAGAGAGTGATTTTTAACAAAAAGATTTGTTTATCCATATATTTTGAAAACACCATCTTGTCACTATCCTTGGTCCGGACACCACATAGAGATATGGGTGGAAAGCTATAATATAGTGCAATGATGAAGTCCGAGAGGAATGCCTTCAAAATAGATGGTGGAACTTAGTTTCGAAACACTGCTTGCTGTAGCATTCCTACAGCATTGGCTACTTGAATTTGTGTTTGGGTTTCACCTTAAGTCTTACACCTTTGTTATCTTTTTATATTCTGTAATCTGTTTTAAATCACCTTAACATCAAACAAAAGTCTTCAAAATCGTCGTCTGAAATCATCTCTTTCATTGGACTCTTATTTTACTTTGGCTACAATCTCTATGAACGATATTTCGGTACTTGTACCACTTTATTACTTGGAAAGAAGACATTGGACCGTATTGTATACTTGCTTTGTGGTCCAATTTTTTTGTCTAACGATGTGCAATATAACCGACCGACTACATGCATTGACAATGAAAAAATTGTCTGAGCGAATGGGCTGGACAATATGCTGGAAGAAGTGGAAAACCAACAATCATTTTGGAAGTCGTCGCATCATTTGATTTATGTATATGTCATGCTTTATTTGGAACACTGGGTTCGCTAAATGATATTAACGTACTTCACCGATCTCCTATTTTTGATGATATATTGGCAGGTCGAGCACCAAAAGTTACCTATGTCGTGAATGGTCGCGAAATTGATAGGGCATATTATCTCACTGATGGGATATATCTTGTGTGGGTTGCATTTGTCAAGTCAATTACGTCTCCCCAAATCCAAAACTAGAAGTTATTTGCTGAACATCAAGAGTCTGATAGAAAAGATGTTGAGCGAGCATTTGGAGTTATACAAGCTCGTTTTGCATTAATCGACACCCATGTCTTGTTTGGGACAAACATAATATGGTATGTAAGTTTCATTTTTATATTATTATCTGTATAAAAAGATCAAAATGACCATGCGTTTTGGGAATTAGTATTTAGGCTTTATTTTGATTATTATCCTTAGAGAGCGTTTGGTTTGCAGGAATGGAATGAAATTGGGGGGATTTAGATTTAAAATCTATTCCAATCCTGTGTTTGGTTTACCAAATTGTCAGGATTTGAAATCCCGGGATTTCATTAAAATCCTTTAAACATGGGATTTGGAAATCCTTTGCAAAGGGGCGGGATTTAAAATCCAAATCCGACAAAGAAACCTTAAATCGCTTCCCTTTCTTTCCCCTCGCTTATTCGTCGCCTTCTCTCATCAACCCGGAAAAAGATCTGCAGGGAGAATTGGAATTGGGGCTAATCTTCAATAGAAATCGGTGGCTTTCTCATCCTCAGAAATGATCGATCATCCATTTCTTCTTCAACATACATATAAATTTCAAAAATGGGTGCAACTGCATCTATCGCTGGCAAACCATCAGTTCATGATTTTACAATCAATGTATTTATTTCCACCCTTTTCTTGTTCAAACGATGGTGTTTTTATGATCAAACATTTGCTTTGTAATAATTCAACTTCGAATCGTCAATTACTCTAGTTTAGGGTTTTGATTGTTTCAATTTCGTGTTCAAACGGTGTTGTTTTTTCTAATCGAACTTTTGTTTGGTGATAATTTAGCTTCGATTTACTTAGTTTAGGGTTTTGATTGCTGAATTTTGTGTTTAATAAGCGAAAATGTTTCTGATCAAACATTTGTTTTTATGATAATGTTACAGCGGATTAACGAACTCAAATTACACCCAACTAGTAGTTTCTCTTTTGATAGTTAGTAATTGTGGTCTAGATGATTTTGCATTTCAAGAGATGAAACAAAAAAACAATAGTACCGTTGATTCACTTGACCGCTTCTTATTCATTCCCACCATTTTCAAATATGTTCATCTCCTTCAAGCTCCTAAACTCGACAGTGTTCGAAGTGTTCTTGGTGACAGTAATATTCACCCCACTACACATATATTACCTCTCATTAGTTTGCTATATGTGGTGGCATATTCTGTTATCTTTTTCCATCAGGTGCAAGACATCCATGCCACCTAAATGACTAGTTTCTTCGGTTCAGGATAGTCATTCCTTGTCTAAGATGGATGGAGGAATTAAAGGAAGTTTGTTTAGGTGAAAGTAGTTTTTTCCAAGTGATGAGAACATTAATAACTTGCTTAGGTGACTTGCTCATAATTTGATTGTTAAATATGTATTTTGAATTAATAGGTTTGTTGGTTAAATAGGTAGTTTTGAGAAAATGAAAGAGATTTGGTGACTAAAATAATTGCAAAAGAAAAAAAAATCTCAATCCAAATCCTACAAACCAAACATGATTTATAAAGGAATGGATTTCAAATCCAATCCAAATCCTGCAAACCATACACATGAATGGATTTTAAATCTAATCCAATCCAAATCCCTCCTGCAAATCCAAACCCTTAAAAACATTCCTGCAAACCAAACTTACCCTTATGGAATTACCAAAATGACCTCACAATTAGGGAATCAGTATTTTAGCAATACTTTGAGTATTTGATTTATAAAATTACCAAAATGCACCTACGCTCTGCTATTGGACTTTTAAGCATTGTTTCAACATTTGACTTATGAAATGTATCAAGAATGTCCTAAGTTAGGGAAGTAGTTAAAGCTATACCTTTGGTATTCGGCTTCTCAAGATTATCGAAACGACCCTAAACTTGGAAAATCGGTATTCTAAACATTATTTGAAGTATTTAATTATGTTGAATTTTAAAGTTATGGCATGACCGTTATTTATATGTGTGCGACATGTTGTCACCATTATTTACTTTCAAATTTTAAAAGAGATGTTTTGACCATAAAACATTATTTACGTTGCAAACTATTTAGTTTAGTTATTTTGGTAAAATATTTATTGTTCAAAAAATGTGGAGTATATTGCACGTTTTTATAAAATGTACGAACATCAATTAATATTATAACGACGTCATTATTGATAATATTTCAAGAGAATATTTGAGCGAAATATGAGATATGATAGTATCAGGGGTTGATCAATAAAAATTGTTAAGACTGGTCGTGTTAAGATTGTTAGGGAATAGTGATCAATTTAATCACGATTATTTAAGGTGCTTAGGTTTGGTATAAATTATCATGTAGGTTGCGGAATTTTGAGAGAACGACCTATCGAACATTAACGATTCAAGGTGAGTACATTATTCGATTTTTATGGGATATATATATATATATATATGATTATTACAAAGTATTTTATCCATGATATTATGATGTATTTAGATGCATATGATGATAACTTGATTGTATTGATGTACATGATATTCAAGTATATGCATGATATGAAAGATGATGATAATGAGAAAGATTATGATGACTTGATATTATTAATATGATATGCACGTATGTGTATAATGTGAAAGATGACGATGATGCATATGTGATTTATGTTCTCACTTGCATGAGATGTATATTTCATGCCACAATGAGATTTGCATTAATGAGTGAGTATTGCAAATAAATGGTATGCAACTAGTATGATTCGGCAAGATTCGTCCATCGTACGGGGTGGGTTGGACATGAAAGGAGGGTTGTAATTCTGAGGTCTTGGAGTACTCGTCCATATAATACGGCACATACGCAAAGAAAAGCGACGAGCCGAGACCTCACTTGCAAGATAATAACTAAAATACATTAAAACACTGTTTATATGTGCATATGATCATAAAACCATATCGTATTCACTAAGCTTTTAGGTTATACTATACATGTATATATCTCATGTGTCAATTGTCATTAGATGAGTTGAATGAAGAAAGATGAGACTATGTTTTGAATCATGATTGGTTAGATATTTTAATTAGCATTGATTACGTTAAAGTATTTTACGCTTCCGCAATTATATAATGAATTATGTTAAACACATTATATATGTTTGAAATTTTTAAGTTTGTATTTTGTTCATGACAAACTATTAGGAACGATGTCACGGCACTAAAAAATTTGGGGCGTGACAAAAACACCCAAAAGTTTCTGTTTGCAAAATAACATTATGCACAGCCAGGACGAATTATAAGGTGCGGTTGTGTCAAAATACCCAAAAGTTTGTATTTGCAAAATAACACTATGTATGGTCGTGTTGGATCATAAGGTGCGGCCACATCAGAAACTTTAGAATTTTCCGTTTTTGTATATCATTGTTTCGTATCACAATTTTCAACACTCCACCTTGATATAAAAAAAAATATATTCTTATCAAGACGAGGTTTGAACGAGTCTCAAGACAAGGTTGGCTTTACTAACAATGAGCATCAGCCTGGCCATCACCATTGTCAATAAAGCATTAACTTTATATGCCAAGACATTACCTCGATGTTCCCCTTGGTTCTAATGTCCAGTAGAAAGAAACAAGGTCTTACGGCACGATCACTATATATTCTCTTTTTCTTTATCTCTTCTCTATAGAAAGAAATAGGGGATGGTACGTGGCATGGTATACTTGATCGTTTAGTCAACGAGATGTACATAAGTCAACATAGCTCCATGTATATGTTCTTTTGAGCTAGAACCAATCAATAGAATGAATGAAATCTAGGGTAGGGCGACAAACATGGCGAAAGAGGACTGTCTATCCAAATCCCCCAAAGGCACCTAGCACCTCTTAAGTAGGATTAGTGAACATGTTGGCGACATTGTCATTTGTGTGGATCTTCTTCAAAGTTACCTTTTTTTCTTCATGTAGAGCCACCAAGAATGACTCTCTCACTTGGATATGCTTGGTTCTTGAACTAAAGGTCAAGATTTCGTCTAAGTGAATGACACTTTGATTATCACATTGAACCTGCACACTTTCTTGCTTCAATCCCAAAACTTCTAAGAGATGCTTCAAGTATAAGGCTTCTTTAGTCGCCTTTACCATTGCAATTAATTCAGATTTTGTGGTAGACAATGCTACTATTGTTTGTAGCTGTGATCTCTAACGAATTGCTACTCCACCTAAAACGAATACGTAGTCGAAGGTTGAATTCCAATTGACTCAATCTCTAGCATAGTCTGAGTCACAAAATCCTCCAAGTTTGCAACCATGATCTTTTCCTCCAAATTAGAGTGTATGTTCAGGAGTCCACTTCAAATATCTCAAAATCATCTTTACCGCTTTCCAATATGGTTTGTCTGGATTTGACATGAACCGACTCACCACACCTATCGAGTGTGCAAGATCAGGTTGTGTGCACACTATTTCATACATGAGGCTTTTAATGGCTCTTGCATAAGGGATTTTTGGCATTCATCTTTACCTTTGTCATCATTTGGACTATCTTCTTTTGAGAGCTTGATATGCATAAACATTGATGTGCTAATCGGCTTTGCACCTTCTATGTTGAAGCGTTGAAGTACCTTTTATATGTACTCACTTTGAATGAGCTTTAATGTTTTTCAGCTTCTTTACCGAGTGATTTCCATGCCAAGGATCTTGCTTGCTTTCAATAAGTCCTTCATCTCAAATTCAGAATTCAATCTTTATTTCAAGTTGTTAATTTATGAAACATCTTTGCAAGCTATTAGCATGTCATCAACATAAAGTAGTAAGTGGATCCAAAATCCATCATAGACACATGGAGCTTTCACACTTCGATTGAAACCAATACATAACATAAACAAGTCAAACCTTTTATACCATTGACGTGGTGATTGTTTCAATCCGTGTAAGGACTTCGTTAGTTTGCACACCAACTCGGTCTTTCCTTCTTTCACAAAGCCCTCTAGTTGTTTCATGTAAATGGTTTTTTCTAGATGACCATGTATGAAGTCCATTTTCACATCAATTTGTTACAACTTTAAGTCTTGTGGAGCAACTATGGGGAGCAATACTTTTTTGGTGGTGTGTCACCACTGGTGCGAAGATGTCATCATATCAATGCCTTTTCTTTGAGCAAAATCCTTTACTACTAGCCTTTCTTTGTATCTTCCATCATCTTTAACCTTGAACACCCATTTGCATCCAATAGCCCTATTTCCCTCTGGGTAGTGGAATAAGATACCAAGTTTGGTTCTTTGTCAAAAACTCCATCTCTTCTTAGATAACATTAAGCTATTTGGTACTGTATGTTGATCTTAGCACATCTTCAAGGTCACAAGGCTCATCTTGCATTACATGTATGTCTAACTGGTCGCTAAAGCTCATGTTGGCACATATCTGATCCCCAAACCGTTCAGGTGGTTTGATAGTATGCTCACTAGTCCGAGCAGGCTGATTTGTCGCATCATCAAGTGTTCCACCTTGATGAGAACTTTCAGTTTTATTTTCACATTCATTAGAAGGAAAATAAGAGCATTAAATGATTTCTTTACCTTTTCCTTGAGTAGTGTTCTGGAAGGGGTACAAGAGATCAACCTCTTGATGCTCTTTTCTTGTTGCATCTTTAGTAGACTCTAATTGAGTATCTTTCTTGGGGCTCATTAAGGAGGATTCATTGAATGTCACGTGTTTGAAATGTATTACCTGCCTTGTCTTTAAATTTCAGATTCTATAGCTCTTAAGTCCATTTGTATATACAAGCAAACGTCCTTGTTATGGCACGAGGGTCAAGTTTGTCTTTTCCTGCATTATGGCCATACACCGAGCAACCGAAAATATGAATATAATTGAGACAAATTGATTTCTTACCTATCCATACCTCTTCCAGAATATTATCATTAATCACCTATGATGGAAGGTGGTTAATGATGTGCACGGTCGTAGATAAAGCTTCGACCCAAAAAAACTTTAGGCAAACCGACGATTAACCTCATACATCTTGCTTTCTCTATAAATTTTTGATTCATCTATTCCCCCACTCAATATGATTGTGGATCATATGGAATAGTGAAATGTCGATGGATCCCCTTTTCTTTGTAAAAGGAGAGGAACTCACCACTTTTGAATTCTACAACGTTATTCGAATTCCTTCTCCTTGATAAGGCTCCACTTATGTAGGATCTCCAAGTCTTCTCCGAAGTATGGCCAAGTCTTAGATGCCATAGTTTGGAGAAATCTACCTTTTGTGTATTTTTTTCACCTAAATAAGCACTAGGACCCAATGTTTGTCCATCCAGAAAATAGAGATTATTTGGAGCTTTCGTACCTTTGATTAGGGCAAGAGTCCCACGAGAGATCCTTAAGGAGTCGCCTTGCATACTAATCTTGCATCCAAGCTTTGCCAATTGACCAAAGGAAGATGAGAGATTTTGTCACAAAGGGAACATACCTTACATCTGAAATAGTTCGGATCATGCCATCATGCATCTTCATCTTGATGGTTCCAATGCCCAAGTTTCTCCACACCGCATTGCTTGCCATCCTTCTTTTTATTCAAGTGATGAGAAGAGCTCCCTATGTGGAGTCATATGGAAAGAAGCCTCATAATCCAAGACTCATTGGTCCTTGATAGTCTCACTTTTGGTTAACGCAATTCGAGCATCATCAAAATCATTCACGACAACAATAGATGAAGCTAATCCTTCCTTGTCGGTTTTGGCTTTAAGACTTGGACGATTAAAATTTTATTATAATTAATAAAATTTTGATAGTCGTCATTTTGACTATGCATTGATTGTTAAATGCCTAGAATGCTCTTTTCAACTTGCTATTTATCTAATAATTAGTTTCAAATTTCAAAGATATCACAAAAATGTCATCGCTTTTCATAGTCGTATATTAAATTCCATTAATGATTAAGATTGATCCTCACAGTCCTTAACCTTTTTCTGGTCCTTACATGATTTAACCCCTATATATAGGGTTGGGTTCACGTGAGACCAACCTATTTTCGTGAGACCCGTGAGACCACATTTTTACACGAAACTTCACATCAAAAACACTGTGAAGGTAAAAAGAATCTGAACCTTCATAGCAAAAACACTGTGAAGGTTACCTTCACAACATTTTACTGTGAAGTTTCAAGTGTAAAAAAGTGGTCTCACGGGTTTCACGAAAACAGGTTGGTCTCACATGATCCCAAGTCTATATGTGTGTGTGTGTGAAGATTTCCTAAAAAAAATGCAATAATGTTTAATAAATAAAATTAATTATCACATTAAGTAATAACATTAATTATCTTAAATTAGTGGTTTAGGATGGATCTTACTGATCTTACAAAATTCGGAGTTCTCAAATGATATATGTATATAGAGAATGATTCAAACGAGAACACCTTTATTTTACGAAAAGACAAGAATATATTTTTACTACAGTCGATTGCATGTGATACTATAGTCCATCACATCTGATACACATGTGATACTAAATTAGAGACTCGAACGACCTTTGGTGTGACCTAGGTTGGGGGACAAGTCGCTCGCACACCACTAAGCCCCCTCACGAGTATTATCACATGTGATAAGGGTGCTCTTGATGTGATATTGTAATCCATCGCATATGATACATATGTGGTACTAAATTAGTGACATAAACGACCTTCTATGCTACTTAGTTCACAGGCTAAGTCGTTTACAACCAACAGGTGCCCTCATATAAATTATCAGTTTATCACATGTAATAAGAGTATTCTCGTATTTTCGTAAAATGCAGGTGTTCTTTCTTGAACCTCAACACACACACACACACACACACACACACATATATATATATATATATATATGAGCGATCAAATGAAACCGTCCTCATTTGTGTAAACTATGTAAACCAATCTTATCCATCCATGAAAACCGCCCTCATTTGTGTAAACTATGTAAACCAATCTCATCCATCCATTTTCTTGATCAATGGTCAAGATTAGTTTAGGTTATATTAGGAAATTAAAATAAATAAATAAAAATTTATTTTATAATTCCTATAAAGGCAAAATGGTAACTTTAGTAGTGGTTTTATTAATGGCAACCATATCATATTATATCATTAAAATAAATTCAAAATATAAATGAAACACACCATAATCAATTCTACCAAATGAATCATTTTCAATAGAAATTAAAAAAGAAATTGTATTACATTACATGAACGAAATGGTTTCACAGTTTCATCCATATACTAATCAACATAATCATGATCAGATTTTGTCATTTTCATGCTATTGGTAGATGGATCCGTTTAATTTTGAGAATGAAATTGTTTCATTGTTCACTAATTACACAAAATTTTCTTAGAAACCATGAAATGGTTTCACTTTCTTCAATCACCCATTTCATCGGCCAACATGGTTTGATGAGTCATTTGTCATTTCACGCTATTGATAATGAAATTGTTTCACTTTTCACTAATTACACAGGCTTTTCTTATCTTTTTTGAAATGGTTTCACTTTCTTCACGCACCCATATCATCATGCACCCATTTCATGATGCACCCATTTCATCATGCATTCATTTCCTCATGCACCCATTTCATAATCTTTTTCACTTACTCTGCGCACCAATTTCACCATGTATGAAACCGGTTTCATGAAAAAAAATTGATTCTATTACTGATTTCATGGATTTATTAATCTAATAACTTACGATTTTCATGAATCTTGACAGTAATAAACCGAGACACAATATAAGAAAATCCAATTTTAATATTATAATTTAATTAAATATTTAAATGTTATCATTTATAAAATTTTCTTTATTATTTTACATTAATTAAGATTTATTAATAACTTCCATATTTAATAGAAAACAATGTAAATGACCAATATACCCTTAATGATTAAATTTAATTAAAAAATGGAATTTTTCTATTGGTCGAAATTAATTTACACGTTTTCTAAAAATTGCACGGTTTTCATTTGAACGTGCCTATATATATATATATATATATATATATATATATATATATATAGAGAGAGAGAGAGAGAGAGAGGGAACGATCAAATGCAAACCACTCAATTTGTACAAACCGTGCAAATCTCATTCAACCAATCATAATTTTTCATTTTGTTCATTTTTTTGTAATTATGAGAGATTGATTAATCATTTTTATTGTGAAGGGTGTTAATCATGAATATTATCATCTTCATGATTTTAATTTTAGAGAAATACATGAAACAGTTTATTAAAATTTCATTAAGCATTATATGAAACAATTTCATAACCATATATGAAACAACTTCATCAAAAAAATATTATATGAAACGATTTCACAGAATTAAACAATTTCATGAAAAAATTTCATAAGATTAAACAATGAAATCGACGGATGAGACGGTTTGCATGGTTTGTACAAATTGAATGGTTTGTATTTGATCGCTCATCTCTCTCTCTCTCTCTCTCTATATATATATATATATATATATATATATCTCCTCTCCTCTCCTCTCCTATCTCCGTAACATACACATATGTGGACATAGATGAACACAATGTAAACAACTTTAAGAAATTTAGTGAACTCCGAGACTCATTTTCGACCTTTTGGAACGTCGTCTTCGATTTGGTTACAATTTTAAAATTGGAAAGATAAACATATCATTATTTTTATTTCACAATTACCTATAACTAGAAAATAAAACGACACTCATGTAATATTTTAAAATTACACCCCATTGAAATTAAATACATTTTAATTTTCCAAATTAAAATAAACAACCAAACACATCAAAAGGCCTGGGGCTACACCATATATTTATTAAATCTAATAAACATAAAAGTTATTTTGGCCAAAAATAAATAAACATAAATAAAGTGCCAAAATTCGTAACAAAATAAACAAAAGGAAAAAACCCCTAGAAGATGGTGACAACATAACCAAATGAACCTGACCCAAGAACCGAGACCAAAAGTACGATCCAGCCACGACACAATGTTGGGATGGCTACGACACGACACTGGGTCAACCACATCACGATGTTGGCATGACAGAGATGTCACTGGGATGATGTTGGCATGACATTGAGACAACACGACAGGCCGACACGGCAACACAAGGGCCACAATGCTCGGCACAACACAACTAACTTGAATTGAATTCTATCAATTCCACCATTCATCATCATTCCATCGCATGTGTTGGAATTAAAATCCATTCCTACCTATTTTTTCAAGAAGACAAAACTATCCAAAAAAAACCTAGCCTACTATACATTTATGCTCATTGTCTTTGACTCTTGATCCTTCATTACTGCCACCACCACCACCACCACCACCACCAGCAACATTGTTGCCACCACCACCGTCACCGTCATTGCCTCCACATTGCTATCGGCCTACCACCACCTCTATTGTTGTCGTCGTTGCCACCATCACCACAACACCTTCACTACTAGTCATCGCCTTGACTACCACCAATTAATATTATCATTTTATTATATTTGTAATTTTATAGAAATAGTATGAAACTATAATAAATGTGTATTTTGATCATTTATTATTATTTTATTTCAAATACGAAGTTGCCATTTTGTCAACTAAATACGTTGATTATAATTCTTAACAATCAAACGTATGGTCAAATTTCATTTAATTTCTTAAAGTTGTAATAGTTTTAATGAATTATAATTCTACCAAATTTTATTATGTATTTTAATAATTAGAAATTGATAAATTGTTTTGAAATCTTTTTACTATATACCTTATAATACTATTATAAGTATATATATTGTTGTTGATGGAAGTTAGGTTATAAACAAATTATCATGGCTTTTCTTTTTAATTAACTAAGGAGTTTAGTGCTCAATAACAACATATCCACTTGCCTTTTCTTCATTTTTTGCAACTTTAGTTTACTTAAATTTTATTTATTCAAGATAAAAGATAGATATCATGACAAGACCATATTTTAGTCATTTATTGTCTTAAAAGATTTGTCGCAAAAGTTATCGTAGTACGTTGTGACTCGAGAATTATGTCTCATATTACGTTAAGTTTGTAACTATGAGGGTGATGTTTGATTGGTTTAAGCTTGACTCCAAAGGTAAAAAGTACTGGAGGTTACAGGTTCAAATCCAAAGAGTAATAAAAATCCCCTTGTGGCCACGGAGGTTCAAATGCGGTCAATATGGGATTAGTCGGCTCGCATAGCGGGTTGGATATCCAGGTTAATCAAAAAAAAAAGTTTGTAGCGTGTCATGACCTAATGTGTTGTTTTTGTAACATAATATTTGATTTTTCTTATCTTTTTATCGTCTTATTTGTTAGTTTTTAATATATAACCCAATTTAAATTGTTTAATATCAATGACTCATTGATAATAGTAGAAAACACACACACACACACATACATACACATATATATATATATATATATATATATAATATTAATAGAAGAGTACTCGCGCAATGCAGCGAGACACATCTCAATTTTAATGTTCTATATTATTATTTATCTCTGTCGATGTTATAATACGATTTTATGTGTTTTTAAGAAAGCAATAATAATTTTATTTTTGAATAAAATATAAATTTGAAGATATCATAAAATTTGAAAAAAATATATCAATGTTAATATCAAATCAACTATTTAAAAGTTCTATTCTTTATGTAATTTCTTTAATTWATTTTTTATTATAATTTAATTTAAGTTTAATAACGAAATAATTTATTTTTGKTTTAATAATATAAHATTTTATAAAKATAATAATTAAGTATTCTGTTAGAACTCAATGATTATCTTAATTATATATTAGATTTTTTATATTTAAAATGAGATGTTTATCCTGTATTTGATTATGTTTATCTGCAGTTAGTTACACGAATTCAGATATGGTGCTTTAATAAGTTGTACTTACGCATTATCTACTTGCAATCTTGAGTTTTAAGTAATATGCATTAATAAACAGTACTTTACGCATAAAAAGTGATTTTTAAGAGTTTTTATCAAATGTTTTATAATATAGGATATATATATGATATAAGATTGTTGTCATAAATCACACGTTAAAAAACTTTGTAGTCTCGTCGTGACTCTTAAAACTTGAGACTTGGCCTCACCGTTACGTCATGCCTCGCATGCATTTAGAAATTAGATTTTAGTTAGAGCATCTCCAAAAAAATTTCTTAAATGGAGAAAATGAGTTTTTTGCTCTCTATTTTGAATGATGGTTTTACTATTTGAAAGTCAAACCTTGGGTTTAAAACAAAGAGATGAGTTTTGAATAACTTTAAAATTCTAAATGTAATGGTTTTAGTATTTGAAATTCAAACCATGGGTCTAAATCAAAGAGAAGTGTTTTGAATTACTTTAAAACCCTAAAGGGCCGTTTGGTTCGCGGAATTCGAAGAAATTTGATGAAATTGGAATGATAAATTCCTTTGACCAAATTCCAATTCCTTTGTTTGGTTCATTTTCTTGAAATAGATGAAATCCTTCAAATTCCAATGAATTCCACAAGTTAAGGAATTCATCATTCCTTAGCATAATGGAAGGAATTGAATTCCATCAACACCCACAACGACCATGCTATTACTGTTTGTGATGCCCCACCCCTAACCCCCCACTACCACCACCACACCACTACTGTCACCTCCACCCACCCTACCCCACCACTAACCACCATGCCATTACTGTTGTCATCACACCCACCACCCTCGGACCCCGGTCACTCACTGCACATCCCTGCTACGACCATGCTACTACCGTTACTATCACGCCCCTAACCTAACCCCCACCACCACACCATTATTGTCGCTTTCACAGCTGCCATTCACCCCCACCCCACCCTACTCCACCCCACCACTAACCACCATACCCCTATTGTCGCCGTTATACCCATCCACTCCCAGCCATCCAACCACCATCCTACCACTGTCATCGTCATAACTACCACCCATTCCCACCACCCCACCCCGACCCTTCACCATTATTGTCGCTTTCACAACCGCCACTCACTCGCAACCCACCCGACCCCAACCCTAACCCACCACTAAATACCATGTCACTATTGTTGTCATTATACCCACGCACTCCCATGCCCCAGCCACCCGACCACTATCATTGTCACATCTACCACCCTGCCACCTACCCCACCCACCCCC
>NC_037535.1:15053869-15063696 GCF_001531365.2 Cynara cardunculus var. scolymus
CGGTGGCAACGGAGACGAAGGGCGACGGCGACGGTGGCAACGGAAACGAAGGGCGACGGCGGTGGCAACGAAGACGGAGGAGACGACGATGAGAAGGAGACGGCGATGAGAAGGAGACAGCGATGAGAAGGATTGAAGCGATGAGAAGGATTGAAGCGATGAGAGGGAGACAGCGATGAAATCCACGGGAATGGATTTCAAATCCCGTGTAAGGGCGAAGGATTCTCAAATCCAGTGTTGGTGGGATTTCAAATGAATCCCGGGATTTGAAATCCGACCATTTCTACAAACCAAACGTAGGATTGGAATGGATTTCAAATCCAAATCCCTCCAAATCCCTCAAACCAAACGTGCCCTTAAATCATTCTATCAAAATAAACTCCCCTAAGTGTAACTGTTTGGGTATATAAAAGTCAAACCATGGGTCTAATGTTTGACTTTAAAATTCTAAGTGTAATGATTTGAATGATTTTAAAACCCTATTAAGTATAATGGTTTGAATGACTTTAAAACCCTAAGATATGTTTTTAATAAAATTTCGACCCCATAATGGCTTATAAAATAAATATTTTCACCAAAAAGCTTTAGGTTATAGTGAAGAAGATGATAAGAATTATAACGAAAATGATGATGGTTATAGTGATGATGAAATTGTTGATTCAAGTATAAAGTAAAGAAGTAGAATCGTTATATAAAGATCAAAAATTTCACCAGAAAGCTTTAGGGGCCGTTTACTAAACACTTATCCGGTAAGCGTTTACCGACAAAGTTTAACATTATCATTTACTTTTTGGGCAAGATTTTAGTCCACCAAAAGGGTATCGTATGCAACAATTTACCCGGTAAGCTCTTACCATGGTAAGAGTCGTCGCCCTCACTTACCGGATAAGACTCATGGTCCTTGTCTCACTCTTACTAGGTAAGATTCTTGATCCTTACAATATTCATCCGGTAAGGTAATGTGACTTGGTGTTCACTTACCCAAGTAAGCGTTTGGTAAACGACCCCTTGATAATGGCACAAGAAAGTCCATTTTGTTTGCCTGTACTTATTTGTTTGGGGTGAAAGTCATATCGATGTTTCAAAAGCAGGTTCAAGTTAAGATGTAGGTTGCATTTTATGGGCACATGAACACTTGCAAACTAGTGTTCTAGAGACTGAACCTTACATTCAAATTTTGGAAGCTAAAGTGTTGTGTGGTTATCAAGAATTTGTAATCAAAATTCTGTAATTGGTGTATTAAGGCATGCCTAGATACTTTCATTTCACCTTCGATCCAAAGAAACTTGTACATGTTCTCTAGATTAAGGATGGTTAATCACTTAGAAACAATTGAAACAAGGATTATGGCATTGACTTTAAAGCATTTACAATACACTAGAATCACCATTTTCATTCTCACTAACCTTGTTAAAATTCATGAACAAATATAAATATATATATATATATATATATATAGGAGCGATCAAATAAAAACCACTTTCATTTGTGTAAACTATGTAAACCAATCTCATCCATCCATTTTCTTGATCAATGGTCAAGATTAGTTTAGGTTACATTAGGAAATTAAAATAAATAAATAAATAAAAATTTATTTTATAATCCCTATAAGGGTAAAATGGTAACTTTAGTAGTGGTTTTATTAATGACAACCATATCATGTTATATCATTAAAATAGATTCAAAATATAAATAAAACACATCATAATCAATTCTACATAATGAATCCTTTTGAATAGAAATTAAAAAAAAATTGTATTACATTACATGAACGAAATGGTTTCACAGTTTCATCAATATACTAATCAACATAATCCTGATCAAATTTTGTCATTTTCATGTTATTGGTAGATGGATCCGTTTCATTTTGATATTGAAATTGTTTCATTGTTCACTAATTACACAAAATTTTATTAGAAACCATGAAATGGTTTCACTTCCTTCAATCACCCATTTCATCGGCTAGCATAATTTGATTTGTCATTTGTCATTTCACGCTATTGATAATGAAATTGCTTCACTTTTCGCTAATTACACAGACTTTTCTTATCTTTTTTGAAATGGTTTCACTTCCTTCACTTCCTTCACGTACCCATTTCATGATGCACCCAATTCATGCTGCACCCATTTCATCATTTACCCATTTCCTCATGCACCCATTTCATAATCATTTTCACTTACTCCATGCACTAATTTCATCATGTATGAAACCGATTTCGTGAATTGTTTTTGATTATATTACTGATTTCATGGATTTATTAATCTAATAGCTTACGATGTTCATAAATCTTGGCAGTAATAAACCGAGACACAATATAAGAAAATCCAATTTTTAATATTGTAATTTAATTAAATATTTAAATGTTACCATTTATAAAATTTTCTTTATTATGTTACCTTAATTAAGATTTATTAATAACTTCCATATTTAATAGAAAACAATGCAAATGATCAATATACTTTTAATGATTAAATTTAATTAAAAACAAATGGAATTTTCCTATTGGTCGAAATTAGTTTACACGGTTTTCATTTAAACGTGCCTCTATTAATATATATATATATATATATATATTATGAAATTTGAATTTTTTTCTTCTTAAAAATGCATTGATTATCCTATCAATTATAACATCAATTAATTATCTTAAATTAGCGGCTTAAGATGAATTTCATCAAAGCAACGGACTGACCGAATAACTTCAAATCCAACTTAAAATCATGATGAAAGTTATTGGTTGTCCACTACTTGAGACTTATAAGGAGCTAAAAATTCTCACATTCTATCCATGTGAGAGGAATTGTTACAAACTCCCCACTTAAACTTTTGACGTCCTCGTCAAGCCTGCCAAAATCTTCCTACTTGTCATCAGCAATGTGAGATTCGCCTAAGTTGTTACAAACACCCCTTCTCGAGGACTCATCATACCCGATGAGGTTTGTCCCACCAACCCGATGGTACAAGGATTGGATCTGATACCATTTGTAACACCCCCAATTCCCAAAGCAACGTACTGACCCAATAACTTAAAATCTAACTTAAAATCATGGTGAAAATTATTGGTAGTTCACTATTTGAGACTTATAAGAAGCTAACAATTCTCACATTCTATCCAGAAGAATTTAAACAAGAACAAGGCCAACATAACTAAACACGAAAACGACAAAATTACATGTGATTTTACACTGAAATAAAAAACGATCATTACTTTTTTTTAGTGATAATTTTTGTGGTATTTTGTTTTCACTGAATTTTAGGATATGATTAGAACAAAAACCATAAAATAATGTTAACTTTTTCTTAATTTTAATGTTTTTATTGGTACTATTATTGGAGTTGGCCTTAATTTCATTATAAGATAATCAACGTTCTTACATTAATTTTAATTTATTATTTGATTATTATAATTAAAAATAAATAAAAAATATAATTATTTTGTCCAAACACATAAAATCAATGTACATGAAACAAAATACAGATTTGTCTTCAAATTTTATGCCCTTTCATTGTTCTAACAATCAACCCAACCCATGACACTTAATTTCTTTATTTAATTTATCGTTTTATCCTTTATTTAATAAAATAATGTTATGTCGGAGATCGGTTTATAGAAGTAGAGTTGCAAAAAACCCGAAGTATCCAATCCGAAGTCGCCCGATGTATAACAGAGTTGTAACGTCATCAAATCTCATGTACTCGGTTGGAATTAGGCTACACCCATATCATTCCGATACCCCTCTTATATGTTATACATATCTACGACTGCTGTGCTTGTTGTTAGCACATGTGTAATCATGACAGACAATTGGTTAGCTTTTTTCATCAGTTTATCATGATTCCATCCGTAATTTTAGTTTGTATTTGCAAGAACCTTCAACTTTAGTGTTGATGTGAATTTTTTCCCTATATAATATAAACGGTCAATTAACTGGTAGTAATAGTAATAACAATCAATCATTGCTGGAATGCTGTTGTTATGTCACAACTCAACCAACCGACTTTTACAGATTCAATTATGTTTTATTTTTCTATAACGAAAGTAGTTTAAGGGGCTGTTAACTTGCAGCTTAATTAGACTTATTGATCTATCTGGCTTATTCGAACAAACAACTCATTTGAGTTGTTTACTTACGGCTTATTCGCACAAAACATGACTTAATCGCACAGATAGAAATGGTGTGTTGTCCCATTCAGCCACAAAAATGACACCCCTACTCCTTATTTAAAACACTACCTCCTTCCCATATTAGACACCCCATTTTTGGCCTCTTTATGATATTTTGTTTTGATGTTCAAATAATTAATATTGGAGGGTAAATCGGTCATTTATGTTATTCAGACTGTTAATTCAGATAAAAAAAGTAAACAACAACACCCATTTATCCAAACAGACAAATTTATCCAAACATGACTTGATAAAAATTTGGTAAACTTAGGGGCTGTTCACAAAATGCTGATATGAGAAGTGTTTACCGGTAAAATCATATACTATTACTTACTTACGGGGTAAAATTTTAGTCCATCAAAATAGTATCGTACACAACAATTTACCCGGTAAGTACTAACTATGACAAGAGTCATCGCCCTCACTTACCAAGTAAGATTCTCGGTTCTCAATTCTTGTTATATTTATCCAATAAATATTTGGTAAATTACTCGTGATTCAACCAAGTCAACCCATGTATAAACTCTATAAATAGAAGAAAGGGGGAAACAATGGGAAATGAAATCCTTTGCAATAAAAATAAAATCAAAACGTGTAATATGAAATTTAAAAACCGAAAAGGTACAAAAACAGGGTGTCCAGGTTCATCCTCCCATTCCACTTTATATCTTAGGATTCCAACGATTCAACCTTTGTCTCCCCCCTAAACCTGCAATAAAGGAGAGACAAGAGGGAATCCCTTCTCCAATGGCGGCCATGGCGTCCCTTTTCATCAAAACTCCAACCCCGTCTCAACCTTTACCAAAAACCCACCGCATCACTTTCCCTACTATCTCTCGTCTCTCCTATTCTTACAAGCAGAAACCGATTCGTGTCTCTTGTGGCTTAATTGAACCAGATGGAGGCAAGGTCGTTGAGCTTGTGGTTCCTGAATCACACAGGGATGTTAAGAGGAGAGAAGCTATGTCTTTGCCCAAAATCAAGCTGTCTAGAATCGATCTAGAATGGGTTCACGTGCTCAGCGAGGGCTGGGCTAGTCCACTCACCGGGTTCATGAGAGAATCCGAGTTCCTCCAAACTCTTCATTTTAACTCGCTCCGTTTAGGAGACGGGTCTGTCGTCAATATGTCTTTGCCAATCGTCTTGGACATTGATGATTCTCAAAAGAATCGGATATCTGGTTCCGCATCTGTTGCACTTATTGACTCCTCTGATAATCCGGTTGCTCTTTTGAACAAGTAAGATGATCTTCTACATCTTTTTGGCAATTATCCCCCCCCCCCTCTTCCTGGTTGTTCTTATAATATCATCAATTTTATTCCATCGATTCCAGAAAGAAGACCTTGAACCCTTATTTCATAATCGACGACAAACTTTGCTGCTGCATTTTCAAACATTATAACTACTAATACATGAACAAGACTTACGTTGGTAATCTGTTTGAAACTTGGAAGTCTCCCTCCCAATTCCACTTTGGTCTTTGGGTGCTGCTATTTACGTCAACTTGTTAACTTTGGAAATGTTAAAAAGCTATTTTGATGTTGTATGTTAATGGAAAATAGGTGGGATTGGGAAGAAGGGGTGGTGTTGTATGCCTTTGGGGTAAATTATTGATCATGAGCAAAGAGATAATAGATAGATGACACACCAGGGGCACCTTTGGCATTTCACTTATCAGGAAAAAGGTGATGAAATTCATGACATGAATGATTAGAAATAAAAAGAAAATAAAAAGAAAATCAAAAGCAGGACCCCACCAAAGGCAAGGGGCAACCAACAAGAAGTCATTTTTGTGACAGATTGGACTACACACAAGTCTTTTAGCATATCCAAATCTTGATATTTGTGTATCATGCACCTGTATCTCCTAATGCTAATGGAACATTCCATTATTGCAACATTCACATGGATGATTCTAAATGAACCCTCTACTTGCTATGAATTACATCAACATCAAATTTCCTTTTGCATTTTCTTTTACTTTTAGTTAACTTGTGTTCAGTCATGAGTTAAGCTGTCCAACAGCAGTTCTGTTAATTAGTCTTTTAATCTCATGTTCAGAACTGTAGCTGGTTGCTAACATATCTATTTATTACATTCACTTATCTCTTTCCCTATCCTAAAGATGAGGACTTTTGCTATTGGTGGTTAGCATAATCAATGGCAATTCGTCGGCTTATGATTTCAAAATAGCTGTGAAATACTCTATAGGATGCAAGTTGGGAAACCGGAGGATTTAGCAGCAATGAAGCAAGAAAAATACCGACTAGAAGTTGCTTTTTATTCTTGGATTCATATAGTGAAATGATGACGAGAATGCGACAGCTTAAGGATCAAATGACCATTTTGGAATCAGGAACATGTTGCTGAATTAGACAGACCTCTCATTCAAACCCTAAAGGTTTTGACTGTTATATGTGAAATACTAGTATGGGTGCTGAATTAGACAGACCTCTCATTCAAACCCTCTCTCTCTGCACATGTGAGAATTATGCGGGTTTTTTCGCATGTTAACCTTTCCATGTAGTCAACTGTGGGTCAATAAATGTGTAGGACTTCTATCTTGGAATGTGGTTGTCATTTCATATAGATGTCCTATGGTTCTTCCTTTAAATCTCTTAAGTTCTTACTAGACCCTGTTTCCTTATGAGTTCATATCTGTATCATCCAATCAGTATTTACTTTGTATTGCTTTATGTTATGATTGTTTAGTATTGAGATCTACAAGCATAATAAGGAAGAACGGATAGCAAGAACTTGGGGTACTACCGCCCCTGGTCTCCCTTATGTGGAAGAAGCCATAACAGGTGCAGGAGATTGGTTGATTGGAGGTGATCTTGAAGTTATACAACCAATCAAGTACCATGATGGTCTTGATCATTATAGACTGTCCCCTTCAGAATTGCGTGAGGAATTCTCAAAGCGGAATGCTGATGCTGTGTTTGCTTTCCAGCTCAGGAATCCCGTACACAATGGCCATGCTCTGCTGATGACTGACACACGCCGTCGGCTTCTTGAAATGGGTTATAAGAACCCTGTTCTCTTGCTTCATCCACTGGGGGGCTTCACAAAGGCAGATGATGTTCCACTTTCTTGGCGAATGAAGCAGCATCAGAAGGTTTGCAAACCTTCTTTCTTTCTATTTGATCGACCTTGTTATGCCAGAAAAGTTTTAAATTCTCGTTAGACATTGTGATGATAAGCTTCTTTTCATGAATATCAGGTACTTGAAGATGGTGTTCTTGATCCAGAAAATACCGTTGTTTCAATATTTCCTTCTCCGATGCACTATGCTGGCCCAACCGAGGTGCAGTGGCATGCTAAGGCTCGGATCAATGCAGGTGCCAACTTTTACATAGTGGGCCGTGATCCAGCTGGCATGGGTCATCCAGTTGAGAAAAGAGATTTATACGATGCTGACCACGGCAAAAAAGTACTTAGCATGGCACCTGGACTTGAACGGCTAAATATTCTCCCTTTCAAGGTACTTTAGGAAAGAAAATCATGAGTTTTAAGACAACTTAGGTGCACACCTTTCACAATCCGGGGGTCTTTCATGGGACCACCCGCTTTGCTCTTCGGGGTGGAGGTCAGAGTTGCGTACATCTTACCCTTCCCAGACCCCACCTCCGGGTGGGATATAATGGGCTCGTTTGGTTTGGTCTGGTAAGTGAAACTGATCCGAAATGTTTCACTTTATCTTGGGCTTTCAAGCAAATAAATCGCCCTTGATTGTTGTTTCTTATTAATCCATGAAACTGTTTACTATTGCTATTTCAGGTGGCAGCCTATGACAAGACAAAGCAGAAAATGGAATTCTTTGATCCTTCCAGACCTCAAGATTTCCTCTTCATTTCCGGCACCAAGGTATATATAATAAAAATCCGCATAACTTTCACATATTTGAAACTGTTTTGCTGTATAAATCAATTTGATGGTTGGTTGGTGGTACAGATGCGAACCCTTGCAAAGAACAAAGAAAGCCCGCCAGATGGATTCATGTGCCCTGGTGGTTGGGAAGTTTTGGTTCAATATTACGAAAGTTTGGCTGCAAATGACTCTGGTCGAGTCCCTGAACCCATCCCGGCTTGAAAACCAGAATGCTTTCTAAATTGTGTGGATTGTTTTGATAAGAACATGATTTCTACTTTTGCCCAAATAAGTTATTGTGGTGATGACATTGCCTCCATGTATAAAATCATCTACTGCTGCTGGTTGCTCCTCCACATTGTAATATATTCTAGTTGCGCTTTTTAATACAGAAACAGACTTGCAGGTTTTCAGTTTGTCTGCGTTTCTTCATCTCATTTTTCAGTTTGTGTGTATTTCAGCTTTACTCTTTGTGGGAGAGGTCAGATTTATGTACATTTTACCCTTTCCAGACCCGGTTTTTGGTAAAATGGATAGAACTTTGAATCGTTCTACTTTATGTGGTAGATATCAAGTTTTTGTATATCTTACATTTTGCAGACCCCACCTTTAAGTTGGATATACTGGTTTGGTGATACAGGAAGCTTGAAGCTTACCTTTAATGACATAATAGGGGAATTGGGAAGGGAATTATAGGGAGGGAAATTCTATTATTATTCTGATGCCTTTCTACAGGAATATAACTCCTATCTACATCCAGTAAAAACTACAACCAAGAAGTTCAGTTACAACAAACTCTCTAACTCCCTTATCATACTTTACCCCTTCAAAAAGACTTGTCCTTGGGTAAAATCCTTTAACTTGTTTGATGTGGAAGCACTGCTCTAATCACCTTGTTCCATATTCACCATGTTGCAGTATTCGTCATTCCCTCCTTGAATTTCAACAGTAAACACTTGTGGCTCCTCGAATTGACACTTATATTGTCTGTCACAAGGCTTATCTCAGAAATAACATAAGCCTTTTGCAATTTCTCGGTCCTCACATCTGTTGGAATATGTCCTATATTCCTCAAGGTTTTTGGGGGAAACTTTGTGAAAGGGATTGTCATTGTCTTAGCTGAAGGAGTTGGTGATAGAGGTGGTTAAATGTTAGGAAAGGGGTTGGTAAGAAAGGTGGTTGAATATCATCAATTATAGGTACTTCTTAGAGGGGTTTTGATGAGATGTATTTGTTAGGTTCTGTGTTTGAATCAATACAACTCATAGATTCTTCCTGCAATCTGTTATGCAAGTAGTTCACTGATTCAGAGTTTTGGCTACATTGGCCGTAAGTATGAACTTCAACACTATACACACATCAAGCAAGGTTTCAAAAGTAGTGTTTGCAGCAGGGACAACATACATGTTTTTCAACAAGTTGGTCGTTGTTGTGAGCTGTGTTGTGAGAGCAGTGTAATTATGAACTTCATGAATACCTGTTGTCTTTTTAGGTATTATTTCTCTTTAATCTGACCAATGATGGTTATTGTTTGAAATATTTTCCAAAATATCATAGTCGTCATTATAGGTACTAGCTATAAAGGCTCCTCATGTTATATGTGATAACTGGATCTTGGTTATCACTCGAGGTAATAAATACATGATTATCTAATTAATTGATTACGTAATAGCATGATAAATTTGTTTTATTTGATCATGCTAGTGTGTGAAAATTATGTGCATAATGTAGATGCATGTATGAGATTATGTGTATATGTAGAAGTGTATATATATATATATATATATATAT
>NC_037535.1:15065501-15067098 GCF_001531365.2 Cynara cardunculus var. scolymus
TGATGTTGGTTAGCATAGTTAACACAAAAAAATGGGTTAGTATTTGAACCAACCTCTCTCTCTCTCTCTCTCTCTCTATATATATATATATATATATAGATATACACACATGCATGTTATGAGAATGCATGGTGTGTGTGTGTGCATGTGGCCGACGTTCCTGTTAAGGAAAGGTATAAAAGGAGGGTTTGACCCCCCATTTTATCTTCTTGGCTATTCTAATAATTTGAGCGATTTAGAAGGAAAAGCTTGCCCGGATTTTCTTACTTTTGTATTACAAGAAGGTTGTTTTCAAAAGACTTGATAAGGTGAGTGATTTTCTAACCTTTTTTGCATAAAATTTGTTACTAGTTTTATTGAATGTTGCATATTAATTGGAAAAAATCAGTTATTTGCTTAAGGGTTTTATCCGGACAAAGAGTGACCGGATTAAGTCTAAATCGGACAAAACTTGTCCGGATTATTCTTAAATCGGACAAGGGTTGGACGATTAAGCCCTAAACCGGACAAGCGTTAAACGGTTTAGTTTTAAACCGGTCAAGCATTGAGCGATTTATGAATGTTAAGTATGGTAAACATTTTGAACGGAGAAGTATGAATACGACCATATGGTGACTGGATTATTTTAAATCGGTCAAGCTTTGGACGATATGTTGTCCGGATTTGTTATCCGGACAAAAGGTGTTGGAATTTATTCTAAGTGTTAAATCGGACAAGCCTTAGGGCGATTTGTTGTCCGGATTTGGTAAACCGGCCAAGACTTGACCGGAGATGAAGTCCGGCCAAGTCTATGTTGACCGGATTTGTACTATGCCTTGTGCTTGATTGATAAAATTGTTATTTTATCATAAAATGAAAAATTTGTTATAAATGATTTTGGATTGATAATAATTCCATTGACTGCGGTCTATTTGGAATTGTTTTTGTAAAATGTTTTGATGAGGAAATAAGGGTGACATATCAAGGAGAGGTGTACCATGGGATAAGAGTAACATATCAAGGAGAGATGTACCATGGGATAAGGGTGGCATGTCAAGGAGATGTGTACATTTGGATATAAGGGTGACATTTGTATGTGTGTTATATGATATAACTATTTCTATTATATCCCTTAAGACTACCGTAGTCTGGAATCTTTATTTTCTTTGTGATTTAAAGATTTAGGATCAAAGTTCTTATTGGAAATCATAGTCTGGATGTTATTGAGGAGAAAATATCAGGTTTGGCCTGAAACTTTAAATTAACCTTGTTGATTAGAAAAGGTTTAAAAATGGCTTTATATGAAACCTGATTGGTTCAAAGGTATGTGATATGAATAGCTGAATGCTTAGCTTGAAAAGTGGAAAGGAATTGGTAATATGTCCCTATTTGTTCATATATTTGTTATGGGGAGTGCTAATGACACCCCTTTAATAGGGGGTGTTGAATGCTTGAGAATTGTGTTGTACCTTCAAATCCATAAAACATCAAATCGATTTAATAATATATTATATTTAATTATTATTATTATTATTATTTAATATACATATATATTTATTATATTATATTATATAATTATATTAATACTCTCCCTGTATACTTCACATGTATTATATAA
>NC_037535.1:15067966-15070099 GCF_001531365.2 Cynara cardunculus var. scolymus
TAATATTTTTTTACAGAATAATAAATAATTTTTGTAATAATAATGTATTTATAATTAAATAAAATAAGTAAACGAATATTAATATAAAAAGAAAAAGACAACAAAAAGACAAAAACATAAAAAGAAAAAAAAAAAGAATGATTATATAGATGATAAGGGTGGCATTAGTAAGGGGTGCCATTAGCCTCCCCCATTTGTTATATATATGAAAAGTTGTTTTTCATAAAAATTTTGGTGTTTTTCACCCTGCAATAACATAAATAGGGTAACTCACTAGACCTTTTGGTCTAACCCTAGTTTTGTGATTTTAACTATGTATTGCAGGAGGTACGGACGGTAAAGGGAAGGAAAAAATGTGATATTTTCCTAAATGCTTATCTACATGAGGAATTGTTTATGATGTACAGTTTTTGATTGATGAACGATGATTAGTACAAGAAATGTATTTTGAATTTTTGAGCCATGTATTTTATATTGGTAGATTCTTGTACTATGGGACCTAAGTGGTGTATAAACATGTATTTCTTTCGTATGAAGTATATGTTACATGCAATGTGTGGTTTGGGGTGTTACAGAAAGTGGTATCAGAGCCTGAGTTTAAGGGATTTAGGTATTCAACAACATGATACCTAGACTTAAACTGTTTTTATTGCATGTTAAGGGTCCCGGACATAGTTAGCTCCATTAGAAATAAATATGATGGGTTGAAAGGACAATGTGTAAGGTAAATTTTAATTACATCTGGCCAGTGTAATTATGAATTTACAGGTACACATATGAACTTGAATACTTCATTATATTTGGGAATGTGAATACGTGATTATTAACACTAAAATCTACATATGTCTAGCCGAACCCGAAGATCTGAAAGAATGGCTCGTCCAGAATCTGAGGAAAGGGAAGAATCGCCCGTTAATCTTCCGACTAGCACATCCGGAAATATAGGTCGGGGAAGACCAAGGGGACGAGGTAGAGGAAGAAGTCAGTCTCAGGGAAGGGGCCGGACTGAAGTTCATTCTGAACATGAAGAATCCCATTCTGGGAATGTTCAAGAAAAATCAGTGCCACACCCTGAATATGTAACCAGGGACATGTTGGCTGAAGAAATGGGGAAGTTACGGGAAACTCTGACATCTATCATGGGAGTTCCAGCCAGGGTAGAAACAGAAAGAATAGAAGTTCATCCCACAGTACCAGTAACTCACAACAAGGAGGGGGATATTAAAATGTTTTTGGCCTGTAAGCTACCAACATTCTCTGGAGAAAGAGATCCAGTGAAAGCTGTGTGCTGGATTAAAGAAATGGAATCAGTGTTCAACACCATTCGATGTCCGGAAACAGATAAAGTTCGATTTGCTGTTTCTTTATTAAAGCCAAATGCTTTGTTTTGGTGGGAAGTTGAATCGTCTACCAGAATGGATGTTTTACAGACTTTGTCTTGGGTAGAATTTGTGGACTGATTCAACCAGTTTTGTCCTAAGACAACAGTTAGACAAATGGAAGAAGATTTACTGAAGCTAGAACAAGGAAATGGAACAGTTCGGGCGTATACTGAAAGATTCATTTAATACTCTCGCTTTGCTGAACATTATGTTTCAACCGAATCCAGGAAGATAGAAAGGTATATTTGGGGTTTGAAACCCTCAATCAGAGAGTTTGTAATTGCCATGAACCCTAATACCTTTTCATTAATGGTAGATGCGGCCGAAGTGACCGAATGAAATAAAAACCGACAGCCAGAAGGAAAGTTTGTAGAGAAGAGAAAATGGAAGGGGCCTTCATCTTTTCGAGGACCAAAAACTGTAAGATATGATAACAAACCTGAGCAGAAGATAAGTGAGAAAGTCTGCTCATAGTGCCGACAGGTTCATCAGGATGAATGCAAGATGGACCCAAGAAAATGTTATAAGTGTGGTGAAACAGACCATCTGTCCAGAAATTGCCTAGCTAATCGAAGGTGTTTTAACTGCAATTCTCCGGATCATATTCGACCGAATTGTCCTTTGTTAAGAACTCCACAGTTGACAATGGGAAGTAAGGCGTCGGGTATTCAGGGAAGGCCTATAGTGAACAAAAGAGGGCAAGGAGGGGCGCGAGGACGGTCCTTCCAGATGACTAAGAACGAGGCAGAAG
>NC_037535.1:15070339-15088353 GCF_001531365.2 Cynara cardunculus var. scolymus
AAAATGATCAGAATTATTCTGCCAGACCAAGGAACAGTTGTTATTTATGGTGATCGTTAGAATCACCAGTATTTTGTCAGTAATGAAAGCCCAAAAAAGTATTCAGAAGAAGTGCCAAGAATGTTTGGCATACGTAATTGATCTGAAAAAAGAGAAGGGAAAAGAAGAATCGACTCCGATTGTTAGTGAATATCCAGAAGTCTTTCCAGAAGACTTATCTGGATTACCACCAGATAGAGTCATTGAGTTCCAAATTGATTTAGTACCAGGGGCTACACCAGTAGCAAAGGCACCGTACCGGTTAGCTCCATCTGAATTGAAAGAACTAGTTGCATAGTTGAAAGATTTAACTGACAAAGGATTTATTAGGCCCAACACTTCACCTTGGGGTGCTCCGGTCTTATTTGTCAAAAAGAAAGATGGGTCTATGCGAATGTGTATAGACTATCGTGAATTGAATAAATTGACAATTAAAAACAAATATCCTTTACCAAGGATTGATGACTTGTTCGACCAATTGGTGGGAGCAAGTTATTTCTCCAAGATTGATTTGAGGTCAGGGTATCATCAGCTTAAAGTCATGGAAGAAGATGTTGCCACAACAGCATTCAGAACAAGGTACGTGCATCACAAATTCTTAGTTATGCCATTCGGCTTAACTAATGTGCCCGCAGCCTTTATGAATTTGATGAAAAGGGTATGTAAGGAATATCTTGATAAATTCATTATTGTATTTATCGATGATATTCTTATATACTCTAAGACCAAAGAAGAGCACGCAGAACATTTTCGTTTGATATTGGAATTGTTGAGAAAAGAAAAGTTGTATGCAAAATTGTCTAAATGTGAATTCTGGTTGAGAGAAGTTCAATTCTTGGGTCATGTCATCTCAGAAACAATAGATCCAACAAAAATAGAGGCAGTTGCAAGATGGGAAACTCCGAAAAATCCTTCTGAAGTCCGAAGCTTTTGGGATTGGCTGGTTATTACCGTAAGTTCATTCAGAACTTTTCTAAGATAGTCGTGCCATTGACTAAATTGACTCGGAAGAACGTTAAATTCCAGTGGGAAGGAGAACAACAAGAAACCTTTCAATTATTAAAAGATCATCTTTGTAGTGCACCAGTATTAACTCTAGCAGATGGATCTGAGGACTTTGTGGTTTACAGTGATGCTTCAAAGTTAGGGTTAGGATGTGTTCTGATGTAGAGAGAAAAAAGTGATTTCTTATGCGTCAAGACAATTGAAAGATCATGAGAAGCAGTATCCAACCCATGACATGGAATTTGCTGCAGTGGTATTTGCTTTGAAAATCTGGAGACATTATCTTCTGGGAACAAAGTGTCAAATTTATACTGATCATAAGAGTTTACAACATTTGTTCAGTCAGAAAGAATTAAATATGCGACAGCGTCGGTGGATTGAACTGGTTAATGATTATGATTGTGAAATCCTCTACCACCCGAGAAAAGCTGATGTGGTAGCTGACGCGTTGGGCAAGAAAGAAAAGAGTGGAACCATTAAAGCTGTGGCAATGCGAATGAATTTGATCCCTGATATACGTAAGAAAATTCAGAGATGCCAACAAGAATCTATGAAAGAAGAATTTGTTAAAACAGAAAGGTTGGGTAAGATGACTTCAACCTTGGAACAGAATGACGAAGGACTAATGTGTTTTCAAGGGCGAATTTGGGTACCATGTTTTGGAGATATCCGWAATACAATATTAAATGAAAGCCATAAGTCTCGATACTCTATTCATCCAGGCACCAATAAGATGTATAGAGATTTGAAACCTTTTTATTGGTGGCCAGGATTGAAGAAAGACATTGCTAGTTATGTGGAACAGTGTCTGAGATGTTTACAGGTTAAGATTGAACATCAGAAGCCGTATGGAAGCCTTCAATCTTTAGAGATACCTGTATGGAAATGGGATCACATTACTATGAATTTCGTCATGAAGTTGCCTCGAACTCCAAAGGGGTATGACGCGATTTGGGTAATTGTTGATCGTCTGTCTAAATCTGCGCTTTTTCTGCCAATAAGAGAGAAGTACTCTCTAGAAAAGCTGACGCAGATTCATATCAAAGAAATTGTAACCTGACATGGTGTTCCATTATCTATTATTTCTGATAGAGATAGTCGGTTTACTTCAAAGTTCTGGGAAGGGTTGCATAAAGCTTTGGGGTCTGAAATCCGACTAAGTACAACTTATCATCCGCAGACTGACGGGCAGAGTGAAAGAACTATCCAGACTCTCGAAGATATGTTAAGAAGTTGTATTATTGACTTCGGGGGATTGTGGGAAGATCATTTGCCGTTAATAGAGTTTGCATATAACAACAGTTACCATTCCGGCATCCAAGCGGCACCGTATGAAGTGTTGTATGGACGTAAATGCTGAACGCCTTTATGTTGGAATGAGGTGGGTGAAAGACAGTTAACGGGTCTTGAAATTGTCCAAGAAACTTCTGAAAAGATCGAACAGATCCGCGAAAGAATCAAAACAGCACAAGATCGCCAGAAAAGTTATGCAGATAATCGTCGAAAGTCGATCGGGTTTTGTGTAGGTGATTTTGTGATGCTGAAAGTTTCGCCGTGGAAGGGTATCATCAGATTTGGGAAAAAGGGTAAGTTCAGTCCAAGGTATGTGGGGCTATTCAGAATATGTAAGCGAATTGGGCCAGTAGCATATCAGTTAGAGCTGCCAAAAGAGCTGAGTCTGATTCACAACACTTTCCATGTGTCAAATATGCGGAAATGTTTAGCTAATCTGAATCTAGCTATACCAATGCCAGAGATTAAATTAGATAGTAAGCTGAACTTTGTGGAAATACTGGAAGCTGTTATTGACCGAAAGATCAGGGTGTTGAGAAATAAAGAGATAAGTCTGGTTAAGGTTCAATGAAAGTTTCACAAAGGACCGGAAGCAACATGGGAACTAGAGTAAAAAATGAGATCAGAGTACCCATGGCTTTTTGATTAAAGGAATTCCGGGACGGAATTCTTTTGAGGGGTGGATAATATGATAACTGGATCTTGGTTATCACCCGAGGTAATAAATACGTGATTATCTGATTAATTGATTACGTAATAGCATGATAAATTTGTTTCATTTGATCATGTTAGTGTGTGAAAATTATGTGCATAATGTAGATGCATGTATGAGATTATGTGTATGTGTAGAAGTATATATATATATATAGATATACACACATGCATGTTATGAGAATGCATGGTGTGTGTGTGTGTGCATGTGGCCGACTTTCCTGTTCGGATTATTCTTAAATCGGATAAGGGTTGGGCCATTAAGCCCTAAACCGGACAAGAGTTAAGCGGTTTAATTTTAAACCGGTCAAACATTGAGCGATTTATGAATGTTAAGTATGGTAAACAATTTGAACGGAGAAGTATGAATACGACCATATGGTGACCGGATTATTTTAAATCGGTCAAGCTTTGGACGATATGTTGTCCGGATTTGTTATCCGGAGGTGTTGGATTTTATTCTAAGTGTTAAATCGGACAAGCCTTAGGGCGATGTGTTGTCCGGATTTAGTAAACCGGCTAAGACTTGACCGGAGATGAAGTCTGGCCAAGCCTATGTTGACCGGATTTGTACTATGCCTTGTGCTTGATTGATAAAATTGTTATTTTATCCTAAAATGGAAAATTTGATATAAATGATTTTGGATTGATAATAATTCCATTGACTGCGGTCTATTTGGAATTGTTTTTGTAAAATGTTTTGATGAGGAAATAAGGGTGGCATATCAAGGAGAGGTGTACCATGGGATAAGGGTGGCATATCAAGGAGAGGTGTACCATGGGATAAGGGTTGCATATCAAGGAGAGGCGTACATTTGGATATAAGGGTGGCATTTGTATGTGTGTTGTATGATATAACTTTTTCTATTATATCTCTTAAGACTACCGTGGTCTGGAATCTTTATTTTCTTTGTGATTTAAAGATTTAGGATCAATGTTCTTATTGGAAATCATAGTCTGGATGTTATTGAGGGAAAAATATCAGGTTTGGCCTGAAACTTTAAATAAACCTTGTTGATTAGAAAAGGTTAAAAAGTGGATTTATATGAAACCTGATTGGTTCAAAGGTATGTGTTTTGAATAGCTGAATGTTTAGCTTGAAAAGTGAAAAGGAACTGGTACTATGTCCCTATTTGTTCGTATATTTGTTATATATATGAAAAGTTGTTTTTCATAAAGATTTTGATGATTTTCACCCTGCAATAACATAAATAGGGTAACTCACTAGACCTTTTGGTCTAACCCTCGTTTTGTGATTTTAACTATGTATTGCAGGAGGTACGGACGGTAAGGGGAAGGGGAAAATGTGATATTTTCCTAAATGCTTATCTACATGAAGAATTGTTTATGATGTATAGTTTTTGATTGATGAACGATGATTAGTACAAGACATGTATTTTGAATTTTTGAGCCATGTATTTTAAATTGGTAGATTCTTGTACTATGGGACCTAAGTGGTGTATAAACATGTATTTCTTTTGTATGAAGTATATGTTACATACAATGTGTGGTTTGGGGTGTTACATTATAGCATCAAGTATATGTATAGCAATGGTATTTAAACCATTGTAGGAAGTCTCAAGCTGTACACAGGAGCATATTCCATCGTGTAGTATTTCCTTAACAATTCGTTAAACCTCCCAAGCATCTGGAACTGCTTCATTGTCTAACTGTTTAAACATACAATTTCGTTTCTGGACTTGGCATTCGATGTTGATGGAAATTGTTTTTGTAAAAACTTTTCGGCCATGTCATTCCAAGTAGCAATTGAACCTTGTTGCAAAGAATTGTACCAAGATTTTGATCTATCTCTCTGTCAATATGGAAATAGCTTCAACTACTCCATTAAAAAGAAAAGAGTCGGTGATTTCAATAAAGGACCTAAGATGTGAGTGTGAGTCCTCTGATGGTAAACCACTAAATTAACCATTTTTTGTGACATTTGAACCATGATTGGTTTGAGTTCGAAATTAGCAACATCAATGGTCCAAGAATTCCTGTGTGCAACTTGTGAAATCAAGGTGCTACATAGTCCATCATACATCTATTTTTTGAGTTTGCAACATCAATGGTATTCTGTGCCTAATTTTGAACAGGTGGTTCTTGAAAAGGTGAATCAGGATTTGGATTACCCCGAGGTTGTTCCATGCTAAGAGAGGTTAAGTACTAAGCAAGGCTCTTTGCACTCTTCTCCTTTGCTGAAATGTTCCTTCAACATCCGAATCAACTTGCAAGATTTCCTTGTGAGGTAATTGTGGCATACACTTTAAAACAAGGTGGTAGAAAAATCAACTTTTAAAAATAGCTAAAAGTCCTTGAATTTGGCTTGTCCCCTGATAGCGGCGCTAAAAACTTGGTCGAACCGAAGTATAACCCAGAAAAAGGCTACAACAACTAGTAAATCATGCAAGTATACATGTCTCGCTAGTGTCGTCTAAATCAAGTAATAATGGTAAATACTGCCAAGTATCGTACGTGAGGTAGAAATGAAAATAAGGATTGAGGAAATCAAACTCTAAAAGAGGGCTTCAAATGGTGAATTAGAAGCAATTATATTTGTTAGAGTTAACAACTAATGATATATAACAATATTAAACAAAAGCATGGGCGTAGGATCTGGTTGAGATTTCAGCTCAAGTGTAGTAGAAACTTGCTACAATATACATGAGGTTGTTCGAGCAATAAATCTCAACATCACATTATTGGATTAAACGACCTTCTTTTGAAGTGCAGTTAGACACTCACTGGCAGTATCCTCATCGCATCAACGATGAGTACAAATCCAAGCATGATACTAAGCTTATCTTTCTCTCCATATAGGTGTAATTATATCAGTTGTTGCAACAAACTGCAACATTCTACAACTCTTTAATCTATTTGTTTATGTTATCTTATTTTTAAGCTCAACTCATCATAATGAAATAACATGTGTCAGTTTGTCAAAAAATAATTAGATAAAACATCAAGAAATGAAATGAATAGTAAAGTTGATAGCTATTGAGAAAATAATTATCCACATGCAGTGTTGTCTTATTCTCCCATCCTTCATTTACACCCAAGCTAGGGCAATTAGCCCATCATCGCTTTGCATACATAAATGAAAGACATAATTGTAAATGACTTGTATGTAATGCTCAAAAGTAAATGACTTGTAAATTAAATGAATTGAATGTAACATTCTTGAAGAGTAAAACTTGATAATGGAACCTTGAAAGTAAATGTCTTTAAGAGAAAATGTGTTTTAAGTACTGAAGAACTTGTTGCAACAAGTTAGAGATACAAATTCATAACCAAAAGTCTAAAATTCATTCCATTTTGCAAACACAAATAAGTATCAAAGCTTACAAGTACCAACTGAATTGGATTCGGCGTCCGAATCATTGAAATAAATGAAGCTCTCCTTTATATACTAGAGGGATGCTTCCAAAAGGGGAACACTATACACAAAGGGTAAAATGTTTGAGGTACAATGGCTAAGAGTTCAAGGAAACTATTAATTAATTAAGAAAAATTCAAAAGAAGACTATTTCAAGCATGTTGTCTGCTCTGCAATTTCTGAACTGAAAGGTCTTCCAAAAGCGGCTTTCAAAAGTCAGCTCCTTATGATGTTTTGTCAGCTAGTGATGTTGTAGCAACTTGTTGCAACAACTAAATGAATCACTTATTTTGCAATATTAACATAAAACAAACCCATTTCTTCAACCTTTCTCCAAACTTAGTAACATGTATAATATCAACAAAGAGGACTCAATTTGTGTTTATGAGATTAAAAGGAAGTCATATGATTTTCTAAATAGGTGCTAAAGTTTACATTGTTGTAATACTTATCAACAACCAAAGAGGCAAATAAACAAGGAAGGGGTGAACTTTAATAAAAAAGATGGTTTTGATCTATTCGACAAAGTTAATCCATTTGATGAAGATACGGGAGAACAAAACAAAGAGGTATATGAAGAGAGTAATGGTTGCATTTATACTTGATCATTACAATGTAATGGATGATGGTGTAGTAAAAAGTTTGAAGTCACATTTTGAGATGAATACAGAATGTAGTAACATATATAAGAATGTTTTTACGAAAAAAGATGATGATGATTCACTATTGGAGTTAGAAGATTTTGAAAGCAACACAGATGAATATGATTTTGAGATGAAGAGGTTTAACTATTTGAATAAGAAAAGAAAGAATAGTAGGTGACCTAACACAATAGATGAAAAGAATGTCAGCTTTTATGATGGACAAGTTTTTTGGTACTAAAGAAGGAAGAAAAAAGATGATTGTCATGCAAGACATTAAGAGTAGGAGAAAAGTCATAGTGATAAAGAATGATCTTGGTAGGACAAGGGTTGTATGTGTGGGATTCATACCATATTCTAAAAGGGAAGTTAGTGGGCCAAAAAAAGGCAAAGAGGTGAGGAAACCATGTTGCCCATGGGTTTTACACATATCCTAGGTGAAGATGATGATACATAGATGGTTAAAACATATGTATAACCATGGGAATGTCTTCAAACAAGAAAATTTTCATATACACTTGTTGCAAACATAGATAATTCATACACATTTGTTGCAAACCTAGATACTCTTGTGAACGGTGCAAACCAGCTTGCAATAGAAGTATGTACTTGGAGGTTTCAGATATGAAGTCTTTTAAGGCCAATTGGTAGTCAAGAAGATTATGCGATACTATGAAGAGAAATACAATGTGTTCAGAGACTACATATTAGAGTTGCAAATAACTAACCCATACACCACAATTAAGTTGGGTTTGGAGATTAAACTTAACCCACACAAAGAAACTATAAAGTATAGAAGGATCATTAAAGAAGTGTTTTATGGCAGGTATTAGAGACTTGTTGGGTCTTAGTGGGAGCTTTATGAAATAATCTTTCCCAAGTTAAGTCCTAATTGCAGTTACATTGACAATATGTTAAACACAGTTTCAATCAGATAACAATGAATTAAACAATAAGAACAACAATGTAGAGATCAAATCATCATGTCATTGATTGTTTCTCTCTCTAAAACATGTTTCTCTCTCTATAATATTACAATATGAGTTCTTACTAACAACTAAACTAACAAGAAGTATTTATATGATTGACTAATCATACAAGTCAAACTACAATTGAGCACGATGTTGAAAATTATATGTTCAAGTTCCTTGGCTTTATCAGATAAAACATTTCTTTCTCCAAAGATCAAATCATATTTATTTGAAAAATCAAATCTCATATTCTGCTCAGCTACAAGATCTGTCTCTAACGTAGATAATTTCTTTGAAAGTTTACAAAATTTCTTCTTCAAAAACTTTCCTTTCATTTTCAAACTTACTTCTTTCTAATATAACAACCTTCTAAAAACCAGATACTTTATTTTGGAAGTTTGATATTTGTCATTTCACAAGATTTAAGTTTACTTTCAATAACTTTCTTCTCATAATCGAACTTGTTTTTCTCACTCAGAAAAATATATATTTCTTTCTCAAACTCCTGCCTCTCGTTATCTAAAACTTTTTTAAGTTCAGATATTTTCTTTGAAAGCTCAACACTTTTCTTTTCCCTCTCCAACATTGAAGAAGACATTGTTACATGATTAAAATGATAGTAAATTAAAATGATTATTATAAGATTTGAAAATTTCAAAATGAACAGTGTCCCCCTATTGCGACTTAGCACGGGGGTTACTCGGTTAGCGGGTGGGGTCAAGGGGCAACACCCTTGCAGTGTCTGGAGGTAGCATTCCGAGAAAAAATTTCAGAAACATTTATGTCGGACATGTCTAGATTAACAAACTTGGAAGATCGTAAGACGATTAATTGATTTGATTCAACAAGTCAAATTCTGAAAGTCATCCCTTAAAAGTCAACTACCGCATGAAGTTAACTATCATAGAACCTTGGTCAACTATCGCACACAACAAGAATGAATAGTAACTATATCGTAGAATCTTTGTGCAATATGTAACATACACACCTTTATATATCAACTTAAGTAACCTACAAAATAATGTGTTACATGCTTAGTATTGTTTAAATGGTTGGAATAGTAAAGTAAAAGTTGGAACACCTTAGAATAAGTTAACGTGAGGTGTTAGAGTTGGTAGATGTCAAGGAAACAAAGTGTAGTACTCTGAGAATATATGTGCAAAGTATAGTGGCTATATAATAAAAAAAATCACAAATGTTTTTCTAAAATAAATTTTGAAAATTTGAGAGTTTGAGGTGAAAGTAGACTCAATAAGGAACATATAGGAGAAAATCTCATAAAAAACGGAGGTCCGAGCGAAAAGTTATAAATGTTTAAGTGTTTGGTGGTCAAAGTGGGTACCCAACCGGGTCAAACCTGACCCAATTCGGGTTTTAGCAACCCTAAGTAAAAAAAAACGAATTTGGCCCTATTTTCTTTCCCATTTCATTTCTAAACTTCTGGAGACTTCAAGGGCACCAAACTTGGGTGTTTTTACAAGAAATTGGTGAAATTAGGCAAGATTATTGAAGATTTCAAAGGTATACTTCAATTCTTAACTATGTGTTCAATTTGAGTTCAAGCAACCATGAAATCAGGGTTGCATGTTGAGGATTATAAGTTGAAATCTTGATATTATGTAAGATAGATGATAGATAAGTTATTATGTTGTTGAAATCATATGATTAAATTCCAAGAAATAATTATTTATACATGATATAGTTTGGAAAAGTTTGACTTTTGATAGTCAATATAGTATGATGATGAAATAGGTGGGTATTTGGTAAAATAATGGTGGATTCATGATGATTTCGTTTAAGTTATGATAATATAAGACTAATATATGAGTTTGGTACAAAAAAGTTTGGGATTTAACATGAAATTGTGAAAAATAGCTATTTTAAAGTTTGAAAGTCATGATATAGCTCTGTTTTAGAAATATCTTATGAAATCAAAGAAAATCACAAAAATATGAGGTTAGAGGCATTGGAAATCTAGAAAAGATTACTACAAATTGTCTTTTGATGCTATCCTGTGATTCTGAGATTTTATAGAGGTAAAATAGAGCTTGAAAACAGAGCTATACAGAGGTTTTTAAAATGTAATTAACAAATTAAAAAGAGTTTAGATGGTGTAAATGGTAATGTTTGCTTATGATACTTGGTATTGTACTCTGAGGGTTATATGAATCATTGGGAGCTTGTGACAAGTGTTTGCACTATGGAAACTTGAAGTTGGATCAAAGCTTTTGGTTTAATCACCGAATAGATTAAGCAACACTGTGAGTTTATATGGACATATGGATGTACTTTGTGATTATGGATGACTATTTTCTTTCTTGTTAATCTATGATTCATGTTAGGTCTTGAGTATCCCCTCAAATTGTCTTTTTGCTTCTATTGTCTTGTGGTGCATTTTGGACGCTGATTGTCGACATCCCATGGATTCTGTTGAGACAATCGGAGGGCTTCCGTACTCACTGCCCAGTAGGAGTCAGGGGGTGATTATAGGACTTTGGCAAAATTCGGGAGATGAAGGGAAGATTTGGTTCCAAGTCTTATGTTTGTGTGAAGTTAATTGGTATTTGACCTTGCATGATCTTGAGTATGATGTTGATTGCATTGATGTCTTTCTATGTTGAAAACTCCTTTGTGATTCCCACACTGAAAGTACGTTGCTGTAAATGACATCATGTGGTATAACTAAGTTGTTGTTGTGTCGTTATGCAAACTTTGTTTCGAGTCCTTCTTCGTTTCATAGTATGTACGTTTATATAACACATTGTAACCACATATTTCCACATGAATTCACTAAGCTTTATAGCTTACCTTTTAGTGATTTTAACTTTTCAGGGCAAGTTGACAAAGGTAAGAACAAGATCAATTGATCGATTAGGGATTGACATGTGAAACCTACTTTTGGTATAGGTATATGTTATACTTTTGGGTTGTATATAGTTTGTATGTTCCCGGTAGACATGTCCCCGACGATTATGTTATGGTTTGTTATGTAATTATTAAGCCTTAATTTATGTATTTTGGATTGTAAATCGTTATTCCGTATTTTGAGGTTTTTGAAACTAAATTAATTTAATGATGGTTCAGTAAATGCTTTTTTATGTAACCGCGGTTACACGATATATTTAACTATCGTAGATAGTGTCATCCGATATACTTAACTATTGCAGACAACTATGCAATAAACTCCGACTATCGCATAAGAGTTATGTGATATTCACAACTATCAAGGGCTTCTGTGCAATATACTCAACTATCACATGATTTTATGCGATATACTCTAGCTATCACAGACTCTTTGTGCGATGGATCCAACTATTGCAGGTAACTTATGCGATATAGACTAACTATCGCAAACCACTGGTGTGATATACTCAACTATTGCACACAACTATGCGATAGATATGCATACTCAATCATTGCGATAAACTTGAATTTTGATCAAATCGAACCTAAAATCACAAAAAGTCAACAAATCATGATTAGAATATGATTATGAAGCTCGAAAAAGATGCAGAAACACATGTAATGAAGGTTCTAATCACAAATTTGAATCAAATAACAAGAATTTGATAAAATTTTTCAAGAACCAGTATTCACGAACTCGAAAACCAAAAATCATCAAAAACTTCAAATCGGATGATCAAAACTTCAAATTAGATGATGAAAATTCACAGGAATGATCTCTGATGCGTTTCAAATAAATCTGTATCAAAAGATTAGACAAAATTCATCAAAACCATCAAAATAAAGATCAAAAAAATAAGTTTTTCAAGGAACACAAAAAACTTAAGATTTTGCTTAAATCTTCTTCAAATCAAATTGAATTTTCTCTGAACCAATTGTTAAACCAAATTTTAATCAGATAAAAATGAGTTAAATCATAAGAAGAATAACGTAGAGATGAAATCATGTCATTGATTGTTTCTCTCTCTAGAATATGTTTCTCTCTTTAACTTCTCTCTCTAGAATATTACAATATGAGTTCTTACTAACGACTGAACTAACAAGAACTATTTATATGATTGACTAATCATACAAGTCAAACTACAATTGACCACAATGTTAATTTTTGTAGACTTTAAGCTTTGACTTCTTCAATCATTGAGCTCGGTGATCTCGGATACAATAATATTTGACCTAACACAATAACTATGGTGTATATCCAGTGGCCTATGCTATTCAGGCTAAAACAACAAGCTCATGGGCTTGGTTTTTGGAATTCCATGGAAATGAATTGGAATTTTCTATTAATTCCAATTTCACATTCATATGCGACAGGAAAAGTGCATAATTCGAGTTGTAGATCATCTTTCTCAGTGATTTGATGATGATCTTTTTTTTATCTAACAAAAAGTACTTTCTCTTTATTCAGCTTCAGCGATCATCATTGAGTCTGTTTAGTGATCGCTTAACAAGTATTGTAACTCTCAAGAGACAAGTATTCTTCAAGAAGACAAAACTCACACCATAAGAACCTTCCGTGATATTGAATATAAATTTGAAGACAAAGACAAGCAGTTCGTGATCTGATATAGTTTCAGTGATAACAAGTCTGTCTAAAATGTGTGAAGGTTTACTCAAGATTCAGCATGCACTGAAGGAACCTTAGAGTAATTCCAGTGTCAGTGATCAAATGAATCTTGTTGATCAAGATTAGTATTTGTCTTGAACTCCTACACACAAAGGACAAGTCCATACCTCTCAAAGTAAAGCACTCATACGGAGTCACCCTATTGTATTCAAACGTGCTTACCTACTTTGTGAAAGACCATTGTTCATATACGACCAACAACCTGTATATTTGAAGGCAAAGAACAAGCTCACCTCTAAAAGCTTGCCACGTGCCTTGTATTGTCTGACTTGCATTTAATGCAATGTGTATAAATAGCTGAGAAGTCCCTCCTTCTCAAACAGTCTTCAAGATCTCAAAATACCCAAGAAAAGACACCCTCACAAGCACAAACTTCTTAACCTTGTGAAGTTATATTTACTTCAAGTGAAGAACACCAACTAAGCTCTTCCTCTAGGGAAGTTATTGCTTCTTCTTTTAGCAAGTCTTTTATTTCTTGTTTTCTGTATTTTGTGTGTTCCTTATATTGTCTTAGATAAGTTATGTATCTTATCTTATTCCTCAAACAATCTGTAAATTTTTTATTGATCTTTTTTATCAATAAAAAATTTTAAAAAGTGAAAAATATTGTGCGTTTGTATTCATCCCCCCTCTACAAACTGTTACCTTTAAATTCTTGTATATCCGTCTGGGACCAGCAGATCTAGCATAGTATACCTTGCTCTTGTTTCCTAATTTGCATATATAAGGCATAGGTCGAGTTGTAGCAAAAAGTATTTCGTTCATCGCATGTATTTTTTAGGCATATGCATGAGAAGATGAAACACTCGTTGAAGGGGGCATACAAGTAACATATTTGGAAGTCTGCAACACAACTAAAAGTACTAGAGTTTCATAATTTCTACATATGAGTGTTTGAACCAAATCTATCCACATCATTGGTGAGTTCCCTATTGATGACCAATACATAATGAATGTAAAGAATGTAGTTCGTTCATGTAGAATGTGGGAGTTGACTAGAATGCCATGTAAGCATGTTGTTGAAACTGAATGGAATAACAATGAATAGAACATTTTGTATGGAATTGGGAAGACTGTTACATGTGCAAGGTGCAATAGACAAGGACACAATTCAATAACATACAAGAGACATGCAATTAGGATGTCAGGTGTAGAGGTTTAAATGGTTGAAGTTTGTTCTTTCAGTGACTTATTTTTATGAATGGTTTCCGACTATGTAACTTTTTAGGTTCATCCATCTTTTGTATATTTTTTTTACAGTTGAATGAATATATATTATAGTTGGAACCTTTTTACAAGTGAATGTATGCCTATTGTGGTTTTGTGTTTGCTTTCATCCCTATGCTTTTGATTCTATTACAGGTAATCACTTCATCTTGGTTGATCAACTATGATTTTGATTTTATCTTGGTCTGGGTAACTTTAAAGTAGTTGATTAATCGTGCTTTTGTTTTTGTTTTTGTTTTTGTTCTTCACTTCATTTTGCTTGATTTCTTGGTTCCGTTTAGTTGATGTAATTGGGCAATTATCATGTTTTGGTATGTTCCTTTTGTGTCTATCTTGACTATGTTTTGCAATCAATAGACATATTGCTATCAATAAAATCAATAAACTTAACCCATAGCTGCAAAACTCAGGGGGTGTTTGGGATTGCTTATGAAAGCTCCTTATTGACTTATTCTGGTGTGGTACCAGTAATTAGTCATTTTAAGTGTTTGGACGGGGAAGAAAAAAAGTTGCTTATACCGGTGAGTGTTTGATAAGTCAATCCCCCCTAACTTATCAAATTCAACTTATTAACAATTTACCTTTTTAACCATTTTCTAATACCCTTTACCTTTAACCCTTTCCAGTTGTTGATACGAACCAGAGAAATCAAACCCTACACCTCTCCTTCCTCAAGCGACCAACAATCGAACCTGTGAAATCATATTGAACCAAAAATCAAAATCGATTATCGACCTTCTTCCTCATGTATTTTGTGATTTCTCCTTAGATCAATCTTGTTGTGATTGTTAACATAAATCAATTCTGTGTATTTCTGTGATTTCTATTTCTGTAATTTTTCTTCAGAATCGATCGACCTTTTCTGTTATTTTTACAATCGATCGACCTAGTTTTCATTTAGAAACATAATGAATATCATGGGTTAGATATAGTGGCATATATACGTATTGACATCTACCTCTTCTTCTAACAAAAAGCCCTCAAATTTCAGTACCTGTAAGTAAGCAAAACATCAAAAAATCAAATGCTAAATCAATAATATGGAAGAATGTCCTTTTTGGTCATTTTACATGTATAAGCAAAATTTGCCAAACAGTAAAAAACAACTTGTCAGCTTATTGCATTTTGGTACCACCATAAGGTAATCCAAACACTTTTTATAAGAACTCCAGTTTTACACCACATAAGTTTATAAGCACTTTTACAAAAAAAAAATATAAGTTGTTTTAAATAAGCAAATCCCAAACACTCCCTCATAAACAGTAACCCACAAAATTATTAGACAATTGCCAAAAGTTTTCCCAAAAAATTTCATTAAGCAAAAAGAAACATTACATAACTTTTACATAGCATAAAACTTAAACCTTACACCTAAAAATCACCTATTACACCATTTTAGGTCAACCAAGAAATAAAAGATTGTACAAAGAAAAAATCCAACTTAAACACATAAGAATCTTCCATATTCGAACTTCTTTCGTCGTGGCTTTGATGGATGCATCAAGTTCTTTCCTGTATGCTTCAAGTTCATTTTTGACCTTAACAATCTAAGAATAATACCATAGGTCGATGACATATTGGTTTGTCAATCCACTTAACAAAGCCATATTGTTCAAAAATTTAGATGCAAACATATTAGGCCAACAGACCTATTTGGATTTCCGTCATATAATTGAAATATTACCTACGTAGAACCACAACATAACCTACGACCCGTATTTGTTGGTGTCCATTATGTTCGAGTTATTGTTGGTGAGCCACACTCACAATGAACCATCGTAGGTTATATCGACGAATAAAGAAACAAGAAAAATGGAGAAAAACCTTGAGGAGAGAGATGAAGAAAATGAAGTCAAATGCAAAGGGTATTTGTTAAAAAGGATTAAATGAGAGGGAATGACCTGGAATAACATAATTTACCCGATAAGCGATCTTAAACCAAGGCATTTGATTTATAATGAAATAAAACTACAACGATGTTATTAATTATTATTTGTTTGGGAGACGTAATTCATAATTTTTCATATTACCACAAGGACCAAATTTGAATTTACTCCAATTTCTAATTTGTTCAATAAGTTTTTGTACAAAATTACATTTATATGTTAATTGTAACAACATAAAGCAAAATACATTCTCTTTCAATTATATGTTTATGATTGACTTTCTTTTCATACTATCAAGAGGCCCCTAACTTCTATTTTTCTCTTCAAAATATGTTTGACTTTATGTCTCATCACACTAACTTTCCCTTATCAATTTATTTTATGATCAATTACAAATTAGTTATGATAATCTAGATTCTCAAAATATAGGTGTTTGGGATTGCTTATTTGAAACAACTTATGCTTTTCTACAAAAGTCCTTGTCAACTTATTATAAGTTAGAATAATTTAACTTCTTGAAAAACTTCTTATTACTTGTTTGGCACCGTATAAACTATTTATCCAAACACTCAAAAGTGTTTATTACAGGTGACACACCGTAATAAGTTAATAACTTATTTTTATAAGCAATCCAAAACACCCATTAAACTAAACAACTTAAAAAAAAATCATCTCGACCTAGTTACGAGCCAAGAGTTATGACCTTCCAAAGTTTATAATGAAAAATGGTTACATAAATATATACAACTGTTTAAGATTATCTAGATAGATTCTCAAATTTTACTAATTTGTGTAGCTTAAAAATAAGCAACTTCAATTTTTTTTTTTATCTCAATCCGAGTTATGAGTCAAAAATTATGGCCCACAAAGTTTACTACTATGTGGCAACTCTCATTGGATCGAGTGAGATGGCAATTCTCATATCAACGTTCTCACACTTATCGAACTTACAAGAACAGTTTAATGATGCATAATTTTTCGGTATATATGTTAGTGCTTAATTGGTTTGATGAAGGATCGATATGTACTTGATATATTTCTATTTTTTAGTTGACTATGTTACTTCTTGATTAATTTGACAGTGGCTCGATTAATTTCAGTTTTCTTAGTTTTCATTAATGGATTCGATTACAACTCGATTATATACTCCATGTATTCCATAAATACTCTCATTTTCATGTGTGATCTACTCACCAACCTTGTGTTCGAGGTCGAGTTCATTACACAAAGGTGGTCTATGATCGGTGTGCACATAAAGACCAACTTTATTCATTTCTTCACCAATTCTTCTCATTTGTGTCGCATTACAATGATACAAATATGACCATCCACTATTTGACATCAACATGATTACCTTAAACAACATGTGGTGGTCGAATATATGATTTCAATTCATTGATCATTCACAACATAGTTCTAAATTCTAATACTATTGTAACACATTGAGAATTCTCTATCTCTCTCTCTCTCTCTATATATATATATGGGAATGTTCCTTTAGGAGCCTAAATTTAATTAGAAACTGGATGACCACCCACAACACGATATATGACATATTAATCAGAAATATGGATATATTATTCATCATGAATGTTGTATATATCATGAATGTGTGATTCATGATGAATAACACGTTCATATTCGTCATGAATAAGAATATGTGGTTCAAGATGAATAACATTTTCATATTCATCATGGATGTGTATTCATCTTGAAGAGGAACATATGATGTACTATTATGAAGAGAAACATGTGTCATTGCAATGGGTGAGCAAACAGTTCGTGGTGGAGAACGCATGCATACACCGATCACTATGATCGTCACATAAGTATCGTATCCTCAAAGACTGGACAATCAAGACAATATCGTTTTTGTGAACTTCCTTTTACAAGTTTCAATTAGAGAGGAAGCAAATAAGTTGGTTTGGTTTAGTAAAACAAAATTAATAAAGTACTTATAATAAAAGGATAAGACGCAATCATGATTTTCCCTAGATTTTACATTAAATACCTGACTTAGAATAGTGGTCATTGTACCACGTGGAGTGGACACACTCTTTCAAGAGGCCTGACCATGTAACACCCCATACCACACATTGCATGTAACACATACTTCATACGGAAGAAATACATGTTTATGTACCACTCAGGTCCCTTAGTACAAGAATTTACCATACAGAATACATATCCCAAAAATTCAAAATACATTTCTTGTACTAATCATCGTTCATCAATCAAAACTATACATCATAGACAAATCTTCATGTAGATATG
>NC_037535.1:15089013-15093739 GCF_001531365.2 Cynara cardunculus var. scolymus
CCAATTAGAACAGACCGCAGCCATAAATGTTCTAATGGAATATTATTAGTTCAAAATCATTCTTTATCAAAATTCCCATTTTTATACAAGAATACAAAAAATGACAATTGTATAAATAATACATAACTTGAAGCACAAATCCGGTCAACACAGACTTGACCGGACTTCATCTCCGGTCAGGCCTTGACAAATTTACTAATCGGGTCAATACAAGACCCTTGTCCGATTTACTAATCCGGACAACTCTCTCTCAAGCTTTGTCCGATTTAACACTTAAGAGAATTCCAACATTTTTGTCCGGATAACAAGTCCGGACAATACATGGTCATATTCATACTTTTCCGTTCAAAACATAAACTCAATATTTATAAATTGCTTAACACTTGACCGGTTTAAGGCTAAACCGCTTATGCCTTGACCGGTTTAAGTTCAATCCGGACAATACTCATCAAGCGGTTTATTTATAAATCGCTTAAGCCTTAACAGGTTTAGGGCTTAAATCGCCCAACCCTTGTCTGGTTTAAGACTAAACCGCCAGACTCTTAGCCGGTTTAAGTCTAATCCGGACAATACCTCAATGGTTAACTTTTAAATCAGATGAAAAAGCTATACAATCAATTATACACTACAGACAGTTTAAAAGCAATTTAAACCACTCACCTTAAAATTCTTTTGAAACCAATTTGAATTTACTTTGCTCCAAAAAGAATCCAGTCAACCTCCTTTCTCTTTAAATCGCTCAACCTATTTCAAAGATGGCAAAAGAATAAAATGAATGTCAAACCCTCCTTTTATACTTTTCCTTTAGGGAAAGTCGGCTACTACAACCGTACACCATATACATGCCTTCATAAATAAACAAATACCCACACTCATGCATACATGCATGCATATCACACACACACACACACACACACACATATATATATATATATATATTATATATATCATACATTTGCATCCACATATACACATAATCTCATTCATGCATCTATATTATGCACATTTTCACATCTTAACAAATTCTTCTTTTATTGCTTCTTGTTGACATCTCTGAATTTCCTTACGAATGTCAGGGATCAAATTCATTCTCATTGCCACAGCTTTAATGGTTCTACTCTTTTCTTTCCTGCTTAAAGCGTCAGCCACCACATTATCTTTTCTCAGGTGGTAGAAGATTTCACAATCATAGTCATTAACCAGTTCAATCCACCGACGCTGTCGCATATTTAATTATTTCTGGCTGAACAAATGTTGTAAACTTTTATGATCAGTATAAATCTGACATTTCGTTCCCAGAAGATAATGTCTCCAAATTTTCAGAGCAAACACCACTGAAGCTAATTCCATGTCATGGGTTGGATACTGCTTCTCATGATCTTTTAACTGTCTTGACGCATAAGAAATCATTTTTCCTCTCTGCATCAGAACATATCCTAACCCTAACTTTGAAGCATCGTTGTAAACCACAAAGTCTTCAGATCTATCTGGTAGAGTTAATACTGGCGCGCTGCAAAGATGATCCTTTAATAGTTGAAAAGCTTCATGCTGTTCTCCTTCCCACTGGAATTTAATGTTCTTCCGAGTCAATTTAGTCAATGGCACTACTATCTTAGAAAAGTCCTGAATGAACTTACGATAATAACCGGCCAATCCCAAAAAGCTTCGGACTTCAGAAGGATTTTTCGGAGCTTCCCATCTTGCAACTGCTTCTATTTTTGCTGGATCTACTTTTACCCCTGTTTTTAAGATGACGTGACCCAGGAATTGGACTTCTCTTAACCAGAACTCACATTTAGATAACTTTGCGTACAACTTTTCCCTCCTCAATAATTCTAATATCAAACGAAGATGTTCTGCATGTTCTTCTTCAGTCTTAGAGTATATAAGAATATCATCGATAAATACAATAACAAATTTATCAAGATATTCCTTACATACCCTATTCATCAAATCCATAAAGGCTACGGGCGCATTAGTTAAGCCAAATGGCATAATTAAGAATTCATGATGCTCGTACCTAGTTCTGAATGCAGTTGTGACAACATCTTCTTTTCTGACTTTGAGTTGATGATACCCTGACCTTAAATCAATTTTGGAGAAATAACTTGCTCCCACCAATTGATTGAACAAGTCATCAATCCTTGGTAAAGGATATTTGTTTTTGATTGTCAACTTATTTAGTTCACGATAGTCTATACACATTCGCATAGACCCATCTTTCTTCTTGACAAATAAGACCGGAGCACCCCAAGGTGAAGTGCTGGGTCTAATAAATCCTTTGTCAGTTAAATCTTTCAACTGTGCAACCAATTCTTTCAATTCAGATGGAGCTAACCGCTATGGTGCCTTTGCTACTGGTGCAGCCCCTGGTACCAGATCAATTCGGAATTCAATGACTCTATCTGGTGGTAATCCAGATAAGTCTTCTGGAAATACTTCTGGATATTCATTAACAATCGGAATCGATTCCTCTTTTCTCTTCTCTTTCTTCATATCAATTACGTATGCCAAATATCCCTGGTACCTTTTCCGATTGCTGTTCTGAGCTTTCATTATTGACAAAATACTGGTATGGTGATTCTGACGATCACCATAAATAACAATAGTTCCTTGGTCTGGCAGAGTAATTCTGATAATTTTCTGATTACAAATAATACTAGCCTGGTACCTTGCCAACCAGTCCATACCCACTACCATATCAAATTCCTTCATTGGCATAGGAAATAACCGAATCGGGAGTTCACAGCCCTCAATAACAATAATACAGTTATTGAACATACTAGTAACAGTTTCCTGACTATTAACAATATCAACTACTAATTCATCATCAAGTATCACAGAATTCAGACATGCAGTTTGTGCAAACAATGGTGATACAAACGAAAAGTTTGCACCAGAGTCAAATAACACCTTAGCACGTATTGAATTCAGAAGGAAAGTACCTGTTACTACATCCGGTGATGTTTCTGCCTCGTTCTTAGTCATCTCGAAGGATCATCCCCGCACCCCTCCTTGCCCTCCTCTGTTTACTGTAGGCCTTCCCCGAGTACCCAACGCATTACTTCCCATTGTTAACTGCAGAGTCTTTAACAAATGACAATTCGGTCGAATATGATCCGGAGAATTGCAATTAAAACACCTTCGATTAGCCGGGCAACTTCTGGACAGATGGCCTGCTTCACCGCACTTATAACATTTTCTTGGGTCCATCTTACATTCACCCTGATGAACCTGTCAGCACTGTGAGCAGACTTTCTCACTTATCTTCTGTTCAGATCTGTTATCATATCTTACTGTTTTCGGTCCTCGGAAAGATAAAGGCCCTTCCTATTTTCTTTTCTCTACAATCTTTCCTTCTGGCTGTCGGTTCTTATTTCGTTCGGTCACTTCGGCCGCATCTACCGTCAATGAAAAGGTATTGGGGTTCATAGCAATGAAAAATTCTCTAATTGAGGGTTTCAAACCCCAAATATACCTTTCTATCTTCCTGAATTCTATTGAAACGTAGTGTTCAGCAAAGCGAGCGTATTCAATAAATCTCTCAGTATACTCCCGAACTGTTCCATTTCCTTGTTCCAACTTTAGAAAATCTTCCTCTATTTGTCTAACAGCAATTTTAGGACAAAACTGATTCTTGAATCGGTCCACAAATTTTGCCCAAGACAATGATTGGAAAACATCTGTTCTGGCCGAAGATTCAACTTCCCACCAGAACAAAGCATTTGATTTTAATACGGAAACAACAAATCAAACTTTATCTGTTTCTACACACCGAATGGTGTTGAACACAGATTCCATTTCTTTGATCCAGCACACGGATTTCACTGGATCCCTTTCTCCAGAAAATGTTGGTGGCTTACATGCCAAAAACATTTTAATATATTCTTCTTTGTTATGAGTAACGGGTACCGAAGGACGAACTTCTACTCTTCCTGTTTCTATCCTGGCTGGTATCCCCATGATAGAAGTCAAAGTTTCCCGCAACTTTCCCATTTCTTCAGCCAACATGTCCCTGGTTACATATTCAGGATGTGGCATCGATCTCTCCTGAACATTCCCAGAATGGGATTCTTCAGGTTCTGAATGAATTCTAGTTTGACCTCTTCCTTGAGACTGGCTTCTTCCTCTGCCTCGTCCCCTTGGTCTTCCTCGACCTCTGAATCCAGATGTGCCAGTCGAAAGATTAACAGGTGACTCTTCCCTTTCTTCAGACTCTGGACGAGCCGTTCTTTCAGATCTTTTAGTTCGGCTAGACATCTGCAGAGTTTAGTGTTAATAATCACGTATTCACATTCCCAAATATAATGAAGTATTTAAGTTCAGATGTGTACCTGTAAATTCATAATTACACTGGCCAGATGTAATTAAAATTTACCTTACACACTGTTCTTTCAACCCATCATATTTATTTCCAATGGAGCTAACTATGTCCGGGACCCTTAACATGCAATAAAACAGTTTAAGTCTACGTATCATGTTGTTGAATACCTAAATCCCTTAAACTCTGGCTCTGATACCACTTTTTGTAACACTCCATACCACACATTGCATGTAACACATACTTCATACAGAAGAAATACATGTTTATGTACCACTCAGGTCCTTTAGTACAATAATTTACCATACATAATACATATCCCAAAAATTCAAAATACATTTCTTGTACTAATCATCGTTCATCAATCAAAACTATACATCATAGACAAATCTTCATGTAGATATG
>NC_037535.1:15094379-15097476 GCF_001531365.2 Cynara cardunculus var. scolymus
GCCATAAATGTTCTAATGGAATATTATTAGTTCAAAATCATTCTTTATCAAAATTCCCATTTTTATACAAGAATACTAAAAATGACAATTGTATAAATAATACATAAGTCAAAGTACAAATCCGGTCAACGCAAACTTGACCGGACTTCATCTCTGGTCAGGCCTTGACTGATTTACTAATCGGGTCAATACAAGACCCTTGTCCGATTTACTAATCCGGAAAACTCTCTCTCAAGCTTTGTCCAATTTAAAATTTAAGAGAATTCCAACACTTTTGTCCGGATAACAAGTCCGGACAACACATGGTCGTATTCATACTTCTCCGTTCAAAACATAAACTCAATATTTATATATCGCTTAACACTTGACCGATTTAAGGCTAAACCGCTTATGCCTTGACCGGTTTAAGTTCAATCCGGACAACACTCATTAAGCGGTTTATTTATAAATCGCTTAAGCCTTAACCGGTTTAGGGCTTAAATCGCCCAACCCTTGTCCGGTTTAAGACTAAACCGCCTGACTCTTAGCTGGTTTAATACTAATCAGGACAACACCTCAATGGTTAACTTTTAAATCAGATGAAAAAGCTATACAATCAATTATACAACTATAAATAGTTTAAAAGCAATTTAAACCACTCACCTTAACATTCTTTTGAAACCAATTTGAATTTACTTTGCTCCAAAAAGAATCCGGTCAACCTCCTTTCTCTTTAAATCGCTGAACTTATTTCAAAGATGGCAAGAGAATAAAATGAATGTCAAACCCTCCTTTTATACTTTCCCTTTAGGGAAAGTCGGCTACTACAGACGTACACCATATACATGCCTTCATAAATAAACAAATACCCACACTCATGCATACATGCATGGATATCACATATATATATATATATATCATACATGTGCATCCACATATACACATAATCTCATTCATGCATCTATATTATGCACATTTTCTTATACTAGTATGATAAAAATGTATCAATTTATCATGCTGTCATGTAAACACATAACAAATAATCACATATTATTTACCTCGGGTGATAACCAAGATCCAGTTATCACAGACCACAACTAATACTCGCACTTTCTAATGAAAGTCTTATACATTTATCTTCATTGTTTTGTTATAATAACCCCTGGTGAACCCTCTTGGATTTCGATGGAATATGTAGAGACAAATTTTCTTAGTATTTTTAATACAATAGGTAGATTGTCTCTACTATGTATGGTTGGAGTTTTCACTATGCAAACCCAACTCTCATTGGTGTTATAAGAATTCTCTCGAACTCCATAGGATCACCCAAGCTCGTGTCACTACGTTCTTCCTATTTACGGATCTAGAACTAGAGTTTAGATGCTTTCAAGAGATCAACTTGTCTGCATCATTGGATTTTATCGAACAAAAAGTGACCAAAACGATAAAGGTTCGCTATATAAGACTACTCAAGAATTTTACAAAAAGTCTGAGTACTTTTTCACTTTTACATCTCAAAAGATATTTAGTTCATACTTAAGAATGAGTAGAAAACAAAAAGTAAAAGATTGCAAGAAATCATACCAAAAGATTTTATGTAAACTGGAAAGTCGTAATGCCCACTCTTGAAAGTAATGTGCTATGATACTAAATATAAAAATTTCTGAAGGTAGAATTAAGTTACCAAATTTAAACTACTATTAGAAATTTAAAACTAAGGCTCTAGGAATTAATTGCTAGCTAGATAATACTTGAAATTGAATGCTTAAAGACAATAAATGCCATGCTAGCCTTAGTAAAGAATTGGTGGTCGGGTTTTCCTTATCAAGCTACCAACTTGGCGGAATTTTTTTCTGCAGCGCAATTTCCTTTTAAAGGGAAGAGGGTTAAGAAGGCGTTGGAAGTAATTCTCATGGCGTTCATTTGGGTGATATGGACGAATTGCAATGCGCTAGTCTTCAACAAACCCCCAAAAAGCCCGGTGGTGATTTCCAAGGAGATCGTGCTCTTTTCATATAATGGGATTAGAACTAGATCGAAGTCTTGTAATTCTCTTGATTAGAATGCTTGGTGCATCAGCCCTTTAGCAGCTTTGTTGTAAGTGCTAGCCTCTTGCTAGCCTTCGGTGGTTTTTAATAAATTCTATTGTTTCTAAAAAATAAAAATGCCATGCCTTTATATAGGCAAAGCCAAAAAGCACATCCCTTTTGCCCAAAAGGAAAAAAAAAGAGTGGGATAATCACAATGGCCAAAAGTTAAACCCATTTTTTCTTAAATTGAGGCTTTTGAATACACAACTATTTTTGCTCATCTCTTTTTGTCTTCTTTTTACTCCTATGCATAAAACAAGGCATGGAGCCTTCTAAAACAGTTTTTGATTCCCATTCAATACTAAACCAGCCTCCAAAATCATCTTTTTGTACATGTTAGATCTGACGATACGGAGTGGCCACTTCCGGATCCCACTCTAGATGAATTCTCGATTTTTCATCATAAAAATGCACCAAATAGTTTAAAGTTATATAAATGCACAATTTATACTCTAAAGGGAATATTAGACAAAACAATGGATATTTAGGAAGAAAAATGGCCAAAATTGATTTAAAAAATATTAAAATAAATGGCTGCCCGGGGCTTTAACCGTGTGCCTGTTGAAGAATGAGCCTATTGAAGAATAAGCCTTTTGTCTTGATTTGTGAACTAATGCAACGTCTAATTGGATTTCATAATTGAAAACGTTAGGTAGAAATATCTATTGATATCTCCAATTCGTAATCTATTTGGGTTCCTAGCAAAGCTTGGGGGTTGATATTCCTACTTCCGTCATCACTTTTCACCCCCCCTTGCACATTATTCCCTCATTCACAAGATGGTTATTTCTCTTTAAACAATGAATCGATTTTTTAAGGGTTATTCTAACCCCACCACCTCCTATAACTTTTTCCCTATATTTGTATACCCCCTCCTACACAAACGAACAAAAAACAACTAAATTCCAAAAAAAAAAAATTCAATTTTAACCTTTTGATATTTTAAGTTTTAACCCTTTAACTTTTTTTTTCTATTACATCTTTTATGTTTTTAATCTTTAATTTGTATTGTAATTATATAAATAAAT
>NC_037535.1:15097496-15101781 GCF_001531365.2 Cynara cardunculus var. scolymus
AGAATACATATTTCAAATATAAATTAAATTTTATTAATTAATAAAATACTAAGACATTTTTTGGTTATCTATTTGTATACAAATGTATTACGATAAATTACAATATATTAAAAAATTTGATTTTTCATGTTAAATTAACATATTCACGAGTAAGAGTACGCTCTATATATTCTTCATACACATTGAATCTATGTTGGTACGGGACAATCCATGTACTTGCATCTTGAAGACATTAACGTGTCCAATGGTGCGTAAGTGTGAGCATCGGATATTCTCCAATACCATCTTTATGTAATGGTTACCATCAACATGGACCATTGTAATTGCCACGTGTTGAGATGACGACGGAGGTTGTGTCCTAAACGGTAAGTATGTCACACTGCTTGCCATATTGAGAACATACAGTATGACATTGAACCTTGAAGCTGTTAGAATGCCCATTTCAGGCATATCAATCCAATGCGTAGCTGGTGCGAAGACGCCCTTTTGGAAAAAATTCAACGCTTCGTGAATGCATAAGCACTCATTGCCAATCACATAAGAGTAATATTGTAAATACTTAGTTTGTTCAATCATTAACTATTTGCGGATATTGTCCCATTCGTCTTCATGACCACCCAGACAAGTAGATATCGGTCGGAATCCACAATTTCCATCGCCCAATACATCTTGTATTTGTGTGATGTATGGATGAAATAAACTAGGGATTTGATCAAGATACTGATGTCGGGTGGTGGGTTGTCGTTGGAAGTAGGAACTATGTCTCGCTGATTCTTGATGCCCCCAATCTTCAAAGTTAATAATTGTTGGCACATTAGAGCAACTACGTCTACGGTCTTCAATAATTTTTTGTTCAAAGCTTGATTCTTTATAGATGGGCGACCATGAGTGGTTCTATGAACCGAGGGTTCATCAAACGGTTTTGATGGCATTACTATATCCTTCAACTTTTTGAGTAAGCTTTTACGACCATGAGATGACTGCTTGTTGAAATTTTCTCTGAACATTTGAACTTCATCGTCACATCCAATATCGTCATCTTGTGTGAACACACAGGGTGAAAAATCAAGTTTTTTCCAAAATATATTTATTGCATCAAGTGGAATGAGTATGCCTTGACATGTATACAGTGTTTTTTCATGAGCACATGGCAACCCATGACTTCTATGCAATTTACAACCATCATTTTCAGAAAATACGCTAGTTTGGAAAGATCGTTCATTTTCAGTGGGAATCATATCAAGTGCATGAAATGAAACAAATCCCAACAAATTTTGAAAGCGTGGGTTTCCAAATCGATGTTTCCTAATAGTTCTACATCGATGTCCAACACTTGTAGGAATACACACCAAAGCTCAAATGATCTTGGATGAATGAAGAATAAATCTTCTAACTCGTTTGTTTCATCATTAACACGAATCTCAAAATCATAATTTTTGTTAACAAAAAAAATCAACAACAACCTGCATTTGTGGTTTTCCTTCATCGTTTGTTCTCTTAATCTTTGTTGTTCATTGTATATTCTTTTTGACGTAGATGCATTTCCCGTATGTCTACCCTTTAACGTGGAGAAGATGTATCGTGGCTTGACATGTTGGGCTGATAGATCTTCAACTAGTTGAACTTCAGTTTCATTCAGCCGCATTGCATATGCATGACCCTCCATATATTGTGCAAGAACTTGATTATGTGCATTGCATACCACTGTCAACGTCCACCGACAATATTTAGCCAAAAATAGCGCTATAAACTCAAATGGGCATCCAAACTTTTTTGTTCCAGTATGACGACTGAGATTGTTTTACTTTTGTAACCCCTACCGCTTCACACATAAACACGACTTTATAGACATTACCATCTGGCTTTGTCTTTGATCTTTTCGTAACAACAACATAACCAACTGAATGTCCCACATTGTGCACCCACTCAGTTATTTCTTCTCGAGAATTGAACACCTGAGTTTTTTTATAACTTTCACTTGTACATATAAGTATTAATAAACCTAAATATCAATTAACATAATATTGTACCTCGTTGAATAAAAATTCTGGTGTTGTTGTCAAATCTTCTCCCATATTTGTCTTCTGTAACTTTGATGTGTATTGAAGAATGAGAGAGGTATATATTGAAGAAGAACGTGAAGTATCGAATGAACAATTCATTCGTTCTTTCGATATATATATATATATATATATATACTAGGTTTGGACGCATGTATTACACGGGTTAATGACAAAAATTAAACGAAACTGATAAGTATTTTATAAAGAATTAATAATCGGAGGTAATTTATAAACTTAGACAAAAGTACAAGTCCGATTAAATTTTTGATATAAAGATGCTCTTACTCGAGAATTAAATGTTACATATACAAAGGACGGCATGTGCTTCGATGATCAGAAAAACTTCTAAATGAAGACGAACAATGTAGTTTCAATATGCAGCGCTGCGTAGTACATGTCGAGCTTTTGTATACCTCTATATGAGACAAGCAAAGGGAATCAGAGGCTCTGGGTAGTACATGCAGAGATAGAACTCTTACTCAAGACAAGTACAGAGCCTTTAAGAGGAATTCAGAGTTGTCTTCTAAGTCTAAAAAGTATCTACGAGCATAACTCTAAGTCACAAGAATTTTGATTTCTTATAACTCATAAACGTAACTCTGAAGAGGAGTTTAGAGTTGTATTCTAAGTCTAGGAATAAACTATATAACTAAGTTTGGAACAGAACAATTCAGAATTATGTTGTAAGTTTGAGAAATAACCAATATCTGATGACTTCATGTTGATGATTTGTATCACTAATGTCATTTAAGTGTAATGGAATTAAATTGTTGACCAATGTAATCATGATAAATATTGAACAGGTAAGGTAGGTGCGGAGTGCGCACTTATTTGAGTTTATTTTGATTTAGGGACGAAGCCCCTACCAGAAGGGGTCCGGGGGCAGCGCCCCCGTGTGGCAGGGTCCAAGGGGCGGCAGCCCCTGGCTGGGGTCGAGTACATGTTCTTCTAAATTTTTCTCCCAGGTAATATTGCTTTGTAATATTCGGGTTTCAAGTTTTGATTTAAGATTTTCTTTAACATATACACATACATATATATATATATATGTGTGTGTGTGTGTATGTGTGTGTGTGTGTGTTATGTTTATATGAATAACTTAAGAATTAATTTTTTTAAAAAGAAAAAAGGGGGAGGTCGGCTGGTTGTGCCGCCCACCACCTCTCCTCAATACTATTTATATAGAAAGTGGAGTAGATGAAAGTTTGGACACACACACTGTATTTAGAAAGTTTTCTTTGAGAGTCATACGGATTGCAAGAAGAGGATTCAAAAGCTTGGATATTCGATTTCTAACGGTGAGTGTATTAAAGCTTTGGATATAAATTGTTTACATACAGTTTAGTAGTATTTGGAACTGGTTATTATGAATTATGTTTCATTTTATGTGGATTCTTATTTAAACCGTTCAAGTGGTGTCCGGATTAATATCCGGACATTCTCATCCGGATAGTAAACCGCGCAAGAGGTGACCGGTTTATTTTAAACCGCTCAAGTATTGTCTGGAGTCTTCCCTAAACCGGTCAAGAGGTGACCGGATCTTGTCTAAACCGGTCAAGAGTTGGGCGGTGTATTTAAACCGGATTATTTTAAACCGGTCAAAGGTTGGGCAATGTGTTGACCGGATTATTTTTAAACCGATTAAGTTGTGAGCGGGGTATTGTCCGGACTTGTAATCCGGACAAAGATGTTGACTCAATTTTAAGTGTTAACCGAACAAAGCTTATACAAGTGTTATCCGGATTGTTGACCGGAGATGATATAACTTTTTTTTATATTCCAAGTGTTTGTCCGGATTCTATATCCTGACAAGGTTGACCGGACTTCAAATCCGGTTAATATGATTGAATCATTTTAGAGATGTATTGGCGGTGTAACCGCGGGAGAGATGTATTGGCGGTGTAACCGCGGGAGAGATGTAATGGCGGTGTAGCCGTGAGAGAAAAGTAATGGCGGTGTAACCGCGGGAGAGATGTAATGGCGGTGTAGCCGTGAGAGAAAAGTAATGGCGGTGTAACCGCGGGAGAGATGTAATGGCGGTGTAACCGCGGGAGAGATGTAATGGCGGTGTAACCGCGAGAGACATAAATAAGTTTATGTGTCAGAACAGGTTTGATTCTGAACTGATTGTTTGGAAAGTATATTGTTTGTTTGAGAATTATACACTCACTAGACCTTTTTGGTCTAACGCTCAGTTGTTGGACTAACCTGTTTTGCAGGTC
>NC_037535.1:15101846-15105839 GCF_001531365.2 Cynara cardunculus var. scolymus
CAGAATTTGGGTACCATGCTATGGTGATCTCAGAAAACGTATTTTGGATGAGGCTCATAAGTCACGTTTTGTGATATATCCAGGTACAAATAAAATGTATCGGGATTTGAAGCAACATTATTGGTGGCTAGGTATGAAGAAAGATATTGCTAAACATGTTGAACAATGCTTGACATGTCTCCAAGTAAAGATTGAACACCAGCGCCCTTATGGTAAATTGCAATCTTTAGAAATTCCAGTTTGGAAATGGGATCATATCACTATGGATTTCATAACCAAACTGCCGAGAACATCGAAAGGTTATGATGCTATATGGGTGATAGTAGATCGATTATCCAAATCTGCACATTTCTTACCTATGAAAGAATCTTATCCAATGGAAAGATTGGCAAAACTATACATTGATGAGGTAGTGACACGATATGGTGTTCCTCTGTCAATTGTTTCTGATAGGGATAGTCGGTTCACATCCATGTCTTGGAAGAGTTTTCAAAGAGAAATGGGTTCGCAAATTAAGCTAAGTACAWCTTATCACCCTCAGACTGATGGACAAAGTGAACGAACTATTCAAACTTTAGAAKATATGTTGAGAGCATGTGTCATTGATTTTGGAGGATCATGGGATAATCATTTGGCTTTGGTGGAATTTGCGTACAACAATAGCTACCATTCAAGTATTCAAGCAGCACCTTTCGAGGTACTGTACGGACGTAAATGTCGAACTCTTTTGTGTTGGAACGAAATAGGTGAAAAACAGTTAGTTGGGCCTGAGTTAGTTCAGCAAACTGCAGATAAAATCGGAGTAGTACGAGAACGAATGAAGGCCACATAAGATAGACAAAGAAGTTATGCAGATAAACTTCGGAAGCCGATTGAATTTCAAGTGGGTGATAGAGTACTGTAAAAGGTATCGCCATGGAAAGGAATGGTATGTTTTGGTAAAAAGGGAAAGTTAAGTCCAAGGTACATTGGACCATTCCAGATTATTGAAAGGATTGGGGAAGTGGCCTACAAATTAGAACTTCCTTTGGAATTAAGTGGAATTCATGACACATTTCATGTGTCGAATTTGAGGAAGTGTCTAATAAGTCCAGATGTGGCAGTACCATTACTTGAGATTAAGGTAGATGAAAGATTATGCTTTGAAGAAACCCCTGAACATATTACTGACTACAAGGTGAAGAAACTACGAAACAAAGAGATTGGGTTAGTAAAGGTTCAGTAGCGTTATCATAAGGGACCAGACGCCACCTGGGAATTAGAATCGGAGATGCGGATGAAATATCCTTATCTGTTTACTTAATGGAATTCCGGAACGGAATTCTCTTAACGAGGGAATGTTGTAATATTCGGGTTTCAAGTTTTGATTTAAGATTTTCTTTAACATATACACATACATATATATATATATACATGTGTGTATGTGTGTGTGTTATGTTTATATGAATAACTTGAGAATTAATTTTTTTAAAAAGAAAAAGGGGGGAGGTCAGTTGGTTGTGCCACCCACCACCTCTCCTCAATACTATTTATATAGAAAGTGGAGTAGATGAAAGTTTGGACACACACACTGTATTTAGAAAGTTTTCTTTGAGAGTCATACGGATTGCAAGAAGAGGATTCAAAAGCTTGGATATTCGATTTCTAAAGGTGAGTGTATTAAAGCTTTGGATATAAATTGTTTACATACAATTTAGTAGTATTTGGAACTGGTTATTATGAATTCTGTTTCATTTCATGTGGATTCTTATTTAAACCGTTCAAGTGGTGTCCGGATTAATATCCGGACAAACTCATCCGGATAGTAAACCGCGCAAGAGGTGACCGGTTTATTTTAAACCGCTCAAGTATTGTCTGGAGTCTTCCCTAAACCGGTCAAGAGGTAACCGGATCTTGTCTAAACCGGTCAAGAGTTGGGCGGTGCATTTAAACCGGATTATTTTAAACCAGTCAAAGGTTGGGCAATGTGTTGACCGGATTATTTTTAAACCGATTAAGTTGTGAGCGGGGTATTGTCCGGACTTGTAATCCGGACAAAGATGTTGACTCAATTTTAAGTGTTAACCGAACAAAGCTTATACAAGTGTTATCCGGATTGTTGACCGGAGATGATATAACTTTTTTTTATATTCCAAGTGTTTGTCCGGATTCTATATCCGGATAAGGCTGACCGGACTTCCAATCCGGTTAATATGATTGAATCATTTTAGAGATGTAATGGCAGTGTAACCGCGGGAAAGATGTAATGGCGGTGTAACCGCGGGAGAGATGTAATGGCGGTGTAACCGCGAGAGAAATATAATGGCGGTGTAACCGCGGGAGAGATGCAATAGCGGTGTAACCGCGAGAGACATAAATAAGTTTATGTGTCAGAACAAGTTTGATTCTGAACTGATTGTTTGGAAAGTATATTGTTTGTTTGTGAATTATACACTCACTAAACCTTTTTGGTCTAACGCTCAGTTGTTGGACTAACCTGTTTTGCAGGTCATCATACCTCGCAAGATAAAGGCAAAGGGAAAAGTTTAGAATGAATAACGTTTAGTTATGATAAATTATTTAAAGAAAGTATTTTGTTAATCTGTATGTTGTAAACGATGATATATTTTGTGTTATGAGTATGATGAGGTGGATTATCGGTACATAGAATATGTGGGTTGTTACCTGCTTTGTGAAAAATGTTTCAAAAATGCGAATTTGAAATTTTAAACCCGGTTTTGATGACCACTCCAGAGTTAAATTCAGATGTAAATTTTTCCAGAGTTATGTTGTAAGTCTGGGGGCCGTAAGTGAAAATTGTGTTTTAGGCGGGAAAAATCAACAACCATCGCACAGAAACGTGACACGTGTCCCCAAAGTTACTTATTTATTAGTATTATAGATATATATCGATTTTTTTACTTTATTTCAAATAAATAACTTTATTTTATTTCAAATCAGTAACTTTATTTTATTTCAAATCAGATTACTTTTACAATTATGTAAACGGTTACACATGTTAAAACGTATTTTCCTAACGTATTTTGTACAAAATGTCGATATCATTGTTCATAATGTGACTTGTTACTTGATGGATATGAGATACAATTTTATATGACATGTTAAAACGTATTTTAGTTAATATAAAATCATGTACTTTAATGTGATAATAGTGTAAAATGAAAATTGAAAAAACAGATGATGTATCATAAATTATATAAATAACTATAAGAATATAAAGTGTAAATATTAAAAATATTTTTTCGTAGTATATATAATATATAATAATATAATTAAGTTAAAAACTATTCAATATTGGGCTCATTCGAAGGTATTGACGAGATGATTATAATGGTGTAACTTGTTAAAATAAAAACGTATTTTTTAAACATATTTTAATTGATATACGATTATGTATGTTAATTTGATAAGGGTGTAAAATGAAAAATTTAAAAGGAAGGGACGTAAAGTAAATTAATTAACAAATTATAGGGGTATAAAGTGTAAATTTGAAATTAAAATTTAAAAAAATAGAGTGTTAAAGACGCCGATGTGAATGCATAGAAAAATGAGATTGGTTTAATTTCAGTCAAACGCAATCAATATCATATTATATTTTATTATTATTATCACTAGTGTGGGAACCGCGCATTTTGTACAAAAACAGCTTAAAAGACAGACTATAAATTTTGTAGAGATATGTATACTCCTCAGACTTATGGAGCTTCATGCTCCAAACCCAAGAAAAATACAAGCATTTCAAAGGTTCTCCCAAAAAGATATATTTTTTGAGAAAATCAGATAAAAGAAATGTAACATCCACCCTCCTAAATATGCTTAACTAGTAATTCTAAGTATGTCTTATATGTTAAAGCATGTTTTACATGTTAATTGAAAAAAAAATTGCTAAAATGTTAAGTATACTAGTGATCTATAAGTAGAACTCATAGTTGGAATGAGATGTAGAAGATAAGATTGATGCTAACACCTCACAAATGACATAATTAGATGACG
>NC_037535.1:15105939-15140183 GCF_001531365.2 Cynara cardunculus var. scolymus
TGTCTTGCATCCGATTCGCATCTCTTGATCATTAGCATATAGAATGTTTGTTATTTGCCTGTATTTTAACTTAATATAGAAGCAAAATAACGTTAGGGGTAAATCGGTCATTTTAACCGGTCATGTCCTGTCTTACCAAACGCTGAACAGCTGTCCCGTCCTGTCCCGTCTGCGCACCAAACGCACCCTTAATACTAAAGACTCTTACATGAATGATTAGAAAAAACACAGAAATCACAGGGATCAACATTCGGATACGATCACAAAGATCGAAATCGGTTCTTCAATATACCAGGTTCATCCAGGGTTCAAAAGAAATTTGTACTATAGAGCATTTAGACTCCAAAATCGCACCAAAACCCACATTGGTTCAATGTTCCTGGTTCATCTAGGGTTTAGGTTTCCCAAGCTAAAATCGCACCAGAATCCAATTTGGTGCTTATTACCATTCGACCAAACATATAGGGACAAAAAAATCTACAATTTTGTTTGAATAAGCACAAATATGGTAAAGAACAACATACGTTGTGTTTGTTTAACCAAAATCGACCTGATTAGCTCTCCCTTCTTCCTATTGATGTTCGAATCAAACAACATTGCCTACTGCATCTTTTACCTTGGTCCGATTAGGTTAAAAAGAGAGAAATGGGTTTGAGAATCGGGAACCGATGATGATGGTGAGTGAAAGAGATGGACAAGGAACAATGGCAGTGATGTGCGGTTATGGTAGTGACGGTGTTGGTCTCTCCTTCTCGTATAAAGTCAGTTGATAGAGAAGGAGGCAGTGTACGATAAAGGGGAAAATGAAAAGACAAATATGAAAGAAAAAGAGAAAAAGAAAAAAAATTATTAACTTACTCCTTTTTTTCTTTTTATATGTATTATCTATACTACATATATAACCATTTAGGTCAATATCTTAATTACAACTCCTAAAGCATAAGTTACAATGGTTTTATGCAACAAATTCAAAAAACTCTTAATAACAAGTTATAAAGCACAATGTACAACTTGTTGATGCATTAACTTTTAACTCCAATGGTTAAATCGATGTTATGTCTTCTTCTCTAGCATTTTCAGACTTTCTTCTTCCTTTTCTAGCTCTCCCCTTCCGCCAAAACATATTTGGGTGAGGTCAGACAAGGCTTTCTTACTCTTCTTCTTCCTTTTCCAGCTTTCCCCTGTGCAAGAACACCCATTTGGTAAGTTCAGGCCTTGCTTTCTTCCATTCCTGCTACCTTTGCACAAATGGGCGATTTGATGTATCAAATTCGTGGCTCCCAAGACGACCTCATCAGTGCATATAACCATAAATATGAAGTTTTGATTTCTCCACAGGTTCTTCAAAACCTTAGCGATTTCCCTGAGGTATTCATTTGGATTACATGTTGTTCAAAACTCAGGTTCTTCATTTCGTTTTTGTAGCTAAATATCATTACATGTTCATGTGTTTTGGTTTACGCTTCATCTCTATCTCTCATCTCTCAAACTATTTGTGGCATAAATCAGTAAATTTTGCATTCCTTTGTTCATTCAGATTATCCATTTTCAGGACTGGTTAGAAGACGATCGATGAACACGGTGGTTGTTTTGTGCTCACTTTATAGGTTTGTTTCCAACTTTTAGTTTCATCCTAAAAGTACTCCTATTTTGGTTCATTGAATGAATGAAGACGAAAAAGATATTAATTAAACAACCAATATGTTGAATTGTGTTTTTGAGTTTTCAATTTGAGCTGGTACTGTTGTTCAAATATCATATAAGGTATGGTCCTCTATTTTAGTGTAAAAAGATATGTTAAAAAAAAGCAAAATCTGACTCATGTTTTGTTAAGTTTGATTTGAAAAGGAAATTTGAGAGGCAAGAATTGTTACATACTGTTGTTGTTGTTTTTGGTTCATTAATTTATGAACTAAAAGCCGGTTTCATACTATATGGATAACACAACAGGGGGATACAAACAAAATCTGAAACACTCATCAAATAGGAGATATGTAGAAGAACTTATGAAGGGGGATACAAAGGCAAAATCTGAAACAATCACAAATGACTGTTAGTTTCAAAAATATGAATGTTATCGTTTATTAGTTTCACTTTATATAGATTTGAAATGGCCACTTTTATGTTCCTTGTTCTATTCCTATTCATGGATTTGATGAATGAGAAGATTCATTCCCCTTACAAGAAGTAAGGTTTTTTTTGGTCTATTTCATATTATTTTTGCTTTTGTGACCTTCCCAGGTGGATGGTTTTGATACTTCCTTTAACTGGACATTTACTTTTTTTTTCGTATAAAGTGAATGTAAATCGCAAGTTATTAGTCTGCAAAGGAGCTAGACATCAAAATTACGCAGGGTTGATGAAAATCAAATATGTTTTATTTGAGTTGGGAGTTGGACGTTTGAATCTTCTTTAGTATCCAAAGCTTGTTTTGGGACTCTTTGAAGCGTTTACTTAGTTTGTAATAAAAGACAGCTGAGCTAATTATAAAAAAGGATAAGCAAGAGATGGTTATGTGTTTGATTAAAAGAGTTCCATGAGCAGCATTTGACAAAGCAATTTAGCTTCTTATTTTTGCACCATCTATAATACTTAAACATGAATAGTGATCTGCAATTACTTTCGTTATCTTTTTAATTTCGAGTGATGGGTTATCATTACAAGATGATTGTTTATACGATATTTCTACAGTACTTGTAAATTATAGCATGAGTTTTTGCAGGCATATCTCAGTTTCTTGTGATGGCATTAAAGAGGATTCAGAGGGAGCTGAAGGACTTGCAAAAGGACCCTCCTGCATCTTGCAGTGCTGGTTAGTTTTTTCCTCCCTTTTCTGCTTTCTACATTGTTTTTGGCATATGGTTTTCTCTGTCTCTTTCTGTTTGTGTCTGTGTGTTGCATCAAATGCCATATTCTGTATGTTCAGTTCCAGTTTTTGTTTTCTTTATCCACTCTTCATATTAGATGAATAGAATCATAGAATGTGCCCTTTGCCTGGTACTAATGAACCATATTTTTTAATACTTGGCACATTTTGTTATCATTGTTCTTTTTAGCATAGTTTGTTGGTTATGGATTAATGGTTTATTCATATGAATCACGATCTACAAGAAAAGTTCATAAATGATAACGTAATGGATACTTGTTGTGGCCAGCTCTTCTGCGAAAAAAATGTGAATGAGTTTATATTATAATATAACATATATCTTCTTTTTAAAGTAAGTGGTATAGCCCTATAGGTTATTACATTATTTTCTCAAAAAAAATGTATATATATGTGGCTCTGTGTGTGTACACAACACATGGAAAAAGAAAGGGGATTTAGAGGGCAATGACATCTAATGGTAATGAACACAAAAGGTTTCATGTCCACCATGGAAACACAACTACACAGGCAATGCATTCTGATTGATGAAAAAGATCGAGATTGATTGAAACTAAAGGTAACATAACTTGCAATTCGTGCTAACTTGCTGCATATTCTGTTAAGGATTTTTGAACATAAGCTTTTATCTATTACTGCATGTGGGAATGATAACTTTTGGTCGACTTGTCAATCCTGTATCTTCTGTCTAAAAACAATTCAACAGTATCTTTGATTGTTGTCCACAATCTTTATGCTGATCATGATGTGGATTGGTTTGTAGTTGGTATTAAAGTTCTTCTGCATTGAGGTTTCACTTTCTCTAACCTCAATAAAGTTTGTTATATATCACAGTTTGATATGTTAATGTTACTTTTTCTTAATAATCTTTCTCGTGTTTTCATTTGAACCCATCCCCCTCTTCAAGTGGTCTTAAGTTTCAAAAATTCTATTAACTGAATGTTTATATTTTGAAAAACTCTTTTTCAAAAACTCATTTTCAAGTGGTTGTAAATTTGGCCAGTTCAACCCTTAATTGCATAAACTTCTTAGCAAGTCATGCTTATCATATTTTCATTATCTAATTGATACCAAAATTTTAGTTTATCTTGCATAAACCTCCATTCTTTTGATGATATAATGTTAAAGAAAATAAGAACACAAATTGGAGGCATCATGATTCTAGAAACTAATGCATAAATTGGAGGCATCATGATTCCACTAAAGAGGTTGGCTTTTTCTTAAATTTGGCTGCATGATTCCACTACAGGTAAGGTTTTCATTTGTCAATATCATACAGATTGGTCCTTTTTTAGACCCATCATACAAAATCTTGTGAAGAATTTTCCCTGTAATTAGTGTTGTGTTGTGGTTGTTTTTCCATATGTTCGCCATGCAATACAAATCATAAGACCGATACCATGTTGATTCCCGCACATCATAAGAATCACCCATGTTGTTTTATTGTTACATTCTTTGATTGATATAGATGTTGTCATGTTGAGTTAGCATGGACTTGACTAAAAAAAAAAGAACGATTGATTTTGATGTTTTTTTGAGTTGATTTATTGTCGCCATGCTGTTTTTTGTTGGCTAAGGAATTTTAAGTCTAAAGCTATTTTGGGGATTCTCATTATGATCATACTATTGTATCTGATGTCTCTATGATTCCATTTGATTTGGCATCACATACTTATGTTTTTCTGGTTTTGTTCCATAGGTTGGTTATTGTCTTGATTGCACTTATTGGGTAAGATTTTTGGCCCTTATAATATTTACCTGGGTAGATTCCATCCTTATGATTGCACTTATTTGGTAAATTTTTTGGTTATAATATTTATCTAGGTAGCGCATATCGGGTAAGTATTTAGTAAACGGCCCCTAGGCTTTCTTTCTCCTTAAATGAAATTGGATTATCTGGATGTATTCTTTGAGCATCATTTGTGGTACCTGGGCTGTTCATATTTGATCTGGCCTAACTGGTATCATAATGAGATCTTCTCTTCTCTTTTCTGGTTTCTCCTCTTTATATTCTTGCTTTGCTTTTGGTGGATTGACTTATGTGCTCTATGCATCTATCATTGACCATTTTAGATTTGGTGGTATAAGGTCGTATTAGCTGTTCATTATAACACATATTCAGTCTTTGGTGGTTTTAGGTTTGTAACTTATAAAAGGAGGTGTCTTGGGAATGATTTATAGTGTTTGGGATTGTGGATGGAATATGGGGCTGATTGTAATATGCTTTAGCAGTTCTGGCTTTTACTCTTATGGTTTACACATATTCTACACATTTTGGTTTCTAAGGAATGCCTTGTTCTACAAATGTGGTAGATGTACACTGGTTTCTGTGGATGGTGCAATTCAAAGTGTTTTCAATGTGATAATTGAAAGCTTCTTCCTTGATTGTTGGTTCAAAGTGCACAAAAATATTGGCCCAATTGTTAATATGTTGTGCGTTGGTTGGCATTGTACAAAAATATGTATTACCAATGCCTTATGTGCAAATGATCATGTCCATTCGGGAATGGCTTTGGGCTGTCAGATATGGAGGGAACTGACTTTGTTTTCTGCCCTGATCATTGTGATGGAGTGCTTTATGGATKAAGACATTCAAAAATTTTAGACAAAAATAGAAAATGGTCCTACAAACATTTGTGCAGCCACCATCTACCCTATGCTGCTACAAATGGACCTTTATTTGTTTTTGAAAAGCAATTGGGAGTATAAGAAACACAAAAGGTTGTTCTTTTCAAACATGAATTCTTTTGATTCGTCTGTAGGAACTGGTTTGGACAAATTCGTGCCCTAATCCCAATCGTGATGGTGGTGGATTGGTTTTGCAATTCAAGTACAAATTTTGAATTGACTTTTGATATCTTGGATCGATCTTGCGTTTGTTGATGAAGATTTGGTACCCTAATTTCAATTGATAAATGAACGATTTCTTGATTCGTTTGATTTGGGGATTTTGGACTTGCAATATCGACTGACATCATCTTCAATCACGATGGATGAATTGGTTTCTTGATTTTGAAAGTTGTCTTGATGAATCGACTCTTAATGTATGGCCGATCGTTCCTGCTGTTTGCTTCGCATCATGTTGCCGTTGATTTTGATTTGGTTCGACCATGGGTTTAATCCAAAATCTGTGTTTGGGCTTCTCTAATATGGTATGGACTTGGATTGATGATGTTGGACCGATTATATGGGCCTATTGGAATATTTTTTGATGGACTCCTATGAAGTTATTGCTTTCACCATCTTACTCCGTTATATTTGATAAGCTACCATGTTGTAAATTTTCCTCTTCAATTTACATCCCGTTGCATTGCACGGATACACAACTAGTATATATATATATATATATATATATATATATATATACAGGAATATAATCTGAAATGCAATACATAAATATATATATATATATATATATACATACATACATAATTAATTGAAATATAAAATATTGTTACGTAATTTATTTACACCTTATATTATTAGAAAAGCTTATGAGGGGTAATATTGGTTTTTGGGCTCATCCAAATAAATTTTTATTCTCTAACCATTTACTTTAAACAGACTGTTATCATCAGGGTTTACTAAATCAACTACTCTGTATGGGTAAACTTTGTAGAGTAGAAACGGTACTGACCACCTAGTTTTCAACTTACCTGGAAACAGTTTCAATATAAAATTGAACAATAGAGCTTGTTGTCCTGTTTTTAATTCTCGATGTTGAATTCTTTTGTCATGCCACTGCTTAGTCTTTTCTTTGTAAAGCTTGACATTTTCATAGGACATGTCCATATGCTCTTCCATTTCACATAACTGCGACTTTCTTTTATTTCCTGCATCATCTAGGCACATATTTAATTCCTTAATTGCCCAATAGGCCTTATGTTCGAGTTCTACCGGAAAATGACATGTTTTTTCCAAAAACGAGCTTGTATGGAAACATACCAATTGGAGTTTTAAATGCAGTTCTATATGCCCATAAAGCATCATCCAATTTAAAAGCCCAGTCTTTTCTGTTTGGTTTAATTTCATTTATTTCACGGTTTGAAGTTTTGTCAATCCATTAGTCTGTGGGTAATATGCGGTGGCAATTTTGTGGTTAATGTTGTATTTTTCAAGAACTCCGTGTAACAAATGATTCACAAAATGAGTACCATCGTCACTGATCAGTGCTCTTGGGGTACCAAACCTTGAGAATATTTGTTCGTGGAGGAACTTAACCATGATTTTTGCATCATTTGAAACACATGCCATTGCTTCCACCCATTTTGACACATAGTCAACGACGACTAAAATGTATTGGCATTTATTAGAGAAAGGAAATGGTCCCATGAAATCAATTCCTCAAACATCAAATAATTCAACCTCCAAAATTCCATTCAAAGGCATTTCATTCCTTTGGGAAATTGAGCCACTTCTTTGGCATTCATCACATCTTTTGGAAAAATTATGAGCATCCTGAAAAAGTGTTGGCCAAAAGAAGCCCGATTGTAATACCTTAGTTGTTGTCTTTTGTCCTCCAAAATGGTCATCATATGGTGCTTTGTGACAATCTTCCAGAATTTTTGTTACTTATGTTTCCGGAATGCATCTTCTTAAAACTTGATCTGCACCAATTTTAAATAAAAAAGGATCATCCCACAGGTAAAACTTTACATCATGCAAAAACTTCTGGAGCTTAGGCCAAGTGTACTCAGAAGGTTTAATGCCACAAGCCAAATAATTGGCTATATCCGCAAACCATGGTGATTCCAATTGCTTTAGCATCAAGATTCTTTCATCAGGGAAAGTCTCTATGATGTCTTTCAAATAGTAGCATGTTTCTCTAATCTAGACAAGTGATCTACTACTTGATTTCCCACTCCCTTTCTATCTTTTATTTCAAGATCAAACTATTGCAACAACAAAATCCATCTTATCAGTCTGGGTTTTGCATCTTTTTTCGAGATCAAATATTTGATGGCAGCATGATCAATATGCACAATGATTTTTGTTCCCATCAGATATGACCTAAATCTTTCAAAGGCAAAAACCACAACAAATAATTCTTTTTCTGTTGTTGTGTAGTTCACTTGTGCTTCGTTCAATGTTTTACTTGCATAATAGATACGGCTCCCGCAACCCAATCACTTGCTTCATACATAATCTCAAAGGGTCTAGTCCAATCTGGAGTAGCAATCACGGGTGCAGTAACCAGAGCCTTTTATAAGTGTGAAATGCATTTCTACATTCCTCACTAAAATCAAACTTTTGGTCATGTTGAAGTAATGAACACAAAGGTTTTGAATTTTTTGAAAAATCTTTGATAAATCTTCTGTAAAAATTAACGTGTCCAAGAAAACTTCGTATACCCTTGATAGTGGTTGGTTCAGACAAATTTTCAATTACTTCAAGTTTTGCCTTACCAACCTTAACTCCCTTTTTTGAAATCAAATGACCAAGAACAATACCTTCAGTGACCATAAAATGACATTTTTCCTAATTTAAAACCAAATCAGTTGCTTCACACCTTTCAAGACTTTTTTCAAGATTTTTCAAACATTGATCATATGATGTACCATATACAGAAAAGTCATTCATAAAAATCTCCATGGAAGTTTCAAGCATGTCCGAGAATATGGACATCATACATCTTTGGAAAGTGGCAGGAGCATTACACAGACCAAATTGGCATTCGTCTAAAAGCAAAGGTACCCTATTTAGGGACATATGATCTATGAAAGGCAAAGAAAAATGGCCCTTTTGGGTAGCCTTATTCAGTCTACGGTAGTCCATAAAAATTCTCCAACCAGATAGGACTCTTGTAGGAATGAGCTCATCTTTCTCATTTGAGATCATAGTGACACTTCCCTTTTTAGGGACACATTGTACGGGGCTTACCCATGAGCTGCTTGCAATTGGATAGATTATGCCAGCATCCAACCATTTTAAAATTTCTTTCTTCATACCTCTTTCATGATTGGGTTAAATCTTCTTTGGGGTTCAATGGAAGTGAAACTCTTGCCTTCTAAGATGATTTTGTGTTGACAAATTGAAGGACTAATACCCTTTAGGTTAGAGATGGTCCATCCAATAGCCTTAGTGTGTAGTTTCAACAAGTCAACCAACTACTCTTCCTAATATGTTTCTAGGGTGGATGAGATAATGACAGGTAATCTCCCTTCCTTTCCTAGAAATGCATACTTCAGGTATGAGGGAAGTAATTTCAACTCTAAGTCTGGTGGTGACTCAATAGATGTGGCATGGGTCTTTCCACTCTCACTTTCCAATAGCTCAAAAGCAAAGGTATCTTGTATAGGGTAATCTCACTTTCCTCTCCATGTTTTATCTCCTCAACAACTTCAGTCTTGCTTAAGTCTAACATAGATTTAACTCCTTTGTGGCACAAGGACTCAATGACACTCAAGTTAGAACACTCATCTTTTTCGTCAGGGTATTTCATGGATTTGAAAACATTAAAAGTGACATCCTGATCATTCACTCTCATAGTTAATTCTCCTTTCTGAACATCAATCAAAGTCCTACCAGTTGCTAAGAATGGTCTTCCTAGGATGATTGGAATCTCTTTATCAGCCTCAAAATCAAGAATGATGAAGTCAGCAGGAAAAATGAATTTATCCACTTGGAGTAATTCATCCTCAGTTTTTTTCCTTTTGGGTAAGCTATGGATTTGTCTGCTAACTGAAGGGAAACTGTGGTTGGTCTAGCCTCACCTATGCCTAAGGTATTGAATACTGACAAGGGCGTGAGGTTAATGCTAGCACTTCACACAAAGCCTTTCCAATTTCTTTTCCATCTATTGAACAAGGAATTGTGAAACACTCGGGATCTTTGAGTTTAGGGGGAGTTTTATTTGAAAGGAGGGCGCTACAACCTTCTGTTAGGGCCACAGACTTAAATTCGTTCAGTTTCTTCTTCTTGCTCAAAATGTCCTCGAGGAATTTTGTATAAGTTGGCATTTGTTCAATAGCTTCAACCAACGAGATGTTGATATGTAGTTGTTTGTAAAGGTCAAAGAACTTTTTGAATTGCAACTCCTCTTTCTGATTTCTCAACCTTTGTGGAAAAGGTATATCAGGAGGAATAGGGGCTATGACTAGTTTCTTAGAGGACTGACTAGGAGGTGCCTGGATGATGATAGGTTCATTATGAGGGACTGGTGACTCAACATTCTCGTTATTTTCAGAAGAAGATGTTCCAATATCATTCTGAAATGACACCTTCTTTTTGCCTTCATTTGGAAATAACAAGGGGAAGTCTGCTTTCTTAGGAAGTGGTCCTATTTCTATTGATTTTCCCTTATCTTTCAAGGTGGTTGTGACAATATCTGAACTAGATGTTGTGACATCCATCTTAATTGGGTCCTTGGGTTCAACAGATTTTTTTATATGTTCACTCTCTGTGAGGTTCTTTCCACTCCTTAATGTCACTACCTTCACATGCTCTTTCATTATTGGCTTTGGAATCTCTATATCACTAGGAAGGGTACCAGGCGGTTTATTTCTTACCTCAAGTACAAGTTTACTAATATGTGTTTCTAGAGATTTTATGGCAGTGTTTTGATGGTTCATGGCTGTGTTGGTTTGATTTATGAATCCTTTCAGAGTTGCTTCCAAAGAAGTAGAAGATTCGACTTGTTGGTTAAACTTGTTTTGGAAAGATGACTGATTTTCTTGTTGATGAAAAATTATTGGTGATGGTTTGGACCTTGACCCTAATGATGCTGTTGAGGTTAATGTGGTTGAAATTTTGAAGTCCCTTGCGGTTTGTTCATTGGTGGGTTTAAAGTCGGATTGTGCCATAAAAAATTTGGGTGTTGTCTCCACCCAGGATTGTGTGTTTGAGAAAATGGTTTTGATCTATTTTGATTCCCCATATAATTGACTGTTCGGAGTTAGATTGACAATGTTCAAAGGGATGTCCTCCACCACAATACACACATTGTACCGACTCAACAGTTGGAGCATGCGCGGTGGCTATAGATTGTGTTGCTTGACCATTTGTTAAATTTTTAATCAAGTTGATCTTTGCAATCATCTATGCCATGCACTCCTGCTGTTTTGTGTGGTATTAGTGCACGTGGATCAGCCCAATGTCCATTATTAGAAATCTTTTCAAGGATTTTATATCCATCATTATTGGTACTAGCTGTGAAAGCTCCTCCTAATGTAGCATCGAGCATTTGTGTTGCAATGAGATTCAACCCATTATAAAACGTCTTTAGCTGTATACAGTATGAAATGCCATGGTGGGGGCATTTTCTTAATAGCTCCTTGTATCTTTCCCAAGCATCGGAAACGGCCTCATCGTCCATTTGTTTAAAAAACTAAATTTCGTTTATGGACTTAGCATTCCGAGTGGGAGGAAAATATTTTTTTAAGAACTACTCTGCCATGCTATTCCAAGAATCCACAGATCCTGGTTGTAAGGAATTGAACCAAGACTTTGCCCTATCCCTTAAAGAAAAAGGAAACAATGTGAGTCTCAGAGCATCATTAGATACTCCTGGGATAAGGAAAGTGTCAGTTATTTCCATGAATGATTTTAAGTGTGAGTGTGGATCTTCAGATGGCAAATCACTGAACTGGTCATTGGTTTGCAACATATTAAACATCACTGGTTTTAACTCAAAATGGAGAGCTTCCATTTATGGTCTAATTATCTCTGAGTTTAATTGATCAAAAACAGCAATAGCATATTCCATAATTCATCCATCTTTTGAGTTTGCCAGTCATTCAGTGGTGGGGGAGGTGGTGGAAGTGGATTTTCAGCCATATTGGAAGAGGTTAGAGTATATAATAATGCTCTTTGCACTCTTCGTCTTTGTCTGAAAGTTCTCTCAATATCCGGATTCAATTCAAAAATCTCCCCATGTGGTAGCCTTGGCATACACCACACCTAAAGTCAAGTGACAAGATGGTAGAAAAATCAAATCTTTAGATTTACTAAAAAAAAACTTTTGCCTAATCCCCTGCAGCGGCGGCAAAAACTTGTTACGAAAATTATATAAAATAAATCTCTCGGACTGTTAGCAAATGGAGACTAGTGCAAGTATATACTTATCAATCCACTATCGTCTTTTATAAGTAATAAAGTGGTAAAAATACCGAATATCGTCTACGGGGAAAAGGAATAAAAGTTCGTTTTAATATTCTAAATAAAGATATGATTTCAGATGGTGAGTTCGGAGAAATATTTGTGGTGAGTTGGTTTGACACTACTGTTATGAACAAGTAATAAAAGAGAGCTTAGGGTGTAGGGATTTGTTAAGATATTAAACCGATTTTTAAGTAGACAGCATGCTACATCATGGTTTTATAGCATGCTTTATAAATAACTTATCTTTACAACTAATAGCTTCTTTAGGGTACTCTCTCAAGATTTAGAATGGCACACAGTCATAGATTAAACCTTCATATCTCTATGCAAGTCTGGAGTCTCGACATTGGCTCAAACTATTCTAAATGGAGTGAAAACGAGTCTCCTCGATTCTAAGTAGCTCTCTCGAGCCTACTTCCATATCATTCAAGTTGACGTGTGCTTGTTGGTTTATCTCTAAATCCAACACACTTTAACACTTTTAAACAAGTGATCAACTTGTCCATGGATGGTGTTTTTGCAATAACAACTTGAATGACGTAGTTGAAAAGATTTATTATTTATATTTCTACAATGAAATCGGTATTTCTCTTAAAATCACCCAACACCCAAGCTATATTTTTAGGCTACCATACTTGAAATAATAATATTAAATACATAAATAATAAATCATAATAAGTAGAGCACAAGAGAAGAAAAGATAATAGAGGAAATAAATGTAAAGAGGAATTATAAAGGAGACTTAAATGCAAAGAGAAGTTAAAATACTTCCAAACACTATTTTCATACCCAAGAGAACTTCCAACTTAAATACAAAGTTACTAACAAAATTACTTCAAGTTTCTTACTAAATTGTTTGCTTCAAAAATGTCAAGCCTCCTTCCTTTATATAGTAGGAGAAGGGAGGACAAAGACCCAAAAATAAAGCTTTTAACCAACTTTTTCATTGTCTAATGGGTAAAGCAATGTTTACCCAAAAATTAGTCAAATAGAAGATCTTAAATTTGTACCATAAGATCTTTAAAACTACAGAAGATGGGCTGCCAAAAAAGAGGATTGGACATCAAAAGATCTTCCATACTATTCTAAAAAACACCCCTCGAATCATCCTGCAGCACACGATGTAACATGCTTCAGCCAAACACCTATTAACATGGCTCTTTTTCCAAAAATCAGCACATATCCAAGAAGTAAACATGTTTATCACATCAATTTAGCTCCAATATAAAAAAGATAGAAAAATAAAACAAAAAGACTCAATTTGCGGAATTTTAGGAAAATAAAATGGATAAATAAAGTAAGAAAATGTGTAAAAGCATCAAAAAAGTTGATACTTATCAGTAAGTTACCGTCCCAAACTGAAATTAACCTGAAAACTAATGTTAGTGCCATTACTTTGAGAAACCGGACGGTTCCGGATCCCGAACCCAAAGCAAGAAGGAGCGAGAGGAAAGAAGAGAAAGAGGCTCAGATTACGGGCGACAAGTCAAATGAAGATAAGGTTGATGGTAAAAACATAGAGGACAAAAGAAAGGCGCCCGAATTGGTCATCCAACCACCATTCCCAAAAGAGATTCTAGCAAACGAAGAAGGAGCAAGAAGACAAGGAGATTATAGAGACTTTTCGCCGAGTTGAGGTAAACATTCCACTCTTAGATGTTATTAAAAGAGTACCTCGATATGCTAAGTTTTTGAAGGAGTTGTATACGAACAAGAAGAAGTTAATCGGGAACAAGAAGGTTAGCATGGGCGAGAATGTATCTGCCGTGCTTCAAGAAGAGAAGATGCCACCTAAGTGCAAGGACCCAGGTATGTTTACTATTCCTTGTAAGTTAGGTAATGTTTCATTAGATAAAGCCATGTTAGACTTAGGCGCATCTATAAATGCCATGCCTTACTCGATTTATTCATCACTAAATGTGGGACCTCTTGAGAGGACGGGAGTTGTTATACAACTCGCCGATAGGTCGAATGTGTATCCCAAGGGAGTCCTTGAGGATGTGTTGGTTCAAGTTAACGAGTTGGTCTTCCCGGCTGATTTCTATGTCATAGATATGGAGGAACATAATACCTCCAAATCACCTTTGATATTGTTGGGAAGACCATTTCTGAAAACATCAAAAACAAAAATTGATGTTCATGATGGTACGCTAACTATGGAATTTGATGATGAGGTTATTAAATTTAATATCTATGATGCCATTAGATATCCCAGTGATGTGTCTTCTGTCAGTTTTGTTGATGTTTTGGATCTTATTACTCATGATTTGTATGACTTGACTAACCGAAATTTGTTGGAGGTTGCGATTACAAGGCACCTAGATGCAAGGACAGTTAATTTGTTGATGAAGGAGTATGATTTAGGGCCCGAGCTTAAAGAGATAGTCTTAGCCATGGAATCTAATCGACATACAAAGTTTCAGGTATCAAATGTTAATTTACCGTCTTCTTACACTAAGCTATTTCTTTCTATTTTGTAGGCCCCGGTACTTGACTTGAAGGAGTTACTGGACCACCTCAAGTATGCCTACCTAGGCAAGGACAATACTCTACCGGTGATCATTTCTACTGAGCTGTCAAGCGAAGAAGAAAAACGGTTGGTGAATGTGCTTGAAGAGCATAAGGAGGTGATCGACTGCACTATAGCTGATATCAATGGATTGAGCCCCTCAGTTTGTATGCATAAGATTCTACCCGAGGATGACTACAATCCTTTCCGTGAAGCTCAACGATGCCTCAATCCGCCTATGATGGAGGTAGTGAAAAATGAGATCCTTAAACTCCTTGACACATGTATTATCTATTCAATTTCAGATAGCAAATGGGTAAGCCCTATTCAAGTAGTACCCAAAAAGATGGGTTTGACGGTAGTTAGGAACACCGAAGGTGAGTAGGTGCCTACTCAAGTCCAAAATGGATGGCGAGTATGCATCGACTATAGAAGGTTGAAATCGTCCACAAGAAATGATCATTTTCCACTTCCCTTTATCGACCAAATATTGGAACGATTAGCGAGAAAGTCTCACTACTGTTGTCTAGATGGATACTTCGGTTTCCATTAAATCTCGGTAGCGCCGGAGGACCAGGAAAAGACTACTTTTACATGCCCGTTTGGTATGTTTGCCTATAGGCGTATGCCTTTTGGCCTTTGTAACGCACCAGATACTTTTCAACATTGCATGGTAAGTATCTTTTTTGAGTATGTAGAGAGTATCATTGAGGTGTTTATGGTAACTCATTTGAGGACTGTTTGAATAATTTGACCAAGGTTTAAAAAGATGCATAAAGACTAACCTTGTTTTGAATTATGAAAAATGTCACTTTATGGTTAGTCATGGTCTTATCTTGGGTCATGTTGTTTCAAAGAATGGTATAGAGGTAGACAAGTCCAAAATAGATGTAATTAAAACTCTACCTTACCCCATTTCTGTTAGGGAAGTCCGTTCTTCCTTGGTTATGTAGGGTTCTATAGGAGATTCATTAAAGATTTTTTGAAGATAACCCGACCACTTTGTTGTCTCTTACAAAAGGACGTGGACTTCTACTTCGATGGTGAATGCAAGAAGGCATTAAATGAATTAAAAGATAAGTTAACTTCTGCACCCATAATTCAGCCCCTAAATTGGGATCTCCCTTTTGAGATCATGTGTGATGCGAGTAATTACGCGGTCAGGGCTGTTTTGGGACAGAAGTTTGTTAAGGACCCACACATGATATATTATGCTTCTCGGACGTTGGATAGTGCCCAAAGCAACTATTCAACGACCGAGAAGGAGCTTTTGGCCATAGTATTTGCTTTAGAGAAGTTTCATCAGTATTTACTTGGTACTAAAGTGATAGTTTTTTCTAATCATGCAACTCATAATATTTAATGAAGAAGAAGGACGCCAAGCCTCGCCTTATCCGTTGGATGTTGCTTTTACAAGAGTTCAACCTAGAGATTCTGGATAAGAGCGGATCAGAGAACTTGGTGGCCGATCATTTGAGCCATTTGCTAAATGGTGAGGATCCTTCTACCTTGAAGGATGAATTTCTGAACGAGCATCTTCTGACCGTTCAAGAGACGACACCTTGGTATGCCGACTTAGTGAACTATCTAGTTACTAACACTTTGCCAGGTATGTTGACTTGAACTGAAAAGGATAGGATTAAGAGTCAAGCGAAGTATTATGTTTGGGATGAACCCTACCTTTAGAAGCATTGTTCTGATCAGATTATCAGACGATGTGTCCCCCAACATGAAGTACAAAGTGTACTTCGATTTGTCACGAATATGCTTGTGGGGGACATTTTGGTCCAAAGCGTACGACACACAAAGTGCTTAATTGTGGATTGTTTTGGCCATCCATTTTTAAAGACGCTTATATGTTTTTCAAGAATTGTGATATGTGCCAAAAGACGGGGAATATCGGACCATGAAATCAAATGCCTCAAAACCTGATTTTTGTTTGTGAAATCTTTGATGTATGGGGCATTGATTTCAAGGGACCCTTTCCCGCTTCTATTGGATTTACCTATATTTTGTTTGTGTGTCAATTATGTCTCGAAATGGGTGAAAGCTAAAGCCACCAGAACTGTCGATGCTCGTACTGTTTCAGCTTTCCTTAGATCTAACATCTTCGCTAGGTTCGGCACACCAAGGGTCGTCATAAGCGATCAAGGGACGCACTTTTGCAATAAAGTGATCGAGGCGCTGTTTAAGAAGTACCATGTCACTCATCGGATTTCAACCGCATACCATCCTCAATCCAACGAGAAAGCCGAAGTCTCTAATAGGGATATCAAATCCATTCTAAAGAAGACCGTAAATCCTAATCGCAAGGATTGGACTGAGCGTTTGAACGATGCTTTGTGGGCCTACCGTACGGCTCACAAAACACCTATATGTATGTCCCCTTTTTGATTAGTTTATGGTAAACCATGTCATCTACCTGTTGAACTAAAGCACAAGACCTTTTGGGTTGTCAAGAAGTGTAGCATGCGGATGGATGACGCGGGAGTTCTAAGGAAGCTACAATTTCAAAAGTTAGAGGAAATCAAAAATGACGCATACGAGAGCTCCAATATCTACAAGGAGCGGACCAAGGCTTTCTACGACAAGCTCATCTCCCGGAAAGAGTTTGTGGTCAGACAAAAGGTTTTACTCTTTCATTCATGCCTAAAGCTGTTTCCCGGTAAGCTTAGATCACGATGGGTTGGTCTTTTAATAGTTGTTAAGGTTTATGCTCATGGAGCAGTCGATATTGAAAGCCCAAAAACGAGTAAGTCATTTAAGGTGAACGGGCATAGACTGAAACCTTTTATGAAGGTTTTCAGTCTACGAACATTGATGTTATGGCTCTTGAGCCACTGCCCGTTGTTAGTTACTTTAGGTAGTGTCTAGCCAAAGACGTTAATGAAAGGTGCTGTTTGGGAGGCAACCCAAATTTTATTACTTTATTTCCGTTCTATTTTAGTTTCTTTTAGTTTTAGTTGTCTTTCGAGATTGATGAGTTGCTTTCCCAGGTTGGCATTCTTGTGAGTATTGACATTCCACACCCCCTCGGGGTGCAAAGAGGCTTTTACCGCGTATTGGGCACAAGTCTACATATCCATGGGAGTTTTCTCATTCCCTTTGCTTTTTAATGTTTTAGACTACGCCAATGAATGCATACATTGAGGACAATATATGGTTCAAATGTGGGGAGAGAATTAGTGTGGGGATGTGCGAAGTGTGTTAGAAAGGGCTAAAATTTTCGAACTTTTGGCTTTATTTTGGGCATTTGTTAAGTGAATTGCATGCGTGACGATTTTCTTGATTTTCAATGCCATAAACACCATAGCATGAACGATTGTATGACTTACTTGTTAGTCGTGAGCACATTTGAGATAACTTTTGTGAGGCTTGCTAATTTTATAGACAAAATGCACCTGTGAGCTTTTAAGACATGGTCGAACACTATTTTCGATCCCATTTCATTTTTGTGTGCATTGCATCTTCCATGTTCATCTCACTCTATAACTTGCGTTAGGTCTCTTCAAGATTGCATCTAGGGCAATACTAGTGTGTGGAAATGACAAAGGCCATCTTTGATGTTTTTCTTTTAACCATTTAACCTAAAAGCCAACATTTATGCATTTGTCCTTTTTGATCACCCTTTTGAGCCTAACCACCTATTTTCTTGACTTTAACACCACAAGTTAACCCTTAAGCTAAACACTTCCCTTACCGGACTTTGGAATGAGACTACATACTCTTAGTTAGAAGTGTTTGTTGTATGATCTTTATACCATCTACACAATCCTCAACACCTATATAATGATCGGTAGAGGTTCGAGAAAAAAAAAAGAAAAAGAAAAAGAGAAAAAATATATGTTCCATATGTGGAAATGAAAAGAAAAAAAATGAATAAATGGAGACCGAACAATGGAAGAAACACAATTGTCTCCATAGTGTTTTTAGCGAATAAGAGCTAAGAGATTGAGAAACTTTGTGATCGCTTTGACAAGGCACGGGAGTCATGTTTGAGTTGTAGTTTCCTTTCCAAGGTCCATTTTTAGTCACTTCACCAAACTATACCCTACCTTGACCCTTAGCCACGTTAAACCCTTACTAAAGACCTTTTTGATCCACACCTAGGTTGACCATAAGCGATGGGGAATCGAGACCTAATTCAAGACTATGGTAGTGTATGTGCATGTGAATTGATGTTTTGAGTGTAAACACCTACACCATTGTGTGAATGAGAGATTGTATTGCATATATCTTTTGTGAGGTGTTTGTGAAATTAGCATGTTCTCATCTTTGGTTTGTCTCGTGTGTTAATTTTCGCTAGTATGGTTTAGTCGAACCTTCGTGAAATGCTATGTATTTTTATCCGTTCTCTAAAAATCAACTCATGATAAATTCGTAGTGTTTGCCCGAGGACGATCAAAGTTCTAAGTGTGGGATGTTTTGATAGCTATATTTTCTTGGTTAAAAATTAAAGTTAAGAAGCCCTTTATCTTCATCATTTTGTGAATAAATGTGTTTTTTTAACCTATGTACTATTTTGTAGAGTCCAGGCCCCCCCCCCCCCAAAAAAAAGCAAAAGCCCAAGTTTTGACCTATCTCTTGTGGACTTCATCAAGCACCAAATAGCAGCCCATATCCTCTCCATATTTCATCGACCAGAGCTGCGACCACAGCCGCGCATGTCCCGCGCACGTCTGATTTCAGGGGCTGATTCCACGTTCTCACGAAATTAAAGCAGTTTCTTCTCATCTAGGGGGTATAAAAACCCGATTCTAACAGTCAATTGGGGGGGGGGGGAATTACTTTGGAATCTCATTTTCAATTTCAAGAGGAGAAGAGAGTGATGACTTGTAGAGAAGATTCATCAATTTCATCTTGTTTTAGGTAATTTTCAGATTTTTGTTTTCAATTGTAAACTAGGTTTTGCCATGAGTGGCTAGCTTTTTTCATTCCAACATTAATTTAATTAGGTTTTGATTTGTTATTGCTTTGAGATTTCATCGTAATCATGTTTGAACAAGCTTATTTGCTTGATTTATGAACTTAATGTTAATCATATTTGGATTCTCAATTAGTTTAGCTAACTTATTGGAATTCTCTTATGGAATGGTTATTTAAAATTATTAGATACGTAATCGTCTTAGAATTTTGATAGAGTAACGATAGTATTCATTTGGTTTCGATAAGGTTCCCGAATTGAATATTTGAAATCTCGCGATTTAAGCCTCAATAAGCCGAACTTATGGCTTGAATTGGTACTTTTTCTAGTCCGGTAAAGCTAATCGCATCTATGAGTATAAGAGCTTATTTAAACTTTTATTTGTGGTTAAGAGTTGATTATAGAGCTTATTTTAATCAACGATTATCTATGGAAAATTTGGGTCGTTAGAGCTTGTTAACAATTAAAACCAATTCGGGCTTGTCCTTTCCGTTTAGATATTTGGAATCGATGATAGGTAATAACATCTTAATCGGTATTGAATCAATGTTGGGTCTTTAATCAATTGTTTTAATTTATATTTTATCGCATGTTTAGAGTAATTAATAAAATCTAACACTCCCCTCGTAATTATTAATTTTTACGTTTTCATCGTGTACTTGATTCGCTAGTCGTACGACGTTAGACCGAGTCTCTGTAGATTCGACCCAACTTACACTACTACAATTTTGGTTGTAACTAGTCGTTAGTTGGACTTTATTATTTGGTGGACTCGACATCCGTCATTATGGCTCCAATGCAAAGAGTCTTCTCGTGCTGCATTTGGTACATGGGACATGACAAAAACAAAACTCACTATTACATGTTTGGCGCAACATAGGACAGAACAAGAACTCACCATCCCATTTTTGGTGTGACATGGGACAAGGACAATAATTGGGACAGTGCGGGACAAAAGAGGTTTTTTCTTGTTCCAACAAAATAGGTGGAACAAGATGGGACAAGAATGAGATAAAAACTAAAATATTAATAAACTACCCTTGTTTGATATATAACTTTAATATGATATTTGTTTTAATGGTCATCACCGCTAGTTTCGTCGGCCTTCACCACCGGTGGTCTCCTCGGCCACCTCCACCTCCCCCTACTCTTCCATTACAACAACACCCTCCGCCGCCTCCACAATTACCGTCCACTATCGTCCATCGCCACCTCTACCGTAGTCGAGCACTGTTCACCACCGTCCATTCTCACCACCATTACCGCCTTCACCACCTTCTCTACTACAACAACCTCCTTCACCACCTCTATAACCACCGTCGACCACCGACTACCACCATCCATTGCCACCTTTACAACCACCATTGGCCACCGACCAACACCACCCATTACCACCAACACTACCACCGTTGGCCACCTCCAACTCCTCCTATACCACAACAACCTTCTCCATGACCTCCATAATCACCACCGACCACTACTGTCTATTGCCATCTCTACAACTACCATCGGCCACCGACCACCACCATCCGCTGCCACCACCACTACCATGGTTAGCCATCTCCAACTCCTCCACTACTGCAACAACATCCTCCACGACCATCATCGACCATCGACCACCATCGTCCATTGCCACCTCACCTCCACCATAACCACCACCACGACTATCTTTATTACATCAGCCACAACTACCTCCTCCATCATTGTCAACCGACACTACCACCATAATCCGCCATCTTCAGGTCCGCTATAACCACCGTCGTCTAGGGCTGTGCATCGGTCGGGTCGGGTCGGACCCGGAAATCACTAACCCGATCGGGTTTCGGGGTAAAAAACCACAACCCGAAGTGTACTGTTCGGGGTTCGGGTCTAATCGGGGTCGGGCCTAATCGGGTTCGGGGCTGTTTCGGGTCGGGTTCGGGTGAATGGCAGCCGATAAATCAGCAAATAGGTATGTTATTTCTTCTGCATATAGGTATGTTATTTCTGGTAGCCATACATGAGCTGCAACAATGTACAAGAACAAGAAGACTATAATCTGAGTTAGGAAAAGTGACTAAGTGGTTGGTATCATCCCCACCATGAAGTAGACAATTAGAATGAAGAGTAAACAACCAACAATCTGCCTATAGGTATATTACAAAGCCATTTTAAGTAAACAAGTAAACAACCAACAATCTGATGCTTGTAATCAGACATATTTATCCAAAAATATGATTACGAAGAGAACAAGTGAAAAGGGACCAGTCGGTCAGTCGGCGGGCACTCACCACAGTCACCAGTCGGTAGCTGGTCGGAGTCGGTCAGTTGACACCGGCGGTCTGTAGTTTACTAGTCGGGCAGTAGCTGTATTCTCTTCTCGCGTCAAATTTGACCTAACATAAGTCGCCGAGAGTAGCATCAATTTTGACCTAATCTACATAAGTCACTTAATCGCTTAATAGTAGGGTTGTTTAGTTCGGATTTCGGGCGGGTTCGGGGGGTGGATCGTGAGATCCTACCCAATCTGCCATATCCGAGTTACATGTCGGCTTCGGATATCGGGTTTCTTCGGGGCGACTTCTTTGGTTTCGGGTCGGGTATCTTCGGGCGGGTAAGTCGGGTATTTCGGGTGGGCTCGGGTTTTGCACAACCCTACCGTCGTCCACTAACCATCGTTACCTCTACATCCATAACCACCGTTAGCCACCGACCACCACCACCTCCACCACCTCCACCATAACCAAAACCACCACCACCACTACTACCATCAATTATATCAAAATTTTTATTCAAATTTGGTGCCATTATATATGTATGTATTCTTTAATTATTTACTTTATATGTGTTAATTATAACTATTATATAATATTTAAAATCTTCAAATAACTTTTGGGGTAACTTGTCTAGTTCTGTCCCGTCCATCCTAGTCGTACCAAACATCAGACATACACTTATTCTGTCCCGTCCAGTCCTATCCTCTTGTCCTCTCCTGTCTGCGTACCAAACGCTACCTCAATGACTTTTTCAAATAGTAAAAACCTTTGCAATAAACTTGCATTGAAGATGCTCTTAATATAGATAAAGATAATCGATGTTACATCTGCTACATTATCTAACTACACAACTAATTTATTAAAATTAAAACCGTTACTTAGGTACCGTTTACCAAACGCTTACCTGGGTAAGCACTTACTAAGTCACTTTACTTTATCGGATGAATATGACAAGGACTAATAATCTTACCTGGTAAGAGTGAATGCAACAATCGAGAGTCTTACCCGGTAAGTGAAGACGATGATTCTTACCATGGTTGCGATATGTTTTAGTGAATAAAATCTTGCCCGATAACTAAGCAATAGTGTTGAATTTTACTGATAAATGTTTACCGAATAAGTGTTTAGGTAAACCGCCCCTTAAACAATTAAACTTTTAAAATAAGTTAACTTACAAGAGTGTTTTTTATCATAATTATTTAATGCCAATTTGAAATGGTACTATAATTTATATAACAAAATTATAATTCAAATAATAAAAGCATGTTATTGTTTATTAAATAAAAAATAAACACCACCTTTGAAAATGAGACTTTTAAAGTGAAGAGTCTCCAACGTAAACTAACCATTTTCGATTTGTTTATTTTTGCATTTTTTGAAAACCAATTTCTCCAACGGTTCCCTCCTCTCTCTCTCTCTATCTCTCTGGTCATCGCATCATTGCAAGTGAAGGAAGGAAACAACCTTCGAATTTTTCACTTGATTAACCACAAATTCTTCATTTGGTTGCCAAGTGATGCAGGATTTTATCGGCTCCGTTCGTCGATCCCTAGTGTTCAAACCCTCGGCCGGCGGCGGTGGAAATGAAGATGGTGTTGGTGGTGGTTCTTTCGGTGGCTTTGTTGAAAAGATCGGTTCAAGCATTCGTAAATCAAAAATGGGACTTTTCACTAAGTCGTCCATTCAGGCACTACCTTCTCCGATTGACAAAAGCAGAGCGGTGGGGAAGAAGAAAAAAGACGAGGGCGGTTCCCAGATCCGATGGCGGAAAGGAGAATTAATTGGTTGTGGAGCGTTTGGTAGGGTTTATATGGGGATGAATCTTGACTCAGGGGAGTTACTTGCTGTCAAGCAGGTGCAAAGTCGTGCAACTGGTTTTTAAGGCGTAATTGGTTTATAAGATATGTTACTTGTGGTAGTAGTTAATCTTATAGATTTGACATTGACGTTGGCGTGATCATATGCAGGTTTCTGTGGTTGTAAATACTGCTTCAAAGGACAAAACTCAGGTATGTCTCTATTTACGTGGGTTTCAAACATTCATGGTTGTGATAGGACATCGCTTTGAACTTGGACGGATCTTCAGAAACATGCAATTGTCTTCAATCACTTGCTTGCTAAATAATCTGACCGTTTCTTAGTTTACCTTGGGGTGTTAATGGCTCAGATTGGGATCAACTAGTGATTTGATCTGATTGATTATCCAACTAAGCAATCACAATCTGGTCTACTAGCTAATGCATCATGATCTAATTCAGGATATTACTATTCGAAGTAGTAGTTCTTTCACAAGACAATAAAATACAAATTGAAAACTCACCTTGTATCATACAAACTACTTCTTTTCCGCATTGTTTGGTGAAGGGAGTCCCATAACCGTGCATACATTACCCACTAATTTTCTGGTAGCTAATTACATTAAGACAGAAGGAAATTTTTGGGAATCTACTCAATCTAGTAAGTTTGACATGAATAAAATTAAATTCAAGATTTGACTCGTGGCATAGAAGATAAATGGTTTAGTCATGTATTTATTTTCTTAGCATATGAAATTGAGAAAAGTAAGCTTTGTTACTGAAAAATTTGACTTGTGATTATAGATTATAGCAGGCTTGAGTTTTTACCTTCAGCATATAAACTTATGCTAGCAAGTTTTGTATATAAACTGAGCAAGATAAGCTGGTATTTTTCATCCACCTACCAAGTAATTTTTAGTTCTGTCTATTCAGGTTTAAAGTTTAATCGGCATCCATACAGACTGAATGTATATTGTATAACACATTGTAGTTCTTGCGCTTGCATGAGAGTGTTCTACTGACTTATGTAGCTTAGTGTTTTGTAATGAACAAACAGAGATGATCATGTATCGAGGTTTCAAATTTTATTGCATTCAAAGATGGCTATGGTAGTTTAATGGCATTTTCTCACACATGATAGGCTCATATCCGAGAGCTCGAAGAAGAGGTGAAGCTATTAAAGAATCTTTCGCATCCAAACATTGTTGTAAGTGGTTATAATTTTTATCATCTTGCATTTGGTTAATGCCAGTTCTTATCGTAGTCTTATCTAGCTATTTTTATTTGGTTAAAGAGGTACCTAGGAACTGCTAGAGAGGAGGAGTCGTTGAATATCTTCCTGGAATTTGTTCCTGGTGGATCCATCTCGTCGCTCCTCGGAAAATTTGGTTCCTTCCCTGAATCTGTAAGTTACTTCACCATGATTTGAATCTCAATTGTGGATTCTTTTTACTTGCCGAAGGTTAGAAAAATGTTGTGAATTTAGAAATTTGGTTCTTGAAAGCCTCATGGGACTAAAGACTGCCCTTCTCCTCTAAAGCTCAACTGCTCTGCACAGTTGTCTTCTTATCTGCTTTTACAAAGGCTCAGAATATATAGCAAAGAAATGCTCTTGGAACTCTAGAAGTTGCCTTTTAAATTTAGCATTTAGATGTTTGAAACTTAAAACTTATCTCTAGTTTGTACATGGAGCAGGTGCTACGGATGTACACAAAGCAACTATTGGTGGGGCTGGAGTATCTCCATAAAAATGGTATCATGCACAGGGACATTAAGGTATATCATCTGCATGGTCTATCTAGGCCTAATTGCTTCTCTCTATATGTATGCATACATGTGGAAATATCCCAGCAAGTTGGCGTGTGTTTGTCTGTTCTAATGTATCGAGATAGCCATGTATAGACTTTTGTGTAACAAATGGTCTTGCAGGGAGCAAATATTCTTGTTGATAATAAAGGCCGAATCAAACTTGCAGATTTTGGTGCCTCCAAGAAAGTTGTAGAGCTGGTATGCATGCTATGTCCTGTATTATTTAAATATTTTTCTCTGTATCCTCATTGGCTTTTCCTGTTTGAATTTCTTTTATTTGTTACTGTGAGCTTGCATATTTTTCTGTAGGCTACAATGACTGGTGCCAAGTCAATGAAGGGTACCCCGTATTGGATGGCTCCTGAAGTTATACTCCAGACTGGCCATAGCTTGTTAGTGAAATCACACAACTCATGCTACTGGATTATCGTTTGTTTTCTTCTGTGTTATCTCTTAATAAGAATCTGAATGCTTTGGTCGTTAGAAATGCATTTCTGGTGCTCCTTTGGAGTAGTTTGGTCAGTGGCCACTTGCAAATGTTATTTCTATTGAATTTTGTATCTCAGTTTGTGCTCTCCCATGATTTTCTTCAAGCATTCTCAAAACTATCGTCTCAATGGATTCTGTTACTTTTGTCTATAAGAAATAATAATATTTATGGTGTCGACTCACTTGCAATATTAGATGGATTAAGTCTTGTTATTTGTTTTTGTAGCTCTGCTGATATATGGAGTGTCGGATGTACTGTAATCGAGATGGCAACTGGAAAGCCTCCTTGGAGCCAACAGTATCAGGAGGTATTTAGATGTATTGATCTATGCATTGTGATTGTGTCTCACACTGTGATATGCTTGCTGCTTTCCTAATGTTGTAGAATCATCTGTGATATTTTTTCTAGCAGTAGTGTACTAAATCATGGGTGTTTCCTTCAGGTTGCTGCTCTCTTTCATATAGGAACAACAAAAGCTCATCCACCTATACCAGACCATCTTTCTGCTGAGGCAAAGGATTTTCTGTTAAAATGCCTCCAAAAGTAATAATTTCTTTTTCTCATACAAGTTTCTATTAATTTGTTCATCTTTATGCCACAACTACTCATTTTTAAATTTTTTATGTGTAACCTACATGTATGTCCGGTTTGGATTAAGTTCATAATATCCTCTGCTTATTTAAGTGTTTATTTTATTTCTTACCCTCAAATGGCCAATCTGTTGGCAGGGAACCGAATCTCAGGCCTAATGCATCAGAATTGCTGCAGGTGATTATCCATTACGAACTTTACTAAATTGGAAATGAAATGTTTAATTTCTGTGATAGAAGCATGTTGCTTGCACATGTGAGCCACAGTTATTTGCCGAAGTATTTTAGTTCAATGATCATTTTGGAAATGACAAAAATGTTAAGAAAACCATATTTTGCCAGTTTATTTTAAACATCCACTTATTTTCTTATTATTATAAGCCAACTAATGGTCTCCGTTCTTTCGTTATAAATAATGAAATTAAGCAGAGAAGGTGATATACATGTAGAAATGGAGAATGTGCATGTATTAAGAGGGTCACTTGCATATGCTCACTAAAGTAGTCTAGGAAGTAGTACCTGTAGAACATTCACAAATTTTAAGGGTAAAAATGAAATAGTTTTATGAATTATGATAAAGGGGCACCCAAAATAATAATGAAACTGTCGAAATTGGGAACGTGGATTATCTTTTCCATTGAACTTATTTGCTTAATAAACTAAAAGTTTTGGTTTTATGGTGTTTGCTCATTCTCTACAGCATCGTTTTGTTACTGGGGAGTATGAGGAGACTCATCCTGTCTTTCGCACATCAGTTATGGTCGGTATTATTGCGTGAAGCCACCTTGATTCAGTCCTTGAAAACCAAAGATACTTTAACCATTCTTCTACTAATCTTGACACTTTTGTGGTATCAGGAAACCCCTGCCAATAAAATACCAACATCTACGAAGGACCCTAGGAATCCGTAAGATTTTTCACCACCACCTTCTTGATTATTAGTTATTTCAGTTTTTGCAATAACGAATAAAAAGGTGGTTGCTGATGCAGTGTTAGCCCGGAGATGAAAACAAGCCGTGGTATGGTGGATGTTCATGGTATGAATAGTGTGAGGTGCTCGACTATATACCCTGAGAAATTTTCTCAAGGGCCCATGTGGGGTTCAAATAGATACAATGATGACATGTGTCAGATGGATGATGACGATCTCATGGCTAGCACATCTATGAAGTTTGATTCTACTTTACCTTCTCTTGATGTCAATAAGGTAACAACTGCATCAATGCCGATATATCATTCTTTGGGTTGTGGTTTCATTCAATGCTAACGAGATTTGCTATCTAATCGGAGACAGAGTTTTAATCCCATGATTGAACCTGATGATGACTGGTCGTGCCAGTTTGATGGAAGTCCAGAACTAAGCAAGAATGCAGCTAACTTACGTCCAGATCAATTTTCTGAGACAACTGCAGAAACCCATGGAGCATTAGGCAATGAAGATAATGGTTTCACCTTTCCAAGTGGGGCTTCAGGAATGGAGGAGGAAGAAGAACTTACAGAAACAAAGATAATTGCATTCCTGGACGAGAAGGTGCAGTTTTTTTTTTCCCAGGATTTCTTTTCTACGAGTTAACAATCAAGCAGACATTAAAACATGACTTGGTACACACACCTAGATAAACATATAAAATCGGAGGCGCCCAGCATATCCCACCCGAAGGTGGGGTCTGGGCGGTGGGATGCATGTAGTCTTTGACCTCTACCCTCAAAGGGTAGAGAGACCGTTTCTGTGAAGGACCCCCCATCCCCCACTTGTGAGAAGTGTGTGGAAAAAATAGAATGCTTCCCTAAAGAAATAGAGGAAATGACAAAGGGTGATGGTTTGGAAAAGAAGAACGAAACCAGAAAATAATAAAATAATAAAATCGAACTAAGTAAACAACATGCAAGCAGTAGGTACAACCATACAAGAAAATATGTGAAATAGTGGAGGTAGATCTTAACTTTTCAGCTACCTTTGTGTTGTTAAACAGGCTTTAGATCTGAAGAAGATGCAAACGCCTCTATATGAAGAATTTTACAACTCTTTGAATGCAGCCGTTTGTCCCGTTGGGAGCGAAAACAAGGAAAACTTATCCAACAACCTGAACTTACCTCCTAAAAGCAAATCACCTAATAGGCTGCTAAGAAAGAGGCTATCTTCAGCTGTTAACATTTCCTATATTGGTAGCGCTGGTAATAATTCTGAGCGCGTGTCACATATTGGTGGTGTAAATGATCGAAACCCACAAGAATGTCGTTCACCTGAGCATGGTCAGGTGAAAGAGAACATTCATGATTCACAGCTAGAGGCCATTAGTCCAAGGTTTGTGACGAATCTCTAATCCTTAACTTTGTTTCTCCAAAATGAGCTTATTTGTGGTTACTAGTATGAAGTGGAGGCTTAAATATTGTATTTATAGCGCAAACTTCTCGGATATGCAAAGAAGATGGAAGGAAGAACTCGCTGAAGAGCTTGAAAGAAAACGAGGCAAGTTTTTTCTTCCATTATTTATAGTTCTAGTTCTTTTACTTTGTATTGTAGAGAGACCTGCAAGCAAGTAAGCTAGCATGCATATTAATTAGGTTGATTCACCATGGAGTCATGCATGATTCATCCATGACGGCATGCATCTTTACGAAATAGCAGCCGCATGTCATCCATCTATCATTCACCATGTGTTCTTTACATCATCCATATCTTCACCATGCGTTCTTTACATTGATATATTGCACATTGCATTCATGATTAAGGACAATTTCATTTGGCTCCATGGTTCATATAAAAATTCAACAATTTTTTTGCATGGATTATGGACCAATTGTACTAAATACATGTATTCGCCCTCTACTAAAAATTTGGTTTTTATAGTCAAACCATTCGAAAGTTGTATCTTTACAAAGCAAAACCTAACCTTTTAGTTGTGAACAACAACACATGCTCATAATACAACATTGCCGGTGCTTTAAGAGAACTCATGTCTGCTCGCCTCTATCCAGGAGAGAATACACTACCAATGGTCTACATATAGATTGACTGATTTTCCACTACATATACATAGAAAGAAAATTAGTCAATAGAACCGTAAATATTCTCAGAACCGTGAGAATACACATTTTGATACTTGCATACATAGTACATACGCATTGATGAATATACTTATTGACAGAACACACATTTTGATAGTGTATATGCATCGACGATTATATTGGTTCTCACGGTTCTAAAATGTTTTTGGTTCTCACAAGAATCCTTCCCTATATATATAGTAATGGATGGTTGATATGATATAATGAATGGTTAATTTTAGTTAGATATTAGATCGAATGGTTAATACATATAGACAGTTATGTATATATCCATACAAGTTGGTAAGGATACTTTTCATTATTTAAGATAAGTCTCATATATCATGAAGAAACCAGCAAGCAGGGTGGATGAGACAAAAACAAGCTTGATTACCATTGAAGTTGAACGATAAGCTTTTTATGGGATGAGGTAACAAGCTACTATGATTTAGTGGGGTGGTTTGACGTGCAACCAGAAGGAAAAACATGTACAATGGGGATAAGAAATTTGTGGGAGTTGTTATACCAAGGCTATGTTTGGCAAATATAATCCAGTTTATTTTGTGTTTATTGAAAAAGCCCTTTTTTGTTAGCCATATTTAAAAAAAAAAAAACTAGCTTATAAGCTAACCTTATAAAGTGCTATAAGCTAACTTTTTAAAGTACTACTTCAAGTAGCATTTCAATAAGTTCCCGGGTTATTTATTCTTTCAATTACCCCCTTTATATTTTTCCAATTAATTTTTCAAATTTCCTCTTACTTAATGAGCTAGGTTTCTTTTACCAAACATAACTAGTTTATCGGTTAGCTTATCAACTAACAACTGGTTTATTTACCATCAATTCTCTTATCAGCTAATTTGCCAAACATAGCCCAAATGAGTTGGCCTTGTTGGATTCACTATTTCATGAACTCTAGTTGGTTCATTTCTAGCCGGGTTAAAGCTTACCAAACCACATTACACTACCTTACCGATAGCGAGAAGGTGAGCTTCCTTACCCTGAGATCTCCGCTATTGATAAGAGAGAGAGAGCCTGGTCTGCATGCTACTGATAAGACAATTGCTGTGGGTGTTGAAGGTCAGGATCGAAGGCATATGCTGGTATGCGGTGGTCACGGATTTAGTTCAGGCCTGCCTCTGAGTGCGATGTGAGTGTTATGCTGGAACTTTTCCTGGGATTCATCGATCAGGCTATTAAAGAAAGGAAAGAAAGTTCTAAGTATATGTCAAGGACCAAGAATCTTACCCGGTAAGAGCCAAGACAAGGACCGAGAGTCTTACCTGGTAAGTGAGGGCCACAACTCTTACCACGGTTAGCAATTACCGGGTAAATTGTTACATAAGATACCATTTTAATAAATTAAAATTTTACCCGGTAATTAAGTAATAGTTTTGAATGTAACCGTTAGACATTTACCGGGTAAGGATTTAATAAATTGCCCCATACTTTGGTAGGTGTCGTGGGTAGTAAACACAGATTTATGAGTTAGGTTTTGGGTGGACCAGACCGTCCACATGTCAAGTCCATATGGGTAAACCCATTATCAAATCTTTCACTTGGAACAATTTTCATACCTCACACAAGTGGTTGCACAAAGTTTAAAAACAGAACTAACGTTTCTCTTAGGTGGAGCTAACGTTTATGTATATTTTATTCTCTTCAGACTATTTGTGTTGAACTTTTTTTGGGCCTGTTTGGTTTCGTTTATTTCCTCATGAAAGTGAAATATATATTATTAGATTTGGGGAATCTAACAATTTTTGATGATGGCAGAGCTTATGCGGCAAGCAGGCGTAGTAAAAACATCGTCCCCGAAGGATCGCATGATAAGTCGCCAAAAAGAACGATTACGGTTTGCATTTCCTGGCAATTAACGAAAGAATATTTCTGCCTCTTTCCTTTACCATACATGAAACCGCCATCTTGCTTGCTTGAGATTGAGAGCAGGTAAGGGTTGTGATTTATTTTTGTTTTAGTTATTGTTCATTGTTATGCTAAAGTTGTGTATCTAGTTCTGTCTGGTGAAAAAGATGTTACATACGAGCAAGCACACCACCTTCTTTTGTATTAAATCCATGTGGTCTGCCTCAAATATAATCCACATTGTTTTTTGTATTGAATGAGTGTGTTGCATCCCGTTAATCACTATTTGAGATAGATGTCAAGTCTGCATACATTAAGGTCTACTGAGGAATTAAACCTCAAAAGTTAGATGGTTGCTCGTTAATCTTGAAATTGTGACACCAAATCTAAAGTGTCGTTTACTAAACACTTGCTGCGTCTTATTGGATAACTAAACACTTACGGGCCGTTTACTCAAATGCTTACTCGGTAAGTGCTTATCGATAGAAGTCAACACTATATTTATTTTGATGCGTAAGATTTTACTACATTAAAACATATTGAATGCAACAAGTTATTGGGTAAGTGCTTAACTGGATAAGAGTCGGCATCTTTACTTACCGGATAAGACTCAATCCTTTTTATTGCTCTTTACCCGATAAGATTCTTGGCCCTTCTCATGTTCATCCGATAAAGAAATTTATCCGGTAAACACTTACCAAATAAGTGTTTAGTAAACGACCCCTTACTGTCTCATACTGGGTATGTGATGCTTACTTGGTAAGAGATGATGGTCTTTCCCAACTATTCTACTGTGTCATTTTGTTAATCACAAATCTTACCCGGGAAATGGAAGTGGCCGAGAGAACCTTATACTATGCTATTTTCATAGCCGAGAATCTTAGCCAGGAATGTACGACCTTGTTTGTTTAAAAAAAAAAAAAAAAACTATTATTAGCCTCTTATATCTGAAGGCCATTCAAACTGTTTTTTTCCAATTTTTTTGAGACATTTATGTCTTATTGATCTCTTATTGTTCTCCAAACCGTCAACAACAACGCCCATCATTTCTCTCAATCGATCCTTACCAAATTTATCCTCACCTATGTCAATCAATATATTTTAATAGGACTTAAATGTGTTAAAAACCGTTAATGGCTTATTTTCCTTTTTATTAAATGTGAATTATATAATTTAGATGTAAATTTCGTAATGATGATGAATAAATATGTGAAATTGTATAGATTTATCTATAAATGCAACACTATAAATTTTTAATGGGTAAAATAGATAATGTAAACAAATTCATACATTTATCAGTTTATAAAAACAACAATCTTATTGATTCAGATTTCAGACTTCAGACTTCAGCACCAACTTTCATCAATTAGAAGTGAAATAAGACTTCAGATTTCAACACTTTTTAAAAAACAAACATCATCTAAGCGAGAGTAGTAACTCTTGCTCATTCTAATTTGATTTTCAAAAAATTGACCATTGAAAAACAGGCATCAGGTGCTCTCTCGCTTGGAGCATCAGGTGGGTGTATCTTAAAATCGTCATTATTTATTTTTCATATTCAGATGACAATTACATGTGTTATAATCCCATAAATTTCAATGAATGAAAATCAAACGGTTAATAGCTTTTTCTAAGATTGTTATTTGAATATGGAAAACAAATAAATGACTAAAATGGAAATGAATTCGTTTTATTTGTTTATTGTAATTCGTTACTATTATGTAGATACATCATAGAGAAATTATATAAATGACATTTCAAATGCAACCCATCATATTTGTACAACCAATGCAACCCAATCAATTGAGATATTTATGAAAATGATGATAGTTTATTTATTATGATTTGAATATATATGGAAGATGACTAGAGTTCATTAATTATGATCAATATTTTATATTAGAAAACAATCAAAACTTTTATGAAATCACATATTCATCAAATTAAGTAGACGGTTGAGATTGAGTTATATTGGTTGTACAAATATAAATGATTGCATAATAACTCACCTCTAAGTTATATATTCTTTTCGTTTTACAAGTGCAGGGAAATATTCGCTCACAAAAATGTCCAAATAGTTAATTGCTCAATAGAAAAAAATTGACGACTTAATCACTCAATACATAGTATGTTGAGTTTTTGAATTTTTCCCTAATAATATCAAAAATTAACAATGTAAGTTGAAAACCAAAAGTCTTTGTTTGTTTTACTTATTGAGTTTGTAATGCCCTTATTAAACAATGTTTGTTTTTGTTCTAGTCTTTACATAATGGTTGGAAATGGCTGTATTAGATAAGCTAGAATGTATACGTTATTGTGAATCTCAGTTACAAACAACAATTCAAGATGAATGAAGAACACTCAGACCTGTTTATTTATTATGAAAACAGAAAGATTACAAAGCAATCCTCTCACTTAGTCGACTCTCATTTTAACATGAATGATAATCAATCTAATATTCTAAGCCCACTTACAAGGTAATCACAATGCCCAAAGCCCCATTATAGTACTGAATATTACAATACAATGTATAAAACTGACTTTATAAAACTTTCATTAACTTTGTTAATCTAGACCAACAATCTCCCCCTAAAATTTTATAAAGGAAATATCTTCTGAAGCATTCAGATTATCTCCCCTGCTTTCTTTGGAAAACATTACTGTTGATCGGCTTCAAAGAACACTTCAAGCTCCCCCTTGAATAAAGCTCTTATTCTTCACTTTCACTGATTACACCAAAAAGCAACTTTAAACTGTAGACAACTCAACACAACCTTGAACCTCATAATCTCAGCCAGCCCATAAGCATTTTGATTCATTCAACTACGGGATAGATAATGTATGAGTTACATGGCATTCCAAAGTGCAGAATCAGTTTAATTGTTGGAACTTATGGGTTTTATCTACAATTTTGTATATTATGTATCCCACATTGGTGCGTGAGCAAAGTGAAAGTGTGTTCCACTCAAATGTT
>NC_037535.1:15142248-15152072 GCF_001531365.2 Cynara cardunculus var. scolymus
TGATATATGTGAATTGAATGGACAACTAACTAGAGGTGGAAATAGGTATTTCATAACTTTCATTGATGATTGCTCTAGATATACCTATGTTTATTTGTTGAAATCAAAAGATCAGACGTTTGAAACATTCAAAATATATAAGGCTGAAGTAGAAAACCAAAGAGGCAAAAAGATACAAATTCTAAGAAGTGATAGAGGTGGTGAATACTTTTCCACCGAATTTTCTTCCTATTGTGAATCACAAGGTTTGATTCATCAAAGGACAKCACCRTATACACCTCAACAKAATGGTGTTGYTGAGAGGAAGAATAGRGTTTTRCAAGATATGATTAATGCTATGTTAGTCAATGCAAACTTGCCAAAGAATTTGTGGGGTGAAGCCTTGCTTACAACATGTCATGTAAGTAATAGAATAATTGCAAAGAAACTAAAAGTATTGCCATATGAAATCTGGAAGGGTAGAAAGCCTAACATTAGCTATTTTAGAGTTTGGGGTTGTTTAGCCTATTATAAGGTTCCCTTACCTCATACATCTAAATTAGGACCTAGATGTTTAAAAAGTGTATTTGTGGGATATGCAAAAGATTCTAAATCTTATCGTTGTTTAGATTTAGATTTGAATGTTATTGTTGAAGCAAGAGATATAGATTTCTTTGAGAATAAATTTCGTCATGATTCAACAACACAAATGAGATTGTGACTCAAATCCCACAAAATATTTATGGCCCGAATTTGAACTCTAACAATAAGAGGAATATGGAAGAATCTTCTAGTGCACCTAGAAGAAGTGAAAGGGCTAGAAAGGAAAGAAATTTGGATCCTGATTTTATTGATTCTCAAGCTATAATCTTCCTTGTTGAAGGTGATAATGAGACTGATGTTATTAATAAAGTACCAGTTCTACTTAATGTAGAGGATGCACTTAGAACATATAAAGAGGCTATAACCTCTAGAAATTCTGCATTTTGGAAGGAGGCAATTGATGATGAAATGGATTCCCTAATATCTAACAATACTTGGGAACTTTCAGAYTTACCTCCAGGTTCCAAAGCAATTGGGTGTAGATGGGTATTTMGGATTAAATATCATACAGATGGAYCCATTCAAACTTTTAAAGCTAGGTTAGTAATTCAAGGCTTTAGTCAAAGACAAGGAGTTGATTACTTTGATACATATGCACCAGTAGCTCGAATCACTTCAATTAGGGTGCTCTTTGCTTTAGCTTCAATTTATAATTTGCCTATACATCAAATGGATGTTAAAACAGCCTTTTTGAATGGTGACTTAGTTGAAGAAGTCTATATGAAACAACCTGAAGGGTTTGTATTGCCTGGTCATGAGAATAAAGTTTGCAAATTAAAGAAATCTTTATATGGGTTAAAACATGCACCTAAACAATGGCATGAGAAGTTTGATAAGTGTATACTATCAAATGGTTTTTCCCATAACTCATCAGATAGATGTATTTATTCTAAGTTTACAAAAGTTTATGGTGTGATCCTATGCCTTTATGTAGATGATATACTCATTGTTGGAACCAATATGGAAAGTATCAATGAAACTAAGAAGTTTATGTCTTCATGCTTTCAAATGAAAGACATGAATGAAGTTGATACTATATTGGGGATAAAGGTTAAAAGGCATAGTGGGGGTTATGCATTAAATCAATGTCACTACATTGATAAGATTCTAGACAAGTTTCAACACTTGAATATTGAGGAGGCAAATACCCCATATGAGTCATCTTGTAAACTGGTTGAGAATGATGGAAGAGCCGTTGCTCAAATAGAATATGCAAGTGCAATAGGTTGTTTAATGTATGCTACACATTGTACTAGACCTGATATTGCATATGTTGTTTGCAAACTTTCAAGATATACAAGTAATCCTAGTCAAGATCATTGGAAAGCAATTGGAAGAGTTTTTGGTTACCTTAAGAGAACTAGACAATTAGCTTTATAATATGATCTCTTTCCTGCTGTACTAGAAGGATACTCAGATGCTAGTTGGATAACTGGCAATAGTGATAGTAAATCCACAACTGGTTGGATTTTTACACTTGGTGGAGGGGCTGTTTCTTGGGGTTCAAAGAAACAAACATGTATCACACATTCCACCATGGAGGCTGAGTTTTTAGCACTTGCAGCCGCGGGTAAGGAAGCAGAATGGCTAAGAAATATGTTGTTAGACATAAAGTTGTGGCCACAAGCAATGCCAGCCATTTCCTTACATTGTGATAGTCAATCTACACTATCTAGGGCATATAATCAGGTGTATAATGGAAAGTCTAGACATATTAGCCTTAGACATGCCTATATCAAAGAGTTAATATCAAATGGGATAATAACTATTGAATATATACGCTCGTGTAAGAATCTTGTGGATCCGTTTACAAAAGGTCTTCCAAAAGACATGGTCTTTGGAACTACAAGAGAGATGGGTCTAAAACCCATTCAGTAAAGTTGGCAACAATGGGAACCCAACCTTTACTTAGACTAAAATCTACTTAAAGGTTCAATATGGTAAAAACAAGTTGTTGATTACCAACTGRACASTAGTTTAGTTTGAATACTAAATAGTGAGTAATTCTTTTAGGGTGAGTATTTATACTCTTAATGAAGTGTACCTTTGGTAATTAAAGGGCTTCACCTATGTGGATATGAGGAGTGGTGCCACTCCTACAAAGGTGAGATTTACTTTTGGAGATATCCATGAAACTGGGATTAGCACATGGCCATAATAGTGCTACTGTGTTATGAACATCAATTAACATGTTATGTGTGTTATCTTTCCGAGTTTAACACTAAGAATCATGGCTCAAATGCTGTAAAGCAGCCTTTGATTCTGTTAGGCTATTTGAAAAATATACACTATGTTAAGGTTCAAAGTGAAAGCTCTCTTAACTTATGCATAATTTGTTGGATATTGTTAATAAAACCCAAGTGGGGGATTGTTGGAACTTATGGGTTTTATCTACAATTTTGTATATTATGTATCCCACATTGGTGGGTGAGCAAAGTGAAAGTGTGTTCCACTCAAATGTTTGAAAGTCTTTTAGGAGGCTTTTGGAGGGAATTGGTAGATGATTAATATATATATTAATTAATCAAAGACTTAGCACTTAGCACTTTGTACCTTTGCATCCTTAGAAAAATAATTTCGTTATTATTTTTATACAGAATTAATTATGTTAATGGCGGTTATTTTTGGAATGAAACCATAATGCGGTTATTTTTGGTGGGAAACCGTAATGGTAGTTATTTTGGAGGGAAAACGTATTGGTAGTTAAATGGTTGTTATTTTTGGTTCGTTTTAACTACTATATAAGGGTGCATATGATCAGATAACATGCTCTGATACAGTTTCAATACATACATAATTACAATCATTTGATGTTCATGTGAACTTTATGTACGCTGCATAAAGTTCTGTTAGTTGAGGTTGAATACTGGGAAGAAATTAGCCTCGAACCACCAGCGTAAATAGTGGGGGCTAATATTCTTTAAGGACAGTGATTATCACGTCCTCAATTCTGAAGATCTGCCATATTCCAACATTAATAAAAAATAATCTTTCTTTGAACCATGTGTTAAATAAGCATTTAGCTTAAGAACTTATTTTGATAAGCTCACAAAGTAGGGTTTCAACAAAAATAGTGATTGAAAGCATTTAACGGTCTGGTCTCATGCGAAAAACTTCAGAGCAATGATTGCAAATATTCAAACTTCTAACCAGTCCAATCAAATACTGAATCCAATGACATACTGAATCCAATCACCCAGTTCTGAAAACATTTCAAATCCGGATTGAAAATAAGCTTGATAGTTTGACCAAATGTCAAACTTTGACTTTGAAAAGTCAATTGTTAACAAAATTGATGACGATGATTTTGAAGGCCAAAATTTTGAAAAAAATGAGCACCATTCAATATAGCACAGGGTTATCTTTGGAAAAGATCAAAATAAGCACAATGAGTCATGAATAGTATCACTCGAAAAAGTGTGCGATATTCTAAATATTGGAATTATATCGCCCATGCCTTAGGCGGTTTTCCTATATGAACAGTGTACATCACCCATGCCGTGGGCGGTATACTCGAACTTTCAAATATCGCATGAGGCTTTGAGTGGTATACTCGTATATTGCTCATCGCTCATGTAAAAATATCGTGCAACACATAAACCGTGTGATACAAAAGTAACATAGACAAACTGCAAGGTATATGGATATCGCCCACCATAGAACCGTTTAACAATGATATCCCTCATCAATCAAGGATACCAGGTGATACGTGAATAATTTATAATACTTCAAAGCATGCCATGGATATCGCTCAGCACATGGGCGATGATCTCAAATATCCTACAATACTTGAGCCGTTTACTCTCAAATCGCTCATGACTTAGAAAATTTTCACAAATATCTAACAAAGCTTTGGGCGGTATTCTCGAATATCGCTCAAAACATTAAAAAGTTGTCTAAGTCCCAAAAATCGCTCATTGCAGTTTCAAAATGAGCCAACTTACTAGCATCTTCAATGACCGATATCTTACCCAAGTCGCTCAAACAGCCTTTAGATCTTCAATGGGCGATGTTTCATGATGAATATCGCTCAAGAAAATATTCATCGAGCGATATATTAAGATCTGGCAGTTAAGCTCAAACTGTTCGCCTAAAATCATCAAAAATCCATAAATTCTTCAATTAAACCTCAAATTAATGATTAAAATATGTTCGAAACCATAAAAACATGAATCCTTTGGCTCGAATTGGAGAACAATCAAAATCATAGTAAATTTGATCAAATTAGCTCGAAGAAGTCGAACATGGAAGAAACTGTTCAAACGAGCACTGTTTCATGCAAAAAACAAATTCAGAACATGAATTTGCTGCAAAATATGATCGTATCAAATGAGAATTTGTTCAATTCTGCTTTGATATCAATTGTGAATCCCAATTACAACAGCAAATCAAGATGAATGAAGAACATATTGAAGATTGAAATGTAGTGAACACAGTCAGGCCTGTTTTATTGATTATGAAAATAGAAAGATTACAAAACAATCCTCTCACAAGTTAACTCTCATTGGAATTACAACTATGAATAATAATTGAACTCCTAAGCCCAAGACACCTATTTATAGGTGTCAATTACATTGTAAGCACAATGTCCAAAGCCCATTACAATACTGAATATTACAATACTGAATATTACAATACAATATATAAAACTGACTTTATAAAACTTTCATTAACTTGGGGCTAATCTAGACCCCACAATTGATGGTCCCAGATTTACAATCATTCAACATTAACATCAACAATGGCAGAATTTAGAAAGTAGAGAGAGAATTCTTCAATGCTTAAAGTGTATTGATCTTCAAAGATTACAAGATTACATGAGTTACAAGAGAAATGAAAGTTACAACTAACAAAGGCAAACTACCAATTTATACCAAAAGGTAAATACAAATAAATAAAGCTTGAATACAATACAAAATATAGAACCCAACATTTTTCCTCCCTTACAGCCACTTGTTATCCAACAAGCTCAAAGCAAGAGCTTTTAGGATACCAAAGGCACAAACCTGGTGGACTCTTCAAGCATCTCATTCTATTAGAAAAATGTAAACGAGAACCTTTTAGGTTAGCTTGATATCGTGTAGACAAATAAGTTGCAACCTATATCAAGTCTACTTGATGTCAAATATAAGAGAGAACTATTCAAGTCTACTCGATGTGATATTCACTAACATACCATCAATGTCATCATCAAGCTTTAATGTTAAGCCTACGAGGGTTTTCATAGTTGAGAAGTTTGATAATCAAACTTCTCAACTATTTCTATTGACTTACAAAAATGAATTCATTTGTTTGATTTGAAGGCCGTTGAAGAAACTAAGTTCTCTCCTCATGCTCATCTCATACATATTTGTATGAATCTAGAAACGTTCTCATAATGACTGACGGTTGAACCAGATACTATCTCATCAACATAAATCTCGAGAATGATTAAATCACCCTTAAAATTCCATAGAAATGGGGTCTTATCTATTGTGCCTTGTGTGAATTTACTTTTAATCAAAAGTGGAGGAAAAGTATCATACCGGGCACTAGGTGCTTGTTTCAGTCTGTAGAGAGGTTGTCGAACTCGTAGACATGTTTAGGCTACTTTGAATCTTCAAGTCTAGGCAGTTATTTGACATATATCTTTTATTGAAGTTTTCCATTTAAGAATGAAAATTTTGACATCCATTGGAAACACTTTGAAATCCTTGTATGTTGTGTAAGCTACAAAAATTTGAATATCCTCCAACCTTGCACCAGGTTCGAAACTTTGATTTTGTCATTGATGAATAGATTAACATTTAGAAAAATCACAGTGAATACAATTTGACTTGTTTCAACGGAAAATTGTTCATGAACAGTTTTCTAGTCTTCTGAATAGAAAGACTGTTAGTAAACTTTGAGTTATTAATGATTGTTGAATGGTTAATGTTTTCTGAAAGTATTCTTTCTATGAATAGGGGGTCAATAATAACAGTAAAAGTGTATTGCTTTCTTAATGGGTGACTTCTACGTAGGACCAATAGTTCAGGTTCACCATCATCACCTTTTTCTGTATCTTGAAGGATACCTTCAATATTTTATAAGAGGTGGTATGGTGGACATGAGATCTCTGTTTCTTGATCTTGCACAACTTTGAGCAGCATTATCAGTATTTAGCTTGAGTTATGGATCGAGTTATTCAGAAGTCTTTGCTAGAGGGTTAGTACCACCAATTTTATCAGATCTAACACTCTTCTAATGTCTTCAATCCTCGAAAAAAATTGAAAGTCGTAGATGTTAAAGAATATCCAACAATGATTCCTTCATTAGCTTTTGGGTCAAACTTTCTTAAATGATCTATGTTATTCAAGATGTAGAATACATACCCAAATACATAGAGAAGGTTGATATTTGGATTCTTTTCTTTGAAAAATTCATAGGTAGTATTGTCATATCGTCTAAGGAAGACATACCTATTATGGGTGAAATGCAGGATTAACCAATTTAGCCCAAAAACTTGTAGATAGACTTTCCTCACTAAGCATTTTGTGTCCAACTTCTAATAGTGTTCCACTCTTCCTTTCAACAATATCATTTTGTTGGGGCGTCCGAACGCCAAGATGTTTTGACACATCTTTTTCTTCAAGAAAAGTAGCAAGCATTATGTTTTTTGAATTCAACATGTTTGTCATTTCTCAAGTTTCTCACGACAGTGCATTCATAATCTCCATTATTTTAATAAACTTGATGATCTCTTTAGGTGCTTCATCATTCGAGTGTAAAAATAATACCAATGCGTATCTTGATAAATCGTCCAAAATAATCGATATGTACATTCTTGATAAACTCATTACATTCATATAAACCAAAAAGACCCATATGAAGATGTAATGGTTTTGAAATTGATCAAAGTTCCTTACATTTGAATGAGAACGAGTCTGCATGCCTTTCACACACGCAACTGGTTCACGATATTAATGCAACCTGAAACATACAAATGGAACTTCATGCAAGTATACATGCTAAACCACTATCGTTTGCAACAAGTACTAAAGTGGTATAATCTACCGAATATCAATTCACAGGGACAATGAAAACATAAATTAGACTAAGTCAAGCTTAAAAATAGATTTCGGATGGTGAATTTGAAGGAATGATTTTGAGTGAGTTAATATATAATGGAAATGTTAAAATAGTTAAAAGAAAGCAAGGGTGCAAATTTAGGTTAGAGTTTAACAACAATGTGCAGGAACCTTGCCACAACAAGGTCCAGTGAGATGCTGCAATAATAGTTCTCAACTACCACCACTGGATTGAACATCCCCATTCGAGATTTAGGTTAGAACTTTTGTTAGTAGTATCCAATTGAGTAAATTCTAAGCACAATGCATACCTTACAATTCTTTCCATATATTTTGCAGCCAAGGTTGACGCAGCTCTTTATAACCATCTGTAAGACCCAATGGTCTAAAAATTTGCTTTGGTTTACATTTAAGTCCGACTCATCTAAGTGAAATAAAATGTGTCAATTTGTTAAAAATTACTTGGATGGAACTTAGCAACAAGAAGTGAATAGTGCAGTTGATAACTATTAGAGAAAACAATTATCCACTAACACATAGGCCTTTATCTCCTAAACCTTTACTCACATCCAAACTAGGGTATTTAGCCCGTCATTGCTTGAAAAGTAATGTAAGACATAATTGGAAAGACTGAATAAAGTGCATAAATCGTAAATGACAAGAAAAGTAACTTTCTTTGAGTAGGTAAAATAGATGCTGTAGCACCGTATAGTAAAGTACCAAAAGCGTCAAACTTAATATTAAAATATGAAGGTGACAATAACTAACTAAATAGCTAGATAGTCTTGCCTGGAAATGTAAAGAAGTACTCTCCTTTTATACTAGGAAGGGAGCATTTGACAACAAATAAAAGGTACAAGTCACATGTTTCTTTACCCAATGGATAATACACATATAACTCAATTATCTAGTACAAAAGATTCCTTTCTTTAACAAACACTTGTGATCTCATTTCATCATCAATATTCTTCAAAAGATGCTTCATATTTCTATAGATTAAAGTGGACATCATGAAAGGAACCAATTCCTCCAAGAAAATTATGAAGTTATAATCATGAACTGCTGCCCGCTGCTACGACATTCCTGATGTGGCATCAAAATATTACCAATATTTCAATCCAAAGTACAAATTAAGATCTATTCATCCTACTTAGATTTAAACTCAGTAAAGGATAAAAATAAAATAAAAGACTGAATTTTTGAGGTTGAGAAACTAAAATAAAGACATCGTTTTGGGTCCTTTTTCTCCTTCCTTTTGTCTTAAGGAGCTGTCATTGCTTTTGCTTTCCCCTTGGCTAGGGAAGGGGTACCATGTCCAAAGAAGATACGTTTGTCTTCTCTAAATCGACGACCTTAAATCGGTCGTCAATAATCGATGAAAATGCCCTCCTAGTCTCCCTTTTCCTGTTTTTAGTGATTTAATGAGACGTTGAAGCCTTGTTCTTCCAATCCTTGCCCTTAAGAGCAAGGGAAACATCCCCCTCTCTCTCTCTCTCTTAGAGTTGGAAGTCGTGGTTTTTGAACAAATATATGAAACTATATTTACTCAATGATTTTGAACAACATACAGTAAGAAATACAGATACAAACCTAACTATTTGTTAATAAAAATGATTAACAATCTTTATGAACAAAGCTTAAACCTAAAACTGAATCGCACTAAAAACTTCTAGAAAGAGAGAGAGAAAAAATAAACGTTTGAGATATGAAAATGAATATGAATGAGCTGTGATGAGGTGTATGAGTTATATAAGAAATTCAATATGATAGAAATGGTCCTGAATTTTACGATAATTGCTCCGCTACCCCTGTGCTTCTCCCAATAGTGAGGTGCGATTGATACGTACTAAGTATTTAGTACATAAAGTACCTTTTTGTTGTCTTTTAGATAGGTTCTTTTCTATTCATATCCCAACTTTGAGTCATTTTATCTCTTTTCTCTGTTTTTATGCTTAAGTAAATGATGAACCTGTTTTTAGTGGATTTTGGTCTAAATTAAGCTTATTTTGGACAGATTGGATCAGGTCGATACTGTGGGAATGTGGTAGCATGACCTGATGGTAGAAGAAGAGATGGATGAGACTTGGAGTTGACCGACAAGACAATGGGAAGACCTTTGAAAGGCTTCTAAAGTGGAACAGCTGTATTATGTTCAGATTAGCTGGAGTTTGTTAAGACTAATTTAGTTACTTT
>NC_037535.1:15152132-15162225 GCF_001531365.2 Cynara cardunculus var. scolymus
CCCCATCTAATCCCTAGTATAAAAAGGGATGTTGGGTTGAGTATTCCACACACCTCACTTCTTACTTCATTGTTCCCTTGCTTTTCTCTCAAGTACTTCATTTTACTTTTTTTCTAAACTTTTACTATGATCCCTGTGGACGATATCCGTACTTGTATCACTTTTATTACTTGAAGGACGATATTGAGACTATTTGTATACTTGCTTTTAGTCCTGATTGTTGTTTGTGGCCTTGTTTGCTCAACTGCCATCAAGTTTTTGGCGCTGCTGCTGGGGATTAGTTAGTTAAAAGTTTTCTTTTAAGTGAAGTAAAAAAATTTGATTTTTCTCGTTCCGTTTTAAACCGTTTTGAAAATAGTGTATTTCACGGAGACGTCGTGGGGAAAATTTTGAATTGGATCCCGATATTAAGAGAACATTTTGCCAAAGAAGGAGAGCTCAAAGAGCATTTTTTGCTCTACTCTCTCCTAACATGGAGTTACCTCCCCCAATCATCCCTGAGATTCCAGATGTAGAAAATCAACCGCCTGCCTTTGGGATAATACCATCGTTTCCAAATTTTCCGCAAGGACATCCACATCATCATAATAATCATAATGAGGACACAGAGTCGGAAAATAATGAACAACCAAGAGAGCAAACTCTGAATATCATTAATTTGGCAAATTCCAAAAATGGAAGGATCATGGACTATGCCATCCCTGATTTTGAGCAATTAAATTTTGGGATAGTTAGGCCACATATGACCGCTCTCCATTTCGAACTAAAATCGATTATGTTTCACATGTTGCAAACAAACAGACAGTTTTCCGGATTACCTTCGGAGGACCCACACTCACATTTGAAATCCTTTATGGAAATCACTAATGCTTTCCTGATCCCGGGAGTGTCTAATGACGCTCTGAGACTCACTTTATTCCCATTTTCTCTAAGGGATCAGGCAAAGGCATGGTTTAATTCATTACCGCCGGGGTCTGTGCCTTCATGGAGTAATATGACGGAAAAGTTTTTGCGAAAATATTTCCCACGAACTAGGAACGCTAAGTCCAAGAACGAAATTTGCCTATTTAAACAAATGGACGATAAAGCTGTTCCTGACGCTTGGGAAAGGTTCAAAGAGCTGTTATGAAGATGCCCTCACCATGGCATCCCGTACTGTATTCAACTTGAGACATTTTACAATGGGTTAAATCCCATGGCAAAACAAATGCTCGATGCGACTGCGGGCGGAGCCTTTACAACTATGACCTACAATGAAGGATATGAGATCCTAGAAAAAATTTCTGCTAATAATGGACATTGGGCTGATCCACGTGCTCAACCACAAAAGAAGACAGCAGGAATAGATGATGTTGATGCATATACTGCATTGACAACACAACTCTCTTCTATGGCCAATATGCTTAAAAATCTAACTTCTGGCCAAGGAGTGCAGTCGGCTATCACATCACCTATTCCAGCTGTCCTCTCAGTGCAGGGTGTCTGTTGTGGAGGGGAACACTCTTATCAACTCTGTCTACATAATGCTGAATCTGTGAATTATGTTCATAACAGATCGAATCCCTACATTAACACATACAATGCCAGTTGGAGACAGCACCCAAATTTTTCATGTAGTCAAGTTTGAATCCTCCCGTCCATAAGCAACAAGGAAATCCTAATTTTCAACAACAGCAACATGCAAACAGTTCTAATTCTCAGAATCACCATCACCAGAATTTTCAAAGTCATCAACCACCTTTTCAGACTAAACCACCTCCACAGTCCGAATCATCATCTTCCTTGGAAGCTATGATAAAAGGACTGGTGGCTCAGTCCCAAGCACAACAGCAAATGATGACTCAAAATCAATCTTTGTTCAATCAACAAAGTCCTGCCATCAGAAACCTAGAAACACAAGTCAGTCAACTTGCTCTTAATCAGAATAGTAGAGCCCTTGGTACTTTGCCTAGTAACACGGAAGTCCCGAGAGATCTAGGAAAAGAACATGTAAATGTAGTGACTCTTAGGAGTGGAAAGGAATTAACGAGACCATACCAAAAGACAGTGAACAGGTTGTGTCTAAACCTGAGACTATACCCATGGTCCTTGTTAGTCCACCTAAACCTTCGGATGAGCAACCTCCTGAGACCACCACTTTTGTTCCTCCTAAGTCGGACTATCCTTTGTTATTCCCATAAGAAGTTGCTAGGAAAAAGCCAATTGAGGATGAGGTTATAACAGGTCCAAAAACCAAGGTTGTAATCCCATCTGAACCTCAAGAAAGTAAGACAAAGACTCTAGGTACTCTAGACCCATCTTGCTCAACACAACCTGACAAAGCTATCATAAAGCCAGTTCCTCTTTATGTTCCTTTTCCCCAAAGGTTAAGGAATCAAAAGGAAGAACTGCAATTCAAGAAGTTTTTGGAAGTGTTTAAAGCATTGCACATCAACATACCCCTTGTTGAAGCAATTGAGCAAATGCCCAGTTATGCCAAGTTCCTTAAAGACATTTTGAGTAAGAAGAAAAAGTTAACCGAATATGAGACTGTAGCTCTTACCGAAGGATGTAGTGCGCTTCTAACCAACAAAATACCTCCTAAGCTTAAAGACCCATGAAGTTTCACTATTCCTTGTTCAATAGGTGGAAAGGAGATTGGTAAAGCCTTGTGTGACTTAGGAGCTAGTATCAACCTTATGCCCTTGTCTGTTTTCAACACCCTAGGCATAGGAGAAGTTAGACCCACCACTGTCACCTTGCAATTGGCCAATAGAAGCATTGCTTATCCAAAAGGTAAGATTAAGGATGTCTTAGTTCAGGTTGACAAATTCATCTTTCCGGCTGACTTCATCATTTTAGATTTTGAGGCTGATAAGCATATTCCCATAATATTAGGAAGACCTTTCTTAGCCACTTGAGGAACTTTGATTGATGTCCAAAAAGGAGAGCTAACCATGAGACTCCAAGACCAGAAAGTCACTTTCAATGTTTTTAATTCCTTAAAGTACCCTGATTACTTAGAGGAATATTCAGGAGTTACTGAGATTGAGACAATGTGCTATGAGGAAGGAGTTAGGAAGGCCTGTAAGTTAGAAGAGGAAGATAGTGTTGAGATAGGTGATGATACTGTTGAGGATTTAGAAGGTGATGTCCCATCTGATGCTGCAACATTTGAGTTGTTGGACAATAGTGAGCCTAAGAATTTTAACCCGTCTATAATTTCACCACCTGTTCTGGAGTTAAAACAACTCTCATCTAATCTAAAGTATGAATTTCTAGGAGAGGAAGGTAAATTACCTGTCATCATATCATCTACCCTAGACTTACATCAAGAAAAGAAGCTTATAGATATGTTGAAGTTGCACACCAAAGCCATAGGATGGACCATTGCTGACCTTAAGGGGATTAGTCCTTCTATTTGTCAACATAAGATCATCCTAGATGAAAAGAACTTCAAATCTATAGAGCCTCAAAGAAGATTGAACCCGGTCATGAAAGAAGTAGTGAAGAAGGAAATTTTGAAATGGCTAGATGCAGAAATAATTTTTCCAGTAGCTGGTAGTTCTTGGGTTAGTTCAATCCAGTGTGTCTCAAAGAAGGGAGGGTTTACAGTTGTCACTAATGACAAAAATGAACTCATCCCCACAAGAATAGTGTCTGGTTGGAGGATATGCATGGACTACCGTAAGCTAAACAAAGGCACTCAAAAGGACCATTTTCCGTTGCCTTTTATTGATCAGATGTTAGACAGGTTGGCTGGAAAAGAGTATTACTGCTTTTTGGATGGATACTCCGGATATAACCAAACAGCCATATCACCCGAGGACCAAGAAAAGACCACCTTCACATGTCCCTATGGTACTTTTGCCTTTAGAAGAATGTCATTTGGACTTTGCAATGCTCCTGTAACTTTTCAGAGATGCATGATGTCCATATTCTCTGACATGCTTGAAAAATCCATAGAAATCTTTGTGGATGATTTTTCAGTTCATGGCTCATTTTTTGATAATTGTTTGGAAAATTTAAAAAAGAGTCTTGAAAGATGTGAAGAAACTGATCTGGTTCTCAACTGGAAAAACTCTCATTTCATGGTCAAAGAAGGAATTGTTTTAGGCCATTTAATTTCCAAAGAGGAGTTGTGGTAGACAAAGCTAAACTTGAAATCATTGAAACACTACCTGAACCAACTAATGTTAAGGGAATACGAAGTTTTCTTGGTCATGCTGGGTTTTACCGAAGGTTTATAATAGACTTTTCAAAAATCTCAAAGCCTTTGTGTTTACTTTTGCAGCATGATCAAAAATTTGATTTTACGGATGAATGTAGAAATGCATTCAACACTTTAAAGAAAGCTTTAGTAACCGCACCAGTAGTTGTTGCTCCTGACTGGAACAAACCTTTTGAGATCATGTGTGATGCCAGTGATTGGTCTGTTGGAGCTGTCTTAGGTCAAAGAAAGAAAAAGTTTTTCATTCAATTTATTATGCAAGTAATACCTTGAATGAAGCACAATTTAACTACACAACAACTGAAAAAGAACTGTTACCTGTGGTTTTTGCTTTTGAAAGATACAGATCATATTTGATGGGAACAAAGGTCATTGTTCACACTGACCATGCTGCCATCAAGTACTTGATTTCAAAAAAAGATGCTAAACCTAGGTTAATAAGATGGGTTTTGTTGTTGCAAGAGTTTGACCTTGAGATAGTGGATAGGAAAGGAGTAGACAACCAAGTTGCAGACCATTTGTCAAGATTAGAGAAGCCTAGGGAGACCCTAGAAGAAGGAGAGATTGTTGAAACATTCCCGTATGAGAGAATTCTAGTGTTAGAATCAAAGCCACCATGGTTTGCTGACATAGCAAACTATTTGGCTTGTGGAATTAGACCTTCTGATATTTCTGGCCATATGTTCAAAAAGTTTTTCCATGATACTAAAACTTACCTTTGGGATGACCCTTATCTATTTAAAATCAGTGCATATCAAATTTTAAGAAGGTGCATCCCAGAAACTGAAGTGGCAGGAATTTTGCAGCATTGCCACCAAGTAGCATATGGAGGACATTTTGGAGGCCAAAGAACAGCTGCGAAAGTATTACAATCTGGTTTTTATTGCCCTACTCTCTTCAAAGATGCCCACAATTTTGCACAAAAATGCAATGAGTGTCAAAGAAGTGGTTCCATTTCCAAAGGGAATGAAATGCCACTTAATGGGATCTTAGAAGTAGAGTTGTTTGATGTATGGGGGATAGATTTCATGGGACCATTTCCTCCATCTAATCATTGTCAATACATTCTAGTGGCTGTTGATTACGTGTGTAAATGGGTAGAGGCTATGGCTTGTGTTACTAATGATGCCAAAACTGTGGTTAAATTTCTTCAAAAATAGATTTTTACAAGGTTTGGTACCCCAAGGGCACTAATTAGTGATGAGGGTACCCACTTTGTAAATAACCTATTGAGTGGAGTTCTTGAAAAGTACAACATTAACCCGCAAACCAATGGATTAGCTAAACTCTCAAACCGAGAAATAAAAGGAATTTTAGAAAAAGTTGTCAAGCCAAACCAAAAAGATTGGGCTTTCAAGTTAGATGACGCTTTATAGGCATACCGGACTGCTTTTAAAACACCTATTGGTATGTCCCCATATAAGCTGGTTTTTGGTAAAGCTTGTCACCTTCCTTTAGAACTTGAACACAAGGCATATTGGGCCATCAAGGAATTAAATATGTGCCCAGATATGGCTGCCAGTAAAAGAAAAGTCCAGCTGTGTGAATTGGAGGAACATTGGAATCTGTCCTATGAAAATCCCAAGATTTATAAAGATAAAACAAAAAAATGGCATGATAAAAGAATTCAACACCGGGAGTTGAGAGCTGGTCAGAAAGCTCTTTTGTTTAACTCTAGGTTGAAACTGTTCCTAGGAAAGTTCAAGTCCCGTTGGTCTGGACCTTTCCTCATTCATAAAGTTTATCCGTACGGAGTAGTTGACCTAATCAATTCTGAGGACAATTATGTGTTCAAAGTTAACGGCCAAAGAGTGAAGTTATTCCATGATCCGGTAGAAATTCCAGAGTTATGCTCTGTGAATTTTGTTACCCTTTGCTAAAAGCTTCAGTATTTTTGGACTTTTTATAAGTCCAAAAATGTTTGTATGTAAATATTTATGTTTGCTTTAGTTTCTGTTTTTAATAAGTCTTATTATTATTTCTAATATTGTCATTATTTGTCGTGTGTTTTGCAGTCCAGTCAATCATTAAGAAAAGCCTAAGGTCTTGCTGCAGCATCTGAAAACCCTAGCCTTTAATGAAAAATCTTAGAAATTTTTAAAGTCTGAAAATTTTGAGTGGAAAAAGCATGATTTCATTCTCAAAAATTAAATTTTAAAGAAATATGGTCATCTTTTATTGCTAGCCGAGTTTGGTACCATTTGTAAGGAAAAGTACTTATTTGTCATTGAGAGGACATTTTGTTACCAACCTTTCAAACACATCACTTGTAGTCAAAGTAATTAACCCTTAAAATGTGACTAGTGTTTGAAAGCTCCTCGTTGAAAAGAAAAGGGACCTCCATCAAGTACACTTAAGTTTTGCATACTCCCAATGCTTGCATCACCCAACATCACCTACTTCTCATTTTACCCCTTGTATTAGAAAACCCCTTTGTTTTCCAAAAAAACCCACTTTCTCCTCTCTTTTCCCTCCCATTTCCAACTGTCTCTCTCGATCGATTGGTAACCGCTACCAAACCATCATCAACGTTCGAATCAATGGCGAGAGTGAAGAGAGCCCTGGTTTGCGATCCACCACCATCGCGTGCAACCAAACCATCGCCGACACAACCGCCTAACCCGCCACCGCCGGTGGCTACTACCGCTGTGCGTGCTCCTGCCTCTTCACGCAGACAACTGGCAAGAAAGGGAAAGAGAGTCCCTATTGCAAAGAAGAAGGGCGAGTCATCTACAGTCCTTGTTGATGAAGACTCATCGTCGCCACCGCCGTCGCTGTCTCTGCCACCACCATCCACTCCAGTCGCCGTCGACTCTATTTCTAGCTGGAAGTACCAATAGTCGCGCCTCCTCTTTAAATGGTGCCATCTGCTGCCATTATCCCGTTCACAGACCCTCTAAAGAAAGCAAAATAAATGGTGAAATCATCTACTGTGCCGATTCCAAAGAAAGCCCCAACTTGATCTCCGACCACCAAAAACAAGGAAACACCTTGAAACATCTCAAAAGGTACATTCTTCATCTGATAGTACACCCCCTGAGGGTCTCTTCGCTTCGAATTCTGAAGAAGAGGAGGCCTTTGCCTCTAAGACATAGACAGGGGAGATTTTTATGGAAAATAAGGCATGCAGTTTGGAGAACATTACTGTATTTGAAAAACCGAGGAAGCCTCTCCTTTTGACTGCCTTTAGGCAAGAAACGGATGAAGAGGATGATATGCCTCATGTTACTCCTCATGACCCCATACCCGACCTCAATGAGGAATTTTTTGGGGAAGAGGATGAAGAACCCCCTGTTGAGGTTTTGTCTAAGAAAAGAAGATTGGTTAAAACTTGTGATAAAAAGAAGTCAAAGGCAGTAGTTAATGAGGAACCACCTAGGAAGAAGGCCAGGTCTCAAAGAGTTGTGATTGAGTCTCCTAGGAACTCTGAGACTGATGTTGTAGCATCGCAACAACATTCATCCAGACCTAAGAGGAAAAGGGTGGCTATGGCCCAAAGGCCAGCCACCATTCCAAGGACGATCAGACCCCACAATGGTTTTGGTTCCAAGGCTGCTGAAAAGATGCATGTTAGATTCCAAAACAGGGTTGGATTCCTAGAAAAGGGATTTGATAGGCAAAGTATTAGGGAATTTGCATTCATAAGAGAGGTAGTAAAGGCTCATGGTATAGAACAGATGTGCATGGTCCCAACTTCCTATTACCTGACTCTAATTAGAGGGTTTTATGCTGAGTTGGCAGCAAATAGTACATCCAAGATATTGATTAGGAGGATGTCTTTCATTTTCAATTCTAAAGCCATCAAGCGGCTGTATGGCCTAAACCCCCCTAAAAAGACAGATTATTCTAGAATGGTGAGGCATGCGACCATAGAAGATTTGGCAGAGGTGGCTGATGAGATAGGGAAACCAAGGGCTGTTTGGGATGAGCACTCTAATTACATGTTGAGGACTTTTAAGGCCTACAATATTACAGCCAATGCAAATGTGTGGATTAACTTTTTGAGGCACTCCATCGCTCCCACCACACATGATAGCTCGATATCGGTGGAGGGAATGTTGTTGCTTTATTGTTTAGTTACAGGTAAGTCCATCAACTTTGGGAGAGTGATTGAAAAGAGCATTAGGACATGTTCGGGCAGAAGTAGGGGAAAATGTATTTCCCTTGTTTGATCACATGGCTATTGGTAGAAAATGGTATTCCTCAGTATTTCGAGGATCAGATGGTGAAAGAGCAAGGGGAGAAATGGAAGATTGACATGAAGACATTTTCTAGGCTGAGGGAGAAGAAGGAAAAAGGGAATGGGGCTAGTGATATGCTATGTTTGATGCAAGACTTGCTGGCTCAAAACAACAATTTGATGGATAGTTTGTTGGGACAAAGAAATGAGTTCTTTGACAAGATAGACAGGTTGAAAGGGGAGTTGGCTGAAAAAGTGAGGGCAGCCGAGAAGAAAACCAGGGGAGACATCAAGTTGGTAAGGGCAGAGTTGGAAGCAAAGACAAGTGCTCCAGTCAAGAAGCTGAAAGCCTTGAAGGAAGAGAATGCAAGGCTGTTTGATGAGAATGCTCAATTGAAGAAGGAGTGCAAGAGATTGAAGGACAACATCTCCACTTCACCTATTCCTATGGAGTAGGACATGTTCTATCATCCCCTCTTTAGCTTCTTTTATTTATTTTATTTCAACTTGTTTTGTTTTTCTTGAGTCTAGGATTGTCTTTTACATTTTCTAGTTTATTTTCTTGCAAAGAACACATATGTTTATAATTGCTATATGCTTGTATAGCCAAAATAATTCTTGTAGTTTAGCTACACTTTCTAATCACTTGGTATCACTAGAACTAGCTTGTTTTGCTTGGGAACACATCTTGATCCACATCATATGCTCAACTAAGAGAGGATATAGGCCCTTTGTTCTTTTCTCAAAATTTTAGCCACTTGTAGCCATTGCATAAACATCCCTCTACATACTTCCAATGAGGACATTGAAAAATCTAAGTTTGGGGGTGGGTATCAACATAGTCATATTGATCAAAGCAATGCAAAATAGCACAAAGTGCCAAATATGGAGATCAAAATGCACAAAGTGCATAGAGCTTACATGAAATATTTGAGATCTAAAACACCACAAATGTCTCATAGGGGCAGGTGTAAATGCATTCAACAAAAGAGCACAAAGTGCCAAAAATTGAAAAAAATTCAAAGTTGATGCATAAAGGAGAGAAAAGGTAAAGAGAGGAAAAAAATGTGCCAAATGAGAGTAAACCAGTTGCTTCCAAGCCCTATTGATCTTAGACATATGATGTGCTGAGCATAACAAAGAGCAAATAAAGCTGGCTTATGGTTCAATGCTAATGGTTAGATAGGACATGCTTACTTGAGATTTATCAAAGCTATATAGTGCATTTTGTCATAATCAACATGTGTATGCACTTACTGCATTTTCTTGCAAATTTTTTTTAAATTGAGTCATTTTTAGTTGTCTTTTGGTTGCTTGGGGACAAGCAACAGTTTAAGTTTGGGGGTGTGATACGTACTAAGTATTTAGTACGTAAAATACCTTTTTGTTGTCTTTTAGATAGGTTATTTTCTATTCATATCCCAACTTTGAGTCATTTTACCTCTTTTCTCTGTTTTTATGCTGAAGTAAATGATGAACCCATTTTTAGTGGATTTTGGTCTAAATTAAGCTTATTTTGGACAGATTGGAGCAGGTCGATGTTGTGGGAATGTGGTAGCATGACCTGATGGTAGAAAAAGAGATGGATGAGACTTGGAGTTGACCGATAAGACAATGGGAAGACCTTTGAAAGGCTTCTAAAGTGGAACAGCTGTATTATGTTCAGATTAGCTGGAGTTTGTTAAGACTAATTTAGTTACTTT
>NC_037535.1:15162365-15186943 GCF_001531365.2 Cynara cardunculus var. scolymus
GATGTTGGGTTGAGTATTCCACACACCTCACTTCTTACTTCATTGTTCCCTTGCTTTTCTCTCAAGTAGTTTTCCATACTACTTGGAGAATAAGTTTGGTTTCTCAATATTATTAATCTTTTGGTTACATTTCGAGTTTCTTTAATCGCTTCCTTTATATTATCACATTTTATATTCCATCTTTAATTTATTTACGCTTACTTGCATTTTATCCACGTCATTTATTTATTATGCTTTCCGCATCCTTTACATTCCGTCATTTATATTCCGTATTTACTTTATGTCTTTATTTACCGCACTTTATATTTCTTGTTATTTACTTTTATGAGTAGCTAATTTTATTAGCCCAGGTGTATGACGAAAAGGGTGAGTTTGTAAATCAAATATAGTCGACCCTTTCATGTAACAACGACGTTTTACTTTTTCGTTTCAAGTTTTATAAAACCAATGATACTTTATAACGAGTTGATCACTTTGAAAGTGTTAAAGTGCCGTGGACTCTAAGCTGAGCCATTGATTGCACGTCAATTTGGATGATATGGGAAGTAGACTTGAGAGAGTTGCTAACAAAGAGATTTGTTGTCTGTATTTTCTAAACTGTTAATTCTCGACGGGTTGATCACTCTGACGTGTTAAAGTGGAATGGACTCAGAGATGAGCCATTCAGAACACGTCAACTTGAATGATATGGGAATCCACTCGAGAGAGTGATATTTAACAAAGAGATTTGTTTATCCATATATTTTGAAGACACCATTTGTCACWTTCACTGGTCTGGATACCTCATAGAGATATGGGTTGAAAGCTATAATATCAGTGCATTGATGAAGTCCAAGAGGAACACCTTCAAAGTAATTGGTAAAAATAGTTGTTACTGATTGAATGTTGTAGCAATCTACCAGCACGGTCTCATGCTGTAGCATTTTGACAACATTGGTCTGCTGGAAATAGTATTTACATCTCACCCGAAAATTCATACACCCTATCTTGCTTTTATTATTTGTTATCTCCTGTTTTTAGTTTTGTAAACTCTGTTCAAATCATAGTCTTCGATTTCGCCTTCTGAAATCATTTCCCTAACTTTACTTTCTTCTAAACTTTTACTACGATCCCTGTGGACGATATCCGGTACTTGTACCACTTTTATTACTTGAAAGACGATATTGGGACTATTTGTATACTTGCTTTTAGTCTTGATTGTTGTTTGTGGCCTTGTTTGCTCAACTGCCATCAGCGATCCCTTGACTTTATGAACACATCTTTTGTCTGATTGCAACACTAGTCCTTCAACATTCTTCCTAACATTCAAAAGTAAAGATTGTTAGTTTAAGGATACCTTTTAACATCCCCCCTCAATCTTGATTTTTGAATATATCAACCATTTTTAATTTTGAACATAAGTAATTATGTTGATTGATTCCAAGAGCCTTTGTGAATATATCTGCTGGTTGTTCACAGGAAAGGATTTTTTCAATCTTTAACAAACCTTTACTAATAGTTTCGCGAACAAAATGAATGTCAATCTCAATGTGTTATAGTTCTCTCATGAAACACAGGGTTATTTGCTATTTGAATGGCCGATTTATTGTCACAGTGTAATGAAACAGGTAATAAATCAGAGATATTAAGATCAGAAAGTATCTTTAACACCCATAACACTTCACATGATGCAGAGGCCATGGCTCTGTATTCTGACTCAACAGAAGAGCGTGAAACAGTGCTTTGTTTCTTACTGTTTCTTACTCGTCCATGATATCATTGAAGAACCCAAAAATAAGCAAAAACCTGTTACAGAGCGCCTGGATGACAAGCACTTACCTCAGTCTGCGTCAACATAGGCAGTTAGAGAAAAAATATTAGATTTTGTAAAACTAACTACTTTACCTGGAGAGAGTTTTAGATACCTCAGAACCCTGAGGGTTAACTTTAAGTGAGACTGCCTTGGTGAGTGCATGAATTGGCTCAGGCAATGAACAACAAAGGAAATATCAGGCCTAATAGCTAACAAATATATCAACCTTCCAATTAACTTTGGAAGCCAGTTTGATCAGTTAAAGAAGGATCATTTACATTAGAAGAATCAGTAATAATCAAATTCATATCTATGGGAGTGTTACAAGGCTTAGAACCTAAATAACCAAAATCATTTAGAAGCTCTAAGCAGTATTTCCTTTGTGACATACAAATACCACTATCATATTCCAGAATTTTAATGCCCAGGAAGAACTTTAATTTTCCTAAATATTTTATTAAAAATTTGCTTTTCAAGAAATTCTTAATACTGTTAACTTCTGAAACAAAGTTTCCAGTCACAACTATATCTTCAACATAAACCAAAAGAATGACAAAAACAGAACCAACACTCTTTGTAAACAAAGAATAATCATTTATGCTTTGCATGAAACCATTTTCAATTAGGCATGAAGACAACTTGGCATACCACTGTCGTGGTGCCTGTTTCAACCCATATAGAGACTTAATCAATTTACACACATGTTTATCTTTGGTATCATAATAGCCTTTAGGGAGAGTCATATAAACTTCTTCATTTAGATCACCATATAAAAAGGCATTATTTACATATAACTGAAAAAGACTCCAACTGTTTTGAACTGCTAAAGAAACAACACATCTAACAGTAACCATTTTTACCACAAGAGAAAATGTTTCTTCATAGTCTAGACCCTCCCTTTGACTGTAGTCTTTAGCTACTAGTCTGGCCTTGTACCTTTCAATTTCACCAGTGGATTTATATTTAATCTTATAAATCCACTTACAGCCTATGGGTTTTCTACTAGGGGGAAACGAAGTAATAATCCAAGTACCATTCCTATGCAAAGCCTCCATTTCATTATTCATAGCTTCTATCCAATTAGGATCATTACAAGCCTCAAGAAAATTCTTTGGTTCAACAGATTTATTCAAACATGACACAAAACACAGATTTTCAAAAGATAAAACCGAATAATTAACCACCTTTTCTAAGCCATATTTGACCTTTCCCTCGACAACAAAGTCATCAAATTTATGAGAAAAAAACACACTCTAGTAGACCTTCTAGTTTCTGAACTAGAAGAAGGCAACCTAGAGCTATCCTCAGACCTGAGACTAGATGAATGGTTATTATCATGAGACTGTATATCGGCAGGCACTTTAGTGCTACTCATGAGTTGCCTACTGGTAACTCTTTCAATATTATTACTGACTTGATTTAAAGAGTCTATAGATAAAGACTCAGTTGAGCTGCCTAGAGGCTCCTTAGTGGCAGCTCTAGTTGGGCTACCAGGTATATTGTGAGTATTGAGATCAGAACTTGACTGAGGAGTAGATCCATCAGTAGAGTTGTCTCGAGGTTCATCATTGGGTGTTCCATCCATATTTTCATTAGATGAACTATATTGAAAGAAATTTAATCTAACAACATCATCATGATTGGGTTCATCAATTTTATTCATCCTCATCTTAAAAGGAAAAATGTTCTCATAGAATTTAACGTCACATGAAACAATAATTTTCTTTGATTCCAAACCAAACAGTTTATAGCTCTTTTGAGAACCAGCATATCCTAATAGCACGCATTTTTCAGATTTTGGCAAAAATTTATAAGTTACATTAGGTATGCTAGCAAAACACAGACATCCAAAGCATTTAAGATGAGAAAAGACAGGTTTGAACCCATAGACTAGATCATAGGGACATTTACCGTTAAGCACAAAAGAGGGAGTTCTATTAATCAAGTAAGTGGAAGTGAGGATGCATTGACTCCACATGTTAAGAGGAACCCCTCCCTGAAATAAGAGAGCCCTAGCAACATTTAAAAGGTGACGGTGTTTTCTTTCCACCACCCCATTCTGTTGGAGGGTATAGACACATGAAGTCTGGTGTAAAATGCCTTTGTTTTTAAAGAAATCACTCAATCGTTTACTCATAAATTCAGAACCATTGTCAGTCCTAAAAATTTTAACAGCCTTTTCAAACTGAGTATTAAGCAGATTGTAAAAAGTGATAATGTTTTCCTCGACTTCATACTTACCCTTTAGTAAAAATACCCAGACAACCTGAGTATAATCGTCAACGACAGTCAAAAAATATTTAAAACCTTCTTTGGTCTGGACATGGTAAGGACCCTACACATCTAGGTGAACCAAGTCACCTAGACTTTTTGTTTTATGAACACTAGATTCAAAACTTTCACGAGTTTGCTTTGCCTTATGGAAAATCTCACAGGGACCATAGGTGTCACTATCAATTTTAAGGTCATTTTTAAGTAACTTCAACACTTGATTAGCAGGATGCCCTAAGCGAGAATGCCATAATTGGGGAGAAGGCACAAAAGACATATTAGAAACAGTAATGGCACACGAGGACTCACCCTGAAAGTTTTGGTCAAAGTAATAGAGACCCCCCTCCTCACTACCAGTCATCACTACGTTCTTTCGTAGTGAATCCTGGATATAGCATTTAGTTTTATCAAAACCAACAAAAACATTATTATCCTTTGTTAATTTGTGAACATATAGTAAGTTAACATTGAAGTCTGGAACTACCAGCACATCAAACAAAATGACATTATTTGTCAATTTAAAATCACCAATTTTATGGCTTTAGTGCCATTAGGATGACAAACTCTAAGATCAAGCTCAGAGATGTCAACCGTATTTTTTAAAAATTTGGCATTATGTGTCATATGCTGATTCGCTCCAGAATCAATGATCCAACCAGATAGAGGGTGAGTACCTGCCATATTAGCAGAGGCTCCCTTGCATGGTTGTTTTTGCTCAATAAGCCCAAGGAGTTTATTTATCTGTTCTTTAGAAAAAGGAAAGGGGGTGACAGATTGGGTGTTCTTAGAATGAGTAACATCAGGGACATTAGCATTATTATTGCTAAAAGTATATTTGAAAGGGGAATTTTGAGGTCTAGAACGATTTTGAGAGTTATTTGGAAAACCAATCAGCTTAAAACACCTTTCAATGGTGTGTCTCGTCATGCCACAATGTTTACAGTTAAGCATAGTATTTTTCCAAACCGTTTTTTATTATCTGTAGACTTACTAAAAAATGCAGTGTTTTGAGACTTTGGCCTAGATTGGGACACATTACCACCACGATGAGATTCTTCGCGAGAGACAATAGAAAAGGCAGTTTTGACCGATGGTAAAGGGTCCCTCGTGAGAATATTGCTTCTTATGGGTTGGTATAAATCGTCAAGACCCATAAGGAACTGCATAAGTTTGACCAATTTTGTGTGTTCCAAAAATTCGTGTGAGGCATTACAGGTGCAGGTAGGGAGTTTTACAATGGCGTCAAACTGTTTCCATAATGAGTTTAATCTATGATAGTAATCAGAAACACAAGATTCATTTTGACACAAGGAATTTATTTTTTGATACAGATTGAACATTACAGACCCGTCAACTTTGTCATATGTCTATTTTAATTCGTCCCAAACCTTTTTTTTTGAAAGGGTATCCGAGCCAAAGCTCGACTAATCCCAGGCACATCCAGGGCTAAAGCATGCCCCTTTGGTAAATGTCGCACAGGGTGTGCGTAGAGGGATTCGAACCCGGGTTCAGCGCTATGAACTGCCCAGGCACTAACCACTCCACCACAACACTGATTGACTGAGTTACATCGTCCCAAACCTTTGAGGCTTATTTAGAGAAAACCTGACCTAAAATAGGTCCTCCGTCATAGTACTCAGAATCCATGAAAGGACCACTGAGTTACATCTATCCCATTGTTTTTCAAGAATGGGATCATTGACAGGTCTGGGACAGGATCCATCAATGAAACCGATTTTATTTTTCGTTTCAAGAGCCAAAATCATAGCACATGCCCAAACCTTGTAATTATCCGTACCACATAGTTTCATAGTTAACAGAGGTGTTCCACTTGTATCACTAGGGTGTAGATACAACGGATGTCCAAAATCAAGTGATTTTGGATTCCATTGGTCTACTAGCGACAAACTCAGAACCAGACATAGAGAGAAGCACACAAAGGAAACTAAGACAGATAAAAGCAGGATTCCTAAAACACTTAAAGTGCTAGGTCAAGCTAACTGTCTAGCTCTTTAAAAAAGAAAGAAAAAGCACACACAAAACAAATACAAAAAAGGCTAAAACACAGAGGAATACCAATGAAGAAGGGAAGAAACCAAACCTGACAATCAGCAACAAAACTTTAACCAAAGGTTAAAGAAAGAATACACGCACCAGGATAGCCTGAACAAACAGATTGGAACCTCAAGGATCCCAAATTTTTTTGCCGATAGGTTCACGGCAAGCAGGAACAAACATGAAGGCTAAACAGAGTAAACACAATTCATATGACAATAAATGCAGGACTAAGAAATAGCCAATCATAAAGCACTAACATGAAGCGCAATCAAACAGATGAGCGTAATAGAAGAATACACAAAGAATAAGGCAATTTTAAAGGAAACAAGTATCACATATCTGATTGGAAGATCGTTATCAATAATAGACAAATGCAACCATATCAAACTGATCATTTACTATAACCAATGTAAAATCTACCTTTCTTTAACAAGGAGTTGAAGATTATTAACAATCTAAAGCAATAAAGTGTATCACAGAACATAAAGGATTCATATCTAATGTTATTTAAACAGAACATATAAGATGCATTACAACGAAAAGAAAAACAGATCTGATCATAAGCATAAAGGGCTTACACCAGATTTGAAGAACGATACAGACCATATATATTGATATGACTGTAACAACTCATAAGAAACGATCCAAGTCTAAAAGACTAATATCGAACATGTAAATGATTCATATCTAATATTATGTAAACAGAATGCATTATAAATGCAAGAAGAACAGATTTGATCATAAGCATAAAAGGCTTACACCAGATTTGAAGAACGATTCAGATCTAAAAGTTATGAAACAGACCATATATATTTTGATATGACTGTAACAACTCATAAGAAACGATCCAAATCTAAATAGAATAAAATCGAACAAGTATATCTAAACAAACAGGAGCAAAAACGCAGATCTGTATCACAGATCGAATGGTAGATCGAGACCCTAAAAGGATCCTTGCAAACCATAAACAAATCTGTTCATGTACAGACTACTTAACCAAGATAAGAGCAAGGATATACAAGCAATACCACATCTCAACAGGCGATTCAAAAGAAAACAACAACTACAAACATGAGTATTACACCTTATGAGTCGGCACAAACAAGATCAACAGATCTGTATAGGCTTCGAATAAGATGATCATTTACTTAAGAACAAGAAGGAAGATGAAAGGTTTACCTGGAAGCTTTGAACATAGACTGATAAACGAACAGTAGAACTAGCAATCGCAACTTCTTACGAAATAGCTGAACCAGATCTGAAGCTGTGATACCATGAACAAATATATGAAACTATATTTACTCAATGATTTTGAACAACATACAGTAAGAAATACATATACAAACCTAACTATTTGTTAATCAAAATGATTAACAATCTTTATGAACAAAGCTTAAACCTAAAATTGAATCGCACTAAAAACTTCTAGAAAGAGAGAGAGAAAATAAGCGTTTGAGATATGAAAATGAATCTGAATGAGCTGTGATGAGGCGTATGAGCTCTTTATATAAGAATTTCAATATGGCAGAAATGGTCCTCCATCTTTACGATAATTGCTCCGCTACCCCTGAGCTTCTCCCAATAGTGAGGCGCGATCCCTTGACTTTATGAACACATCTTTTGTCTGATTGCAACACTAGTCCTTCAACATTCTTCCTAACATTCAAAAGTAAAGATTGTTAGTTTAAAAATACCTTTTAACAGTTTTCCTAAACTTCTCTTCTCTAGTTAAAAATAAAAGGAAGATGATGTTAAATATCTATGACAACATTAGTAACAATGATAAGAGATAACGATGACATATGCTTACCTGTCATCTTAACTTTCTCTCCTTCTTCCCTAGACCTCTCATCTTCAGCAGGACTAGGCGAGCCTACAAACTCGACTTCTTCATCATCATCCTCTATCAACGATCGATGCTTACATGATGGAGAAAAATCTTGATTGTGAAATTATAGAAACTTTTCTATCTTTTCTTGAGTATCAGGTAGAGGCAACAATAAAGAAAAATCTACCCCTGTAGACGTAGACACGAAAAGTTAATCATCAATGAGAAATAATAATGATGACACTTATAATTGGTGTTCTATAGGATGTCAACCACTGATCCCCATCTCTTAATGACGAAACTTTACCGAAGACGTATCTCATCTTCTATTTTCTATCGTTATTAAAAGTGCCCAAGACCAGGATCCTAGTTTTATTTTCTATTACTCTCCGGCTTCACCGTATATGCCAACAGTTGTTGAATTATAAATGGAGATTCATAGTCCTTTGTCAGTTTGTCGATGATACTGACAATCCTCCAAAACGGGGGCATCATTTGCCCTAGAGAAAGATCAAAAGCATTCAAGAATGCTCTTGATAGAGAAGAAAAAGGCCAAATGAAACCAATCTTGAAGAGATACTCGTATAACACAAGGAATTCCTTTAGGGCCTCTTCTGATTGAAGCTCGCCAGGACAAAAGAGATTGATGTCGTTTGGCAACTCTGATAAAATCCTAAAAGCATCTAAATCTCCTTGTTCCTCAATCACAATTGTAGGTTCTACCATCCCTATACAATCATGAATCAAAATCGAAGCTATGTATAAACTAGAAGCTTCCCAATTTTTTCTTGGATTCTTAGCAATATGATTGGGAGGAACTGATTTTCTTGCAGGGCTTGATAATGGAAACAATTCGGAAACTCAGATAAGGAAGAAGAGTTGCAGAGGTAAAAAAGGAAACAAGAGGAAGGAAACTGATATTTAGTGTTGTCATGATTATGTGTGTCAGGATCGTCGCCTGATAACCGACACTTGTCATTAATGCCATGAGATGATCATCTTAGGGAATTTCCATTTCGTTGCATCCAAGATTTTCGGAAACATGTGTGGCCATGAAAGAAGAAGGAAGGCCGTTTGGGTCACACTTTCCATAGGCAGCACGTGTTTCACTACAACTGTAAGCCAACACGTGATGGTGCATGATGTCATGATTCTAAAATCGGTTCAGTTTCCAAGTAACTGAATCGATTTCTTCTCAACGATTCAGTTTTCAAAAGACATACGTATCACATTTCCATAAAAAGTTTTGGAACAAGATTTGAAATTTAAATATTTTTAAAACTCAAATTTCGGAGGCAAGTTGACAATCCCTAAGATCGTCCGTGATTTTTACCCTCGACGTGGTTTCCCGTGTCACCAAATAGCATCATTTTCTTTCTTTTATTTATCGTCTTGAAGGTTTAATCCGTAATTGATAGCTTCACGATCCAATCTCAAATTATGTTGTACAATTCTTGATATAAAAGAACACCATAATGACAAGTTTGGAAAACAAACTATATGGACGAAAACCCCAAATTTCTCTAAATATAATGATATTATCGTTCACTTTCTCGTCAACTCTTCAAATACGTATTTTTGTCTCTCGTTCAATTTTAATGTATTTTAATTTACGGAACTACGGCTATTTTTTTAATTTGAAGAGAGAAATGATAAAAGATTGTCCGGTTAAAATGACTATTTTAATTAACTTCTTAATACTTCTAATTTTTTATTTGTCATTATTCTAACTTTCTGTATAAAGTTGATAACATAAGGAATTCTTTTCTCCGTTTTTTTTAAACTCATTTACTTTATAAAAGAAGTCAAATAAATTGACAAACAAAAAAGAAAAAACACATCAAGAGGTCGTCAACCAAAAAGGCTCCCAATTCCTACGCATTCCTTTATCATCCTGCTCATCTTCCTTGCACCTACTTGGCCATTCAAATATTTGTTTTTCTGTTTCCAGCTCATCATGGATCCTCTCGTCTTCCTCGGCATTGTTGTCTGTTTCCGTTACATGGGTAGTTTTGTCGTTTTTCAATTCAAGAAGTTTCTGATGGTGGTCTCGGCTCTTCCAATACGTCAACCGTAGGCGTCCATGGCTCCTCTCGGCTCGAAAACAACACTTCATAGGTGGTGCAGCCACGGCTTGGATGATGAGTCTTCCACCTTCATGCTGACTTCGAATATGAAGCAAATTCAAACTACTTATCGTCGTCAATGGGGGTGGAAAACCACGCGAAACCACTTTCTTTGATTCCGTTTTAGGAACCAAATCTTTTCGAACCAACTTTTCTTGGGTCCTCGTGTATGAGCTATTGGACTTTGGGAACAAAAGCATGCTGCATTGGCTCGTGTCACTTCCGGTCTCGCTCCCTAAGCTTTCGGTGCAAAGTTCCAGGCTTTTGGGACTCAGTTTCAAGAGTGAATTAGGATAGACATAAGAGGGTTTTCTTTCGATAGGTTTTTGAGAGGAAATTATTGATTCGAGAAAACTGCAATTTGGTGGCACCAGTTTGAGTCTCATTGTTGTTGACTCTACAACATGAGAGGAGGAGTCGTGCAAAGCTTGGTGACAGACGACAGTAGACATGGTGGAAATTGGGAATTAGGGTTTGGGAGGTATTGTGAAGGAGATGAAGGACATGAGAGATGGTAGAAGGGGAAGGATGTGAATTTATAGGAGGGATTAAATGTGGTTATAGACTAGAGAGGAGGAGGTGTGGATGGGAAATGGAACGCTTTTTGCACCACTTGGATTATACTAATACTTGTTATATATGTCTATGTCATACACTAGAAAAGGGTATATATATATATATATATATATATATATATATATATATATATAGAAAAGGGGATATATATAATATATATTTATATATACGGGTTGAGTTCACGCGAGACACAATTTTTATACTTCAAATTTTACAACAAAATATTGTGAATGTAAAAAAAAAGCCGAATCTTCACAACAAAAACACTATGAAGGTTTTTTTGCTGTGAAGTTTCAAGTGCAAAAATCGTGACTCACGAAAACAACTTTGTCTTACATGATCCCAAGTATATATATATATATATATATATATATATATATATATATATAAGTAATTCAATATTATATGTAGCGAGAGGTTTAAATGAAAATAACACAAAAATGATCAAATTACATGTGATTTTACGTTGAATCATATGTGACTAAGGAACAAGGTTAACATGAAGGCGTGTGGGTGACTTGACACGTGATTGTAATCACATGAGATTTGATCGTTCTCGTGTTATCTTATTTTGACATTATTCTCATTTGAACCCCTCTCTCTCTAATGTTTGAGAGTTTTTCATGTAAATATCCATAAGCAATTACTTCAACCATTCCAAAACAAATGTCCACAATAGAAAGACATATAATTTTAGAAATGTATAATTATTATACTTTTAAATTAACAATTAGACATTTTTACCCTTAATTATAGAGAGAGAAAAATTTCATTACCTCATTATTAAAGGTAAAGTGAAAAATTAGATATTTACTTTTGAAAATTGACACTTAATATGAGAGAAGCTAAAATAATAATGTAGACATTTATCATGGTACGAAAGGAATAATATTTTCTGGTTTCGTTTATGTGTCTTACAAGGAAGTCCTCAATAACCAATACATGTGGAATGTATCACCAAATAAAATAAAAATAAGTAATAATCTTTTTGAAAACGGCAAAAATAACGATGTTAAATTGATGATACCTACCTTTACATATTCAATAGTGACCTTGATGAGTTTTCATTTTTTGAAATGCATTTAATATCTTCATTTTAAACCACATAAAAACATCTTTTTCAATATAAGTAACCAAACAACCATTCATCCATTGATCTCCGATTATATTGCCCAACCTATTCTTCACGATGCTCATAGCTGAAAACGTCCTCTCAACTGTTGCAGTTTCAACGACTATCATTGTTAGTTTTATAAGCAAATACATGAGAGGGAACATCTTATCCATTCTTATTTCAACCATTTTTTGCACAAGATCACATATCCCTTTGAAATTAGAAAACTTTGTTGTAGTTCGCATGCCAACAATATAAATCTCCAGTTGATCATCAATTATCAAAACTTCAATTTCAGAGAAATCGTCTGGATAAAAAAAAGCAAGTTGAATCAACTTGCACTTATCAAAAGCTGAAAAGGGGTCATTTGGATTTAGACGTGCATAGAAAGAAGCAACCAGTGCTAGTCTCAGTAAACCGATTCTCCAATTCCATATTATAACTCAATATGACACTAATGCAAATTTGTTGTTCGTGGATCTTTTCGACATGACCTTCCAGGAAGTAGGAACTTTTAGTTAATGTTACAAATATCAATATCATGCTTATCACAAAACAATGTAACTTGATTGAGTAAAGAATCCCGCCTGTCATTTTCAGCCCTCATTTTCTTTAGTTGATGCTTGCAAACTACAACCAATTCATTGAATTTACAATATATTTTCTTTCTTTTGCAATGCTTGGGATGATTTGTGAGTGATCCCTGATATCATATTCATAAAGTGTAGGCAAAACACAAAACCAAAGAAGTGCAAGGAGTTATATAGATTATGAGCTTCAGACACTGTTCATGGGTTAACCCATCTTCCTCTATCATCTCAAGCACATGTATCACATATGGAAGCAATACAATCATACTGACCAAAGTACCATAATGTGATGCCCAATGCGTGTAACCTACTTTAGTGAGGGAAATTTCTTGATTAAGGCCTAAACCACTTAGGATTTCATTAGAATTAAGTGTTCCAATAACTTTGGAAGTTTGTTGTTCTCGAAGTAGATCACGTTTGCGAGAACCTCTAACCACATTCACATCACTTTTACCAAGAAAAAGAACTCATCAATCTTTGAGTGCTTTTTTAGCCGTAGCAACAAGAGTAAGTTGAAGTTGATGCATTCACATTCGCCTGATTTATGTTCTTGATTTTCAGTATGTTCCTTTTTGTATATAAGATAATTCATATCATTTATGTAAAAATATCAAAGAACATTCAGATAACTAACTTTTTTATATAAGATAATTTTATTACTGATTTGCTAATACTAAAATAATATACACACCATATCGGCAAAACTGGATGACAGTCAACATTTTCAAATCATTAGATAAAAAATATTTAATTGATAAAAAAATATTTAATTGTTTAATATCATATCTTAGATATTTTGTACGAGAGTTTAAATATTTGATATATATCAACTCGAATGATCTCATTTCACCCATTAGAAATTCATTCTAATCAAAACTTATTTTAAATCGTCAATCACTCGATAATATTAGTCATTGTATCGGGAATCTATATATAATTTGACTGTTGTAAGTGTGTGGGTCAGTTTTCCTTCATCTAAATTAATCTAACGAGGTCTTAAAATTAACAATTAATTAAACCTTTCAGTAGTCTTGGGCAAACCTGAACTAGTGATCTATAAAAAATAAATCCAAGACATTACGAGTTAACCTAACTAAAAGGTTATCCTTATTTGGGTAAAAATTGATTATCGGCAACTAAACCGGTCCCGTCTAGTCCCTTTACCGATTGAGGAGATATTTTTTGGCTCACTAATCGACTGAGCAAGGAAGGAGGCGGGATCAAACTTGTATTTGAGCAAAATCGTCCCATCCCTTTATTGATCGAGTTACACGCCAAAGGCAAACAAAGTTAACCTCATTAATTCATATACTATACAATATATGGGTTAATTTAATAAATATTTATGTAATAGTTTTGTTTTAGAACTAAGAGTATAAAAAATAAACCCCTCCAAACCTAATCAAGTTTGGGTTAAAGGGTTCGGTTATTATTTTTTTTATTAACCTGGATATCTAATCCGCGATGCGAACCGATTAATTTCGAGACAACCACCTGCTTTGCAGATAGTTCAGAGTCACCGCATTTGAACCTTCGTGGCCATAAGGAGATTTTTATTCCTCCTTGGGACCTCCAGGTACTTTTGATCTTTGAAGTCAAGTTCAAACCAATTAGACACCACCCTTGTGGTTAGGATTCGGTTATTTTGTATAGTTTCAAAACATATAAAATAAAATTATATTTCGGTTTACCTGATAACCGATTTGAACAACCTAAAAATCGAATAATCCGTAACCGATTAAACCGAACCTTTATGTAATTTGATTATCAATTAGTTTTAGAAATATTAAATAACCGAATAAATCAAAACTGAACCAAATAAGACCCCCAATTTTTTACTTAAAACGGTACTGATTAATCATGTAATATACAAAAGAATCAGGAATTAAAAAGAAGAAGAAAAAAACTGGATCACATTGATTGTACGGACAGTTGCTGATGTAGATTTCAAAAGAGTTTGTGATAGAAAACAAGAAAGAAATAAATAATTAATTAAAAAGTAAAAAGATGTGTAAAGGTTGTTAAATAAGATGGCAACGTCATCTCCCACTCAACGTCTGAATTCAAAAAGCCCATCTTTTATTTCTCTTTTTAAGTAAAATTATATATTATTATACAATAAATTATAGTCTGTGTGTGTGTTTTTTAAATCCAAATAACGTTTCTATTTCAAAGTAATTATATTAGATGTTTTTGTTGTTTGCATTTTGTTACGAGTTAGGTTCTTTATCTTAATGGAGCTAAATATAATGCATTAAGCTAAGGGACATTTTTGGTATTTGCAAATATGTTAAGAAAACTGTCTTTTCATATTTTTGACATATCGGGTCTTTTATGTAAAATGAAGACTTAAAAGAAAGCTTCAGCAATAAGTTATAATCCAATTATAGTTCAGACTTGTGTATCATCCACTGTCACCTGATCCATTTTAGAATGACCATAATTATTGATACGCACCAAAAAGTTTGTTTATCCTTATGATTAGATTAACATGAAAAGCTCTATGAACACGTTTACAAACATAGAAGTTGAGTTGATAATTGTGTTATAACGAGATAGACATCAATCCTAACAAATGATCAGATGCGTAATCATTTAATTTAGATTATAAAAACCTATAACACATTTCAAATCCAGTGGTCATCCACAAGTGGTAAACTGGTACTTTATCAAAACTAAGAACAATCATGTATTCCCATTTTTGATTAGCAACTCAAAGTTAGGTTAGACAAATCTATAAGCCCCATCAATTTGGACAACCAAACAATGATGAAGATGTTCAACCATGATTAACATAAATGCAAGACGAAAGGAAACATATTTATAGTGGAGTATCAACACAAATCCACGCTTCCAATTGTTACAATCTCATTGCTTGAATGCAAAATATTACTTATGAATGCAAATATTTAACCTACACTAAGGGGCCGTTTACTAAGCAGTTACTTTGGTAAGCATTTATTGGTTTAATTACCTTTTCTGGTGAACATAACAAGGACCAAAAATCTTACCTGGTAAGAACAAAGATAAGGATCGAGAGTCATACCCGGTAAGTGAGGGTGATGACTCTTACCTGGTAAATACTTACCGGGTTATAAACGCTTACCATCAATCTAATTTAATGACCGAAAATGTTACTTTATAACTTAAGCGAGAATAACGACTCTTATCAGTGTTTACCGACAAACATTTGATAAAAAACCCCAAGAAACTTCAACAAAAGCTCACAAATATCGCCTCCTTGATCCTCTGATTGTTCCTTGCTAAAATCTGATTGGTCCCACCTCAATAATTGTGGTTTCCAACCTTAAAAAAGCCCATATCCCAAATAAGCCATTAATCATATGTTAAATATGCCCACTCGAGTTACTATTCGTAAAACTATGCTACATCTCCGTTTGAAAATATGCCCACTCTTTTTAATATTTGTGAAAGTATGTTCAATCTCGTAATTCTTCCAAAAAAAGCCCTATCGATGCTTAACAAGGAGATGGTGGTTCCCTCTCTTTGGCCTCGTTTGTTGTTGTACATGGGTTTCACCCTTTTCACTCCTATTCAACGGTACACAAAATAAGAGACTTCCAAGCATATAACCCGATATAAACCAACGGTTTAAATGCATCAAAATGTATTAACGATTCTTTTTGTTGCTCTGTTTATGTGATAAATGTTTAATTAATTCTTTCTTCAGTACTCGTTTTAACTGAGAATCAATAGATCTTATAACTATTGATGACGTGGATATCAAGTAGTTATTAATTATTTAGGATTCATAATTTCTTAATACCTTTTTACTCGGTTAGCATGTATTACACGTTTATACTATGACTATAACAGAGTTGGTTTTATAGGACATCAACAACTACACGGTGTCCTAATAGACCATTTTATAAGAAATTAAGTTTGTAGAATCAAACAATAAAATATTATATCCAAAGATGTTGTAATAAGTTTATATGATGTTTTTGGACATATTAACAAGTTTTGTAAGACACTTTAGTACAAAGTGTCATTTTAGCTACGTTATATGACGCTTTTATGAACAAACTTTTTTATAAAACACTTTTCAAATAATGTTCTATAAAATAGCTCTTGAGATGCCTTTCTATAAAAACATTCTAAAAACTTGTTACGACATCTAAAAAGACTTATAAACTTATTACGAACACCTTTAAATTCGACATTATATTGTTTGGTCCCATAAATTAAGACTTATAAAACAGTCGATCTATTAAGACGCTTAGATATTTTTGACGTCCTATAAATTCAATTATTGTTGTAGTGCATGCCATTTTTATGATCAAGAATCTTACCAAATCAGATATATAAGTAAGCATTTACCCAGTTAATATTTGATAAACAATCTCTTAACAAACCTTATAATATTTAATTCTAATACAATTTGTTATATATATAATATATATCTATAAATAGTTAATATTTTAGGTTAGAATGTGATGGTTTTATTTAATACTTGAAAAGTTATGATGCCAACTTCATAAAGAAATAAGAAAAAGAGGTTGTGGTCCAAAAAATGGAAGAAAGTAGAAATGAGAAATAAGGTGGCCTTTGGAGACTCTAAAACATGCATTCTCTTTAACCACCTCCAACAAGTATCATTTGTCATGCATCCACTACACACCAAAAGTTTAAAGCTTAATCTTGAATCAAACACTCATCCACCAACATGCCCTCCATTTTTCATCACATGGAAAAAATGGAAAATGGAGGTTTATTGGTCAATCTTTTTTTCTCTATTTTGTATAAGTATAATTATAATTATGTAATTAAAATCTAGGTAGTTTATATTAAATATAAAGTATTTGTTTTGATTTTCAAATTGAAAAAAAAAAAACTTATTTTAAAAAAATATTTGATTGGTTTAAGGTTGGACTCAAAAGGTTAAAAGTATCTGGAGGTCTCAGGTTCGAATTCAAGGAAGAATAAAAATTCCCTTGTGACCATAGAGATTCAAATGCGACGACTTCGTGAGTGTTCGCCGTGTGATTAATCGGCTTGTATAGCATGTTGGATATCCAGGTTAATATATATTTTAAAAAATGTAAGTTTAATAATTTTCTCAATAAGAATTTCCTTTTCTAGCTTATGTTAATTTTGTGTTTCTAAAAATGTATGGAGTAGTTTATTCCTTTATTTAATTGTGTCAAAGACACATAATAAGGTTTACAAATGTAGACATGTAGGTTTCTTAAAATAGAAAACATTACAAAGTATATTTCATTTTAATATAACAAACTGTGTTTTTTTAAATGTATTTAAATAGGTTTTGACTCATTTCTTTTCTAGCTGATTATTATATCAACAAAATATTAAAATTGAAATATAACTTAGGGGATGTTCAACATTGGCTGAATGATTTGGTACAGAATAATTAAGTGGTCAGAATGATTAAGAGACTCTCATGATATAGTACAAAATGAAATATAATTGTTTGCTAATTGTTTACAATGAAATTAGGCGTTGAATGGTTAAGGGAGACCCAAGATACAAAATCATTAAGAGGGTTTTAGAACCATTAAGAAACATTTTTTTTGCCAAACAAGATTCACCTCTTAACAATTCAGAGGTTGTCTCTTAATGAAACTATTAAGAGGTAAACAAACAACCCCTTAAACTGATCTAATTTTAATTTTTTTTAAATATGTTAACATTAATGTCTTTAGTTATTTGTAAGGAAAAGTAAGTTAGATCAGCATGTAAAAATAACTTCATAAAATATCATGTATTGACAAAATGTTAAATATGTTTTCATTGTAGTTTTTTTCTTTAATTTTTTTCAAGTTGATAACTATATCTTATAATTTGATTAGTTTTTGGCATACCTACTTTATAATAACAAATATTCTTGTCATATCTATTTCCCATCAGAAGTACTAAGTCTTCCCTCATATGCTAAAAAATGTGACAAAGGCGAGTCAGAGTGACAAATCTAGGAGTTTTGTCAAGAAGATACACATTTAAGGTGGATTAAAGATCTATAAAGTTGTCCGGTGTGTTTTTAGCTGAAATTCCATCGTTTCTAGGGATTTCTAAAGCTTTTTGGTTGTTTTCAAGGGGTTTTTTTAATAATCTTTTTGGTTGATTTTGAGATATTTTTTGGTTGATATTCCTTATATTCTCTAATATCCCGAAGCATCCTTCAAAGTTTAGCGGATGAACCTTTTATACCTAAAAAAATTATATTTGAGGAATTAAGTTGAGCGGATGCATGAGAGACCGGGAAGATATACTAGGTACGCCCCTGGAGGGGCATTCACAAAAATAAAAACATGATAGGTCTGTATACATTCTACTTTTTTGAGACTTTACTTTCAAATAGGACATCTGTTTGATTTGGTTTGATTGTATTCCCAATTAAAATCAACAATATGATAAACGGTTAGGTTATCATCTCTTTTAATACAAGTTTTATGTAGCTTACAATTATTCAATGGATAAAAATGTAAAATAACATGTATAATAACAATGATTTTTTTACGTTCTTTCAGTTTTACAAAAATAAGTTATGTAGAAACTTAAGTGACTGATATGACAACCAATCTATTGCAGTTGTGGCTGATGGTCCCGTTAGGGTCTATAAGATGTGTATAACAGTTTGTAGAGGGGGGGGGGGGATGAATACAAATATAGTAAACTTTTCAAATTTAAGATATATATTGATAAAGAAGGATCAATACAAATTTTACAAGATTGTTTGCGGAAAGATAAAGTAAATATAACCTATCTAAACAATCTAAGTTACACACTAGTTCTTAGCAAAGAGAAATGATTTGTTGTAAGAGACTTAGAAGGAAGTAAGTTCTTTCTGGGTAAGAACTATTTAGAATACTAAAAAGGGATTCTAACTTGCTTTTGAAGATAAGCGTATTATGTTCTTAGATGTGTGTTCTTTTACTTATGAACATAAGTTAGGGTTCAAGAGTAAGTATCAATCGTATCTCTGCATGGAGCGGCTCTCCTAGGGTTCCGTTATCGGGGATCCTTGGGGAAGTCAGCGACTACCCCCATCGAATTATTTGGGCCTACTACCCTGAACAGACTGCCGGTGATAAGCCGGAGGAAGGTGAGGACTCTCAAAACTTCTGTCGCTCCATCCCCACAGGGGCAGAGAACCCGTCTTTAAAAATAACAAAGGGGTTTTATAGTTTGGTTCGATTAGAATAATTTTTTCAATAAAATAAAAAGAGTACTCAAACGTTACCTTTCCAAAAAAGATCAAGACCCCAAGCACTACCAAGAAACCACCGATTTCGCTTGGTGGGCCGGCCACCTGTGTCGGTTGGGGAGTAATTGAAGTAATGAGCCTTCCAATATCCACATCTATTTATATCCATTGCATTGAATGTGCATTTAATGCAATGCGTTAGGGTTTGAACATGTGTCAAGCCTTTAGAAAAAGACTTTTCGTTTGCTACAGTGAATAGTACAAAACCCTATTCATGAGCAGACATCCTTTCATGAAGTTGGTGGGTAGTAGAGTCAACTAATTGGCTCCATACCGTACTATGCTCTTGAAAGAGTATGGGTTTGTCTTTTGTGTGTATAAGGACAAGACAAAAACAATCATGCTCAACAAGCTTCTTTTGATAGCTGAATGATGGAATAACCTGAAGGTCTCTTCAGCATTCGTTGAGGCTTGGGCAGTCTTCACACATGTGTAGACCAGGTTGTAATCACTGAATACCGTTTCAGATCACGAACTCGCCGGTCTCTAATTTTCAGTTTCAGTCTTCGACTTTCGCTGAAGGTTCTTTGGTGTGAGTTTTGTCTTCTTGAACTATCTCTGTCGCTGATGGATTTACATTACATGTTCTCAGCGATCACTGAACAGACTCAATGATGATTGCTGGAACTGAAAGACAGAAACATAAATACTTCGTATAAGGTAAAAGGAATTATCATCAAATCACTGAGAGAGAGGGTCAACAGTGGCATTGAAGCGAAAACAAAGGTGGTAAGGTAAATGCATCTACGATAACTTACCGATTGAAATGAAAGTAAACAAAAATCCGTGAAGTTATGTATTGTTGATCCTCTCTCTCAGTGATTTGATAATAATCTCTTTCCACTTATACGTTGTATTTATGTTTCTGTATTTGTAGTTCCAGCGATCTTCACTGAGTATGTTCAGTGATCGCTGAAGAACTTGTTTTACAAATCTATCAGAGACAGCAATACTTCAAGAAGACAACACTCACACCAAAGAACCTTCAGCAAACGTCGAAGACTGAAACTGAAGATTAGAGACTGGCGACTACGTGATCTGAAGCGGTACTCAGTGATTACAAGCCTGTCTACATATGTGTGAAGACTACTCAAGCTTCAGCGAATGATGATGAGACATTCAGGTCATTCCAGCATTCAGTGATCAAAGGAAGCTTGCTTAGGACGCTTGTTGTTGTCTTGTCCTTATGCACATAAAGGACAAAACCCATACCCTTACGAAAGTTAGTACGGTACGGAGCCGACTAGTCGACTCTTTGTCCACCAACTTTAGGTAAGGATGTCTGCTCATGAATAGTGTTTTTTACTATTCACTGTAGCAAATGACAAGCCTTCCTTTTAAGGCTTGACACGCACTGTAACCCTACCATATTGCATTAAATGAACATTTAATGCACTGGGTATAAATAGAAGTGTTTCTTCTCCATGCAGAGTGCGCGCAACTCACTCTCTAACCCTGATTCTTACTTCAAGCATTTTCTAGCTTAAGTAAAGGATCTTCTTTACAGTAATTACATTTCTTGTAATTTGCTAAGGTTTTGTGTGTAACCAATGATTGTTTAGATAGGTTTTTATTATCTTATCTTTCCGCAAATAATCTTGTAAAATCTGTATTGATCTTCTCTATCAATATATATTTTAAATTTGAAAATACTGTGTTTGTATTCATCCCCCCTTCTACAAACTGTTTCTCTTCTTGTAGACCCTCACGGGACCAACACGTGGTATCAGAGAAGTGTTTTCTTTCTTTTCTTGTGTTTAGATGTTTTCTGTATTAGCTTATCTTCTTTCTTAGATAACTTTACCGCTTACAAATGGCTTTACAAATTGCAAACACACACACACAAAAAAGATAATGGCTCTCTTGCCAAACCTCCCYRRKTTRTCYGTGACAACTTTAGTCTCTGGAAGAACCGGATGTCCCTCTTTCTGGAAGGTGTGGATCCTGAAATTCCACATTACATAGAAAATGGACCATATATTCCATTTGCTATTGCTCCAGTTGTTCCAGCAACAGCTACGACTGCCGTGATTCTTGAACGGTAGATTCCAAAGCTTCCACATCAGTGGAGCGATGAGGACAAGAAGAAGATAGCTATAGATACGCGTGCTCGGTCTATAATAGTTATGTCTCTTCCCGATGAGATTTATCACTCAATTATGAAACTCAAAACCTCTAAATCCATGTGGGACACACTGTGTGTCCAATATAAAGGAACCACTCAGGTTCAGGAGACTAGAAAGATCAATCTAGTAAGACAATATGAAAGCTTTCTCTGTAGAAAGTCTGAGACACTGTCTGAAGTACATCAGAGATTTAACTGCCTTCTTATTGATCTTAGGGCTGTCGGCAGGGAATATTCTAACTCTGAAACTTTGACAAAGTTTCTAGAATGCCTTCCTGAGTCTTGGGACACCTTTTCCATGTGTCTCAAGATGTCAAATGACATGTCCACTATTTCTCTTTCTACTTTATATGGGATTCTGCTTAACCATGAGCAATCTCGTCAACTGAAAAGGAATCTTGTAAAAGAATCCAAGGAAATGAAAAGCTCTCCTTTAGCTTTGATCTCTGAAGCTTCTTCAGTTGAAACTTTCTCTACCCCTTTTGTTTCTTCTCTTCCTCTCGTGGTCATCACGGAGATAGATTTTTCTGAGGACGTTCCAGAATATGATTTAACAGATTTTGATGAGTCCCTGGCACTCCTGACTAAGTCATTTAGGAGGTTCGCCAGTAAGAGCAACTTCCGCAGATCTCCTCAGCTATCCCTCAGGGAGAAGCCAAAGTCTGAAAGAATAGACAAGGATTCAGCTGTCTGCTACAACTGTCACAGGCCCGAACATTTTGCTGGTGAATGCAAATCATAGAAGACTGCGACGCCATCTTCTAAAGCTCCTTCCTCCTTCAGGATCAAAAATGAAAAATACTTAAAACTGAAGAAGAAGTACAAGAAGTTGAAGAACAACAAGTGAAAGGCTAAAGGCCTTATTGCTGAAGAGCATAACTGGGCTGAATCATCTGATGAATCATCTTCTGATGAAGAGGATAAGGCCTATATCTGCTTGATGGCCATAGATGCTGATGAAGGATCTTCTGAAGCGTCTACTTCCTCTGAGCCATCTTCTTCTTCTACTCAGGTATGTTTCCTGAATGAACCCTCTTCTTCTTCTAGTCTTTCTGCACTAAATACGCTGACGGTTGACCTTTACAATGCCCTCAATGGCAAATCGAAAGCTGAGATGCTTAACGTTGATCTTCAAGAGCAATTGAAGATTTTCCATTCTAGGATCAAAGAACTGACCTCTATTAAGGAAAATCTTAAAGATTAGGTCATTGTAAACCAAGCCATCACTGTGGAACGTGAGAAGGCTATCGCTAAGCGTGAGTAAGCAATCACATAACTCAAGGCCGAGAAAGCTACCATTGAAGGGTGGTGCAAAGCTTCCATCAAGGCCTCTGAGATCATTAAAGCTCAGATCCCCACCAAGATAAAGACTGGTCTAGGATTCTCCTATGATCAGGAAGAATGTGTTAAAGACAGGACCATGCTTAAATTTGGTACCTTCGTCTTTTTTATTCCCAACACTTCTTCCTCTCAGTCCTCTTCTTTTACTGAGAGTCATCTTGAAGGAACTCCTTCGAGTTCTGGATGCATAGACAAAGGTAAATTCATTGTCACAGCATCCCTTCCTAAGAAGTCTAACAAGATTAATAGATCTAGGTCTATTCCTTTAACTTGTAAAGCTTCTTCCTCTTCAGGGACTAGGAAATCTGAATCCCATCAGAAATCCAAGTCACAGCTCAAGGTGAACTTTTCACTTAAAGAATCCAATTCTTCAAAGGTTCCTCCTAGGACCAATGAGAAGGGAATTCTTGGAGCTGGTCCCGCTTCAAGTTTGATACTTCCTGGCCCTAAAGCTACTCCTAGCTTTAGGAAGTGTAAACACTGTGGTGAGAAAACACATATTGCCAGCAAGTGTCCTTCTGCCACCAAAGTTGGTTCACCAGCTAAGGGCAAGAAAGTAACCAAGGCTGAGAAATCAACTAAGGTAAAATCATCCACAAAGGCTATTCTAGCAACCATGATGAAGAAAACCACTGAAGCCTCCTCTTCATGCTCAGTGAAGACAACTCCTGCTGAAATAATTTCAGCATCATACGTTGTAAATCCAACCACTGAAGCCTCTTCTTCAGGCTCAGTGAAGACTTCCACTGAAACTACCTTAGTAGTGTCAAGGGTTGTTCCTCTTTCTATTCAAACCTCGTCAGGTTTGGTGATGCCATCTACTGATACTGATTCGTCAGCATCAGATGATGAAGCCTCTAACAAAGCTGGACCCCAATAACTGGTTACCAATAGCAATTCTTATTTTGTTTCCTTGCTCAGGATGTCAAAGGCATATGGTATCTGAACAGTGGCTGTTCAAGACTTATGACTGGAGATATATCTCTTCTATCTCATTTCAAGGAAGAAAGAGGACCTTCCATAACCTTCAGTGGAAATGGAAAAGGATATACCAAAGGCTTTGGTATATTATCCAATGGTGCAACAACTTTCAAACGTGTTGCATATGTTGAAGGACTGAAGCACAATCTTCTTAGCATCAGCCAACTGTGTGATAAAGATTATACAATTAAATTCTCAAAGAATTCTTGTCATGTTCTTGACAAAGATGATAAGGTTGCTCTAACCGTTTCTCGCCTAGAGAACGTATATATTATCAACATGAATTCTCCTCTCACCGAGAATAGTTGCTTCTTCTCCAAAGCCTCATCAGATATTAACTGGTTATGGCACAAACGACTATCTCATCTAAACTTCAAGAAACTCAATAAGCTGTCAAGAAATGATCTTGTCACAGGTCTTCCTCAACACTCGTTTGCAAAGGAATCTCTTTGCTCAGCCTGTGAAAAAGGAAAACACACAAGAGCTAGCTTCAAGTCGAAGAAAATCTCTTCAGTGACTGCGCCTCTTCA
>NC_037535.1:15189718-15191223 GCF_001531365.2 Cynara cardunculus var. scolymus
AAATGCCAGTTTCAGTGACTCTCTTATCACTAAACCTGATGTCTTAAAACCATCACTGAATATTTCTCATTTTCAGTGATAAAATGTTTTAAATGGGGTTTTCAGTTTCCTTTTGACACTGAATGACTCTTCATTTCTTAAAAACTATTTGTTTTTTAAAAGAAAATAGTTAATGAACCGTCTTTATGATGACATTCTCTGTTTACTATGAGCGACGCTTTGAGATGCGCAAAATGTTCTGTCATTATGCTACCTCATTTAATGCCATCCAATCATGGATGAGAACATGGTATATTTTTCATCATGACCACTTTCCCGAACCGTTGTCTTTTCTCTCCCTCATATTATTTCTCTCTCCTCCTACCTATAAATATGAGACTTCTTCTCCACTTTTCTCTTTACGCTTTCAAAATTCTTAGACGAACCTCTGCTAAGATTTCTCCAAAGCAAGAATTCTCTCTACATCTTCAAACCCTTTTCGACCTTTCCTCTTAATCTTCAAAGGTCAAAATCTTCTTCATTCTTTCTTAGTTACAAGAAATGTGTTTAATATGATTAAGAACTTTGTTCTCTTAATACATTAAACTGTAAAGATTCATTAATCATCTCCATCTTGATTATAATCTTGTTTCTTTATACACATTCCACTTGATAAACCCTAATCTTTTAAGGATTTTTCAAAAGAAGTTTTTACTTGTTCAAAAACTTATTCTATAATCTTAACCATAAACTCTTGGCTTATTTCTAACAAACCTGTTTGCTTTTCTTATTATTAATACAAATAGATAGCTGCCAAGAACGTCACCTTCACCGTTGACGAGATCTCCATCAAGGCCAACAACCACATTGCCTTGTTGGAGATACCCTCCACTAAAGTGTTTTACCAAGATGTGGCTGACTTTCTCAAGCAGTCGTCCTTAGGCTACGCTCTCAACCATGAGCCCCTCATGGTCAAGGAAATTCTTCAGCAGTTTTGGTTCACTGCTGAGGTTGTCGAAGTCCAAGATGATGCTGGACGCAAGATGGAGCAAATCCATTTCACTTTCAACCGCATGGAAGTGAACTTTGGTGTGTCGACACTCCGCTCAGCTCTCCGTGTTCCCAAGGGTCCCTTCGACGATGAACCCTCCACCACCGAGATCATCAACTTTCTTGATGCCATTGGCTACCAGTGGCCAATGAAGAAGGACTCCAATGCCCCTCTGAAGTCCTTGTCAAAGATTAAGAAAAACAAGATGTCAGCTATCTGGCAATACCTGTTTTCTCATTTCATCCAGTGCATGGGTGGAAAAACTGGAGGTCAGGACCAAGCCTCTAGGATCATCTTGATCATAGGCGTATCTGCGATTCGGCATCGCAATGTAAATTATGATGCGATCATTTTCGATGACCTGGTGCTTAAGCTAAACAAGCGCCAGCGAGAAAAGGTGGTGCCTTACACCAGGTTTCTTTCGATGGTGTTCTCAAAGATCTTTAAAGCTCTTTACCCCAAAGAAGGAAACCTT
>NC_037535.1:15191486-15248361 GCF_001531365.2 Cynara cardunculus var. scolymus
CCCCCCCGCGTCTAGCCAAGCCACCAAAACCCCTTCAAAACGACCCTCTCAACCAACTCTTGGTTCTCGTCAGAGAGCCAAGAAGTCCAAAAAGGGGACAACCATGTCACTAGCTGGGGCCTCTCAAAAGGCTTTAGTTATTTAAACTAGCCTTATCCCCAAGGCGTCTTCTGTTAACCCTCCCAGCTCTTCAGTGATTTCTCCCATCACTGTCGTATCAGTGGTACCTTCACCAATCACTTCAGTAACCCAAATAACTGAAAGTGTAAATATCAGCGCCGCCAGTGCTGAACGCTCACATCTATTCTCGACCATTTTCTCTTCTCCTCCTTCCTTGCTCTTTACACATGTCGATGATGTATCAGCGACTGTCCTTCCTGATACTGAGACACGCACCACTAGACCTGAGGTTGCTCCTCTCGATGCTCCTTTACATATTTGCTCACACTAGTGACAATCCTTTAGATGTCACTGATGGCCCCCCAGGTATTCCATCTTCCTATCCTTTCTTTTCTTCTAACCTTGAGCATTCAGCTCACACTTCTTCTTTTGTAGGACCTTCTTCAATGCATCAGTCTGATGCTCAGGAAGTGGAAGAGGAAGAAAGAGAGAAAGATGATGGAGGAGATGAAGATGTCGATGATGACTATGATATGGCGTCAGACATCAAACTTCTCCTTCCAGCCATTGATACCGTCCTCTGTAGGATCAACGAAGTTCACCAAGAGATGCCCCATCAAGGTGATCTTGATACGAACTTCCTTGCCCTCCAGGCGATTGTTCAAGAAGTTCAGAGTCATCTCCAGATTCTCCAAGAAGCTGTTCAAGCCAACAATGATGCCATTGCTGTTCTTCATAGCAGGGCTGACGATGCTCAGGCTATAGTTGATCAGCAGACTGGTCTTCTTAAACAAATCCTGGATGCTGTCCATCAACCAGCTCCAGTGATTGCACCCTTTTTCTCTGCCAATGATCGTGCCCAGATCCATGATAAGCGTGAGGCAACGACAACTCTAGCCAATTCCTTGCTAAGGCTGGAGGATTCAGTGGTTCTCCAGCGTCAGCGCTTGGACGAACTCTCTGGCCAAATCTCTCAAGTCTTAGCCAGAGAGGGGGAGATGAGGTCCAATGCTGGTGAATCATCCGATGTTGTGCCTACCCCTTCTTAGGCGGTTGGTCCAGTATCAGCTACAGCTGCAGTTGAAGCTGAGGCTCCTAGAGCTGAAGCATTTGCTGCTCCTGTAATCCCGACCACCGAAGCTGTTCTAGCTGAGGATGTCGATGCCATCCCTAGGGATGATGCCCATACCATCACTGCTGCTCGTGGTGATGATGATGATGAAGACGATGATAAACCTACCATTCTAGATACCAGAAATGATCTAGATGGCGACGATGACGATGATGATGAAGATAACTTTACCATCAAGTTCCAGAATCCATCAACTGTCACAAAAGGTGTTGCTCTCGGGGATTCTGCATCCCAGGGGGAGCAAAGGCAAGGTGAATCGACTCCATCAAGAAACCCGGACCCCAAGTCGAAAGGCAAGGCGGTCGCTGAAGAAGAAAACTTGAAGGTACTGTTCAAAATCCCTCAACAACCTTTGTTTGAAGACTCTACCTCTCAGGTAGTGATTACTTCAACTTATCAACTTCATATTTCATCAACAACCTGTGGTCGACTGGAGCGGGTACCTGATCAACCCATTCCTGGTGCTCCTACCGACCAGCAGATGTCTCAGCTGAAGAAGTCACTCGACCAGACTAGAGTAAAAATCACTCTTTGTACCTCTAGTAGTGGTGAGTTTGATTTATTGTCTGAAGCTGAAAGACTCGAGGCATTAAGGGCTGAAGAAGAGCTAAAGCTTCAAAAGAAGCAGACTGAAGACAGCTTGAAGCTGGCCAAGTCACTAGCTGAAAAAGTCCTTCCCAAGAAAAAGTCCAAGAAAACAGTGAACGTTGTCCAAGCCCAGGCTAAACTTCTTTCGATTGCAAAATCTGAGCTTAAGAAGAACCTGAAGCTGATGGATAAGGACAAGCAATGGAGCGAAGCAAAACTGAAAAGACAATCAGTCCCCGCCCGATTATTAGCGTCAGCATCAGTAGACATTCTAAAGACGGTGGACACTGGTCTCATTGCTCATCACTAGGAACAATCTTGATGCCGTTACTGAGTACCCTTCCTACCTTGGCCGCTATGGATACATCGAATGGATGGAGATCAGACAAGCCATTCAGCGATCCAAGTCGAGACACAAGACACTTATCGAGGACATCATCAGCGAGCTCATCAAAAGGATGTCCAGGTATGTTAAGGTCCCTGACCGGCCAACTCTGAAGAAAGGTGGGAAGAAGAAACTCAAGCTCTCTGATCCTAATGATGGACCATTCCTAAGGAACGAACATGAAACAAGGTTCTCCTTAGATGAAGTCCTGAAGGGTCATAAGAGTACATACATTTCTATGATGAATCTTGACTTGCCAAATAAGGGTCCCTATACACCCAACTCTGTGCATTTTAAACCTGAGTTAGGAGTTATATTCCTTGACTATGAAGGTGAAGTCAGATTTCAGAGAATGTCAAAGCTACATCTATGTCCAATGGATCACTTGCTTTATCTTTTACTCTGGATAGATGATAGCATGCCTGGAAAAGTCGTAGATCTATAGATACGAAGGGAATTCCTACGTCGTAGAAAACTTGGTGAAAATGTACCTGGGTACATAACAATCCACTTTTCCTTGTAACTTCGCGTACTATGTCTACTTTCAGTGATTATACTTATATTTTGTAAGTTCTGGACATATACTGTAATACTTGTAATATTTCCTACGATTAATAAAATGATTATTTCATGTACTTCACTGAAAAAGATCCCTGAAAAAAGTAATAGGGACACAAGTCTATGAGTTTCAGTGTTATTTTTCGCATTCACTGACAATCTATAAATCAATGAATAAGCTTTCAGTTTCAGTTTCCGTACTTGTAATTTTCTTAGATATAACTTAAGAAAAATTCCCAAGTTGAGACTAACCAACTGAAAAAGATCCCTAAATAGTAAAAAGGGACATGTACTTTGTATATAACTTTTCCTTACTATTGTTTGATAAAATAACCTTTTTTATGTTATCTTGTTATCATCAAATAGGGGGAGATTGTTGATCCTCTCTCTCTCAGTGATTTGATAATAATCCCTTTTCACTTTTACGTGGCATTTATGTTTCTGTATTTTCAGTTCCAGCGATCTTCACTGAGTATGTTCAGTGATTGCTGAAGAACTTGCTTTACAAATCTATCAGAGACAGCAATACTTCAAGAAGACAACACTCACACCAAAAAACCTTCAGCAAACGTCGAAGACTAAAACTGAAGATTAGAGACTGGCGAGTACATGATCTGAAGCGGTACTCAGTGATTACAAGCCTGTCTACATATGTGTGAAGACTGCTCWAGCTTCAGCGAATGATGATGAGACCTTCAAGTCATTCCAGTATTCAGAGATCAAAGGAAACTTGCTTAGCACGATTGTTGTTGTCTTGTCCTTATGCACACATAGGACAAACCCATACCCTTACGAAAGTTAGTACAGTACGGAGCCGACTAGTCGACTCTTTGTCCACCAACTTTAGGTAAGGATGTCTGCTCATGAATAGTGCTTCTTTACTATTCACTGTAGCAAAGGACAAGCCTTCCTTTTAAGGCCTGACACGCACTCTAACCCTACCATATTGCATTAAATGAACATTTAATGCACTGGGTATAAATAGAAGTGTTTCTTCTCCATGCAGAGTGTGCGTAACTCACTCTCTAACCCCAATTCTTACTTCAAGCATTTTCTAGCTTAAGTAAAGGATCTTCTTTACAGCAATTACATTTCTTGTAATTTGCTAAGGTTTTGTGTGTAACCAAAGATTGTTTAGATAGGTTTTTATTACCTTATCTTTCCGCAAACAATCTTGTAAAATCTGTATTGATCTTCTCTATCAATATATATTTTAAATTTGAAAATATTGTGTTTGTATTCATCCCCCCCTTCTACAAATTGTTTCTCTTCTTGTAGACCCTCACGGGACCAACATGTATAAATTTGTTGTCCCAAATGAAAATTGGACTAAAGCGTGTTATTATTTCGTGTATTCAACCCTCATCAAATAAATTATTTCTTTCATAACATTTTTGTACTCTTTTTAAGGGTATGTAGTTTAAAAAGAAAAAATTATTTTATACAACATATGTTCAAAACACTTAAATGACAAAATAAAAATTTTAAAAATAATATTTTAACATCATAAGCTTTTAAATATATATTCTCAAATAATAAACCTTAAACATATTTCTTGAAAAATGTTTTATAAAATAGACCGGACCTTTTTAGAAGCAATTTGTTGGATAAAACTCAAAGATGAGTTGGAGTTACCTTTGCTAGAACTCAAAGATCTAAAAGAGTAAAACATGGAAGAGTGATTTACTTGTTGTTGATTACTTACTAAATCTTGAATGAGAAATTTGTGTTAGAGCAATTTGATTAGTACTTAATCAAGTTCTATGATGAACAACAACAATAGTGGTTTGAACAAACCTCCCACTTTGTCCACGATGATTTGAAACACTAGAAGAAGAGAATGATTGTCTTTCTTCAAATCAGTTATCAATGGTACTATGAATCCTCTTACCCGAATTTATGGTATTAGTGCTACAGACAACACTCTTGCAATTTCAAATTTTGTATTCCTACTGATCCAATCATTGGTTTGATCAAAAGAATCAATAGGCAAATTCATAAATAAGTCAAGAGTCTATTGATCATGGCATTACTAAATGATATCTTTCATTCAGTTGTCAAATTAGAATCTGCCAAGGATATATGAGATATATTACCCGTGTTATTTGAGTTATCCAAAATAGTTGAGAATAACATGAAATTTATTTTGATCCAAGATTTTGAAAACTTCAAAGCTTTATCCAGAAAGTCTATGACTCAAACTTTTGACAGGTTAAACAATTTGGCCAATGACTTGAAGCATTACTGTATGGATAAGGATGATGATGAACAAACTAATAAGTTCAATTTTTAGAGCCTATATGAGGAATGGGAGGCTCTAGTGTTTGTAATTCAAAATCCCAAAAACATGGAGAACATGACTTTGTTAGAAGTTCATGGGAATCTCATGTCTCAAGAGAAAAAGCTGAATGAAAGGAAAAACAAGATAAACAACTCACTGGCTCTAGTTTCTAAATCCACTAGGAAGTCTGTTGCCAAATTTACACAAGCCCAAAAGGCTATGGTAATTGAGAAACCACACAACTATACATGTTCTCTCAATATCGTCTTCAAACAAGTAATAATGGAAAGAATACCAGACATCGATCCACAAGGACATGAAAGTAAGGAATTCTTACAATTCAAACTTAAGATTTCAGATGGTAAATTTGAAGGAATGATTTTAAGTGAGTTAACAACTAAGAATTAAAAACAATTAAAAGTAAGGGTGTAAGTTTAGGCTGGAGTTTAGCAACTATGTGTTGGGAACCTTGTTACATCATTGACCTGGTAAGACGCTGCAACAGTAGTTCTCAGCCATACTATTGGTCGAACAACCCCTTTCAAGGTTCAGATTAAACCTTTATTCTAGCAACAGAAAATTGAGTACAGTTCTAAGTTTAATATAGATCTTACAGTTCTTTCCGTATAGTTTACAACCCAATAAGCTTGAGAGAACTCTTTTTAGCCATCTATAACACTTCAGTATTCTAAAAATTTATGTTGGCTTACATTTAACTTCTGGAAGTTCAGATTTCATTAGAGGTTTCAAAATTTGTGGTTTCTTATCTTCAATGATCTCTGGTGACTCACAAATTATTTTTTCTTTAGAGTCAGAATCAAGAAAGTCTCTTGCAGATTTCTCAAAGTCAAAATTTTCATGGATGTTTTGGGAAGAGATGGATTTTGAGGTTGAAGGTTCAGAAGTGTCTTTTGGGAGTTCAGTTGCTTCTGATTTCTCAAATGAATTTTCAAGGTTACTTGAATTATTCATCGATCCATCAGGTTCCTTACTAAGAGTTTATGTTCCATCGACAGCACTAGCTGATGAACTTGTGGAATTGATAACGAGAGGCTCTGGTTTAACCATAGGGTTTCCATCGGTCTTTGGTTTTGAGGCATCATCCTTTTCATCAGAGTTCTTACTTGTGCTGCTCTCATAAACAACATTCTCAAAATCTTGCGTCAAGAGAATGGTTTTTCCATCGACTTTTACCCTTTTGAAATTAGCTTTGGGTTTTGGATAAAAGTCGGGTTTTTGAACACATCCAAGTTTGAAAGCGGATTCAAGGGTGGATTTCTTACTTTCGATGAAATAGTTAAGATCATTAAATCCGATTCTTTGGTAATCCTTTTGTCCATTTAATTTTTGATAAACATCTTGGGCATCTTTGTATTTCTTCATCAAGAGTTTATTGGTTTGAAGCTTCTGCTGAAGAATTTTCCTTTCTTTTGGAAATAAATTCTTAAGAGCTATTGAATTAAGTTGTTCTGCCTCAGATTCTTTCAAGGCTTTTACCTTCTTGTCTAAATCTTTAGTTATTCTCTTGTTCATATCCATAAGTTTTTCTTCCTCTGATTTTTTCAGTGATGTAATGCGAGTTTTTTCCATAACCAGTTCAGCCTTTTCTAGAGTTAGTTTTTCTTTTAGTTTGAAAAGATCTTCTGAAAGTTTAGTGACCCTTAATTCTAACTCTGATGGAGCAGAGTTGGTTTCATCGAGGGAAGAATCACATACCTGGTCATCGGAGTCGGAAGTGGATTCTACATTGGACTTGGCCATAAGGCATATGAGTGCCTTGTCTTCTTCATCAGATGAAGAATCAGACACCCAGTTTTCTTTATCAGCCATTAAGCTTCGCTCTTTAGGATTGTACTTGTACTTATTCTTGTAGTAGTCTGCATCCTTGACCAGTCGGCCTTTTCACTCCTTGGAGAAATGGCCTATCTTCCCACATCGGTAGCAGCAAAAACCATATTTCCTTCCGTCTCCTCCTTCTCTTCTGTCTTCTCTCTTTTCTTCTCTGTCTTCTCTTCTTTCATCTCTCTGATGAAACTTCATCGACTTCTGTTCATAGGATGGTTGATATCTTTCTTTCCTGGAGGCTCTTCTACTATCTCTTTCATAGGGCTTCTTGACGAACTTTTTCTGGAATTGCTTAGTTATCAAGGCCAGAGACTTGGCAAATGCTTTGAGGTCATCATCAGAATCAGATGCTTATTCTTCAAATTCTGACTCAACCACTAGTGCCTTTTTGCTCTTTTTCTTATGTTCTTTGGAAGAACTCGTTGTAACCTCTTTATCTTCTGCGGCCAAGGCGAGGGGTCCACTGATGGACACCTTTCTCTTTAATATATCTTTTTCTTGAGCAGCAAGAGTTCCATAGACGTCATGAAGTGACCAACTGTCTAAGTCTTGATTTGCTTGGAGGGACATCGACAGTTGAGTTCACTCATCATCGAGACTTTTGAGGCAAAAGAACGTTATTTTCCTCTTTGGTCCTAGCAATGTCGTTTATACGGTATTGATTTATCAATGTGTTAAAACGATCATATGTCTTCTGAATATGTTCATCGGGCAATGCCTTGAAATTTGTGTATTCATTCAAGCATTACGCCCTACGATTCTTCTTCGTCTTAGCGCCTCCCTCTAGTTGACTGGCTAGTTCATCCCGTATCTCCTTTGTTGTTGTACAAGCATCGAGAGATTGGAAAATGTCGTTTGGAATGACCATGATGATCAGCCTCCTAGCCTTCTTGTCTGCCTCTACTCGCTCTATATCATCTTCATCCCAGTTATTTTCGTCTTTCACCATGTAGTAGGCAGCAACTTCTGCAGTAGTACTTGTTCCAGGAACTCTTGAAACAAGAGTTTGGCTCGAACATATGGGCCGTCCATAACAGATTTGAGAGATTTCTGTCTATCCCCTTTAGGAAGTTCACCATGTGAATCCTCCATTATGGACACTCTTCATGTTGAAGAGTTGGAGGTTTGGTGAGGGAACCCACACTATAAGCAGAATTCAGTTGGCCATTAGAACGTTTTGGAACAAAAGAACACTATTTTTACGAATGGAGAATGGAGAGGTTTTTTGAATATTCAGATTCAAATTGATCGTTTTGATTGAAAATCAATCAATTTACTCTGATACCAATTGTTGATCCCAAATCTCTCAATAACACGAATATTCAAGTTATGAATTGATGTTCCCAAAATCATACAAATCAGAACAATTGTCCAAGAACACAATTAAGAATGAGTAGAGAGAGATTTTCACCAATATTGAAATTGTATTTCTTGGGAGAAAAGTAGAAGAGATTAACAACACTAATCAGAAATTATGAACTGAACTAATTACAATTAGAGAGCTAAATCCTATTTATACTAAGGAAATAGTAAAGGCTAACAATTACAAAGGGAGAACTTGAATACAACTATAAAGCACATTCTTGAACCCAACAATCTCGACCTTGGTTATAAATTTTGTCTTTCTAAGCCTGAGTAGTGTCTCTAGCCTCCTTAGTGCACTTCGATACTACAATTCTTCATCAAGCAAGTCCAAAGCATTGATCAGCAGATACCTCTACTTCGGCTCATTCTTTCAGACTCCGCGGCTTTATCATTGTTAGCTTTCCTCATCTCAAGCGCTTGTCTCACCATTCGTATAGTGCCATCATAGTATTTATTCAGCTCGTTGAGCCTCATAAACTTCTTTATTCGACCTTCAGCACTATACACCATGTCGAACTCCGGTTCTTCAAGAACAATATACAGAGGATAGCCTTCAATATCTTCAAGCTCTTGATTTGGTCTTTTCAGATTAATGATCTTCTGATTGTCTTCAAGAACCATTTGAATATCAAGAACCATTGATATTTTGACATGACTCCGCATATATCTTTTGATAGCACTAAGAGCCATAATTGCTCCTTCTTTTCTGACCGTCATATTTCGTAGTTCGTGGTACATGTGCTCCAAGTCTTCTAAATACAAGTTAGAGAAATCAGCTTTGCTAAATACTCATAGCTTTCCATCTTGTCGTGTAACCATGAACACAGGATACCAGACTCTAAGAAGTCATTGGGCATCAATTTGTTTGATTGAGACGACTCGATGTTTGGTCCGAACTTGGCTGATTGGGAGACGCTTAGCCCTGAGAAAATGCTTGTATTCTAGACGATAGTCTCGGGTTTCTTTATGAATCCCAAGAATCTTTTCACCGTTGAGAGCTTTCCAATGTCGAAGAAAGATGCCGAAATAAATGTCTTCAAGATAAGGCTCTCTGATCTTTGTTCTGTCGTAGCCTGGAACATTTGCACGAATTACAAACGGCACATAGTTTTTAGAAAATATCTTAGTTGGATCATAAGCCGCTCTCGGAGTTTCAGATGTACCAAGATCAACTGCAATGGAGGGTTCAGGCAGAGTCTGATGATCACCTTGGAATGGGAAGACAAGATCTTCTTCATTAATATCCGCTTCAAAGTCAAAATACATTCCAGTTGATTCATCAATGTTGTCAATATCTTCACCAAAGTCCTGCTCTCCATCCAGTTCTTTAGCAAATGTTTCATTGAATCCAACATTGGCTGACAAATCCAGAAGCAGCCTTGTTTCTACACTGGAGTCTGCCGGTTTTTCTACCATTGGCTCGATCACTGGATTTGTCTCCAAAACTGTCTCATCTTTCACAATTATTGGGCCAGTGGTCCTTTCCCTTGTTGTTTCAGGAACATGACTTTCGACGTTTACTGCTTGAGAATCTGGCTCTCTTTCAACACTTTGAGCATAAACAGATGACTCAGCCAGCTTCTGTCTCTTTCTCTCCCCTCATGATGATCAGGATCATCCGGATCATCATGTCTTCTTTTTAGTGAGCTGTCTTGAGCTCAGCACGTCTCTTCTAAAATAGATATCCTTTCGGAGAGGGCATCAATTGAACTTTTCAGAGCTTGAGTGTTTGATGTAATTAACTTACTAACTTTTGAGAAGTTAGAAGCAACCACATCTTGAAAGGCCAAAAACTATGAGGGTGCGTTTGGTTTGCGGGATTGGAATGGATTTGGGGGGATTTGGATTTGAAATCCATTCCAATCCTGTGTTTGGTTTGTTGGAATGGTAGGATTTCAAATCCAAGGAATCATCTAAAATCCTGTAAACTATGGATTTCAAAATCCTTTGAAAATACATGGGATTTCAAATCCCATCCCCGTGGGATTTCATCTTCGCCATATCCTCGTCTCCCACAGCTTATCCCACAGCTTATCCCACAGCGGTCGTCGATCTCATCTCCCACAGCTTATCCCACAGCGGTCGTCGATCTCGTCTCCATTTTCTCCCACAGCAGTCGTCGATCTCGTCTCCATCTTCTCGCACAGCGGTCATCGATCTCGTCTCCATCTTCTCCCACAGCGGTCGTCGCTCCTCCATTGATTGCTCACCGTCGTTGATCATCGTCTCCGTCGGTGGTCGTCGCTCACCGTCTCCGTCGCCCACCGTCTCCATCACTCAACAGGTTTTTCCCCTTTTCCCCTTTTCGATTTCTGTCTAAACTTTGAACACAGATTAGGGTTTATCCATAACTTTTGACAGATTAGGTTGAAAATTCTAGTGTAATGGTGGAATTACTTTGCCATACATACAGTTCGATGATTGCGTAATACACAGATTAGGGTTTATCCATAACTTTGTCTAAACTTGGTGTGCTTATGGATGATGCTTATCCAAATCCAAATCCTGCAAATCAAACACAGGAATGGATTTTAAATCCTGAGAATCCAAATCCCATGGAATCCAAATCCTTCATGGGAATCCAAATCCCTCGTAAACATTCCTGCAAACCAAACGCACCCTGAGACTCTAACTGTGGGGTTATCATCAACAAGCTGTCGGAGGAGCCCAACCAGGTCTGCATCAGCCGCATCAGGATTTTGTGTTGACATCAGCTTTGCATACAATAGAGATTTAAGCTCATCCACCAATCGCTCTTGTACCATCGGATACTCAGGTACAGGCGGTGGTGACGGCACAGACGGTTGATCATCGACTACTGGCTCCTTCCCCTTCAACATTCTTTTGAGACTAAGGATTTGTGCTTCCATGTTATCCTGAACAACCTTTAGGGCGCCGTCCAGATATTCCCTTGACATGAAGTCGGGTAGATCACTCCTGGATCACATATATTATCAGTTGAGACAACAGTTGAATAAACTGTTGTGCCTACATCCAGTGTTGGCACGATGTTAGCACTTGTAGGACTTTCGACCGGTCCTTGTGGTAAGTCAATAGACACCACTCTGGTCGTTCCAGCAGGTTCACTAAGAACCGCAATTGGAGCAACAGATTCACTGGTAGGACTTCCGACCAGTCCTTGTGTATGGGCTCTATACTCGAGGCGCACAGAATCAAAGTCGTAGGCTGGGGCAATGGCCTGCTGATTTCAATATCTACATTCTCCGAATGAGAAGTAGATACAGTATGTGTTAAATCCCCGTGATGAATTGAAACAACTAGTTGTTGAGAACCAGTTGAGTGGTCGGGATGGGTGTGCAAATGCATAGCTGGGCTAGCTATGTCTTCTTCAATACCAACATTCAATGAATGAATGTTGATAGTAGATGTGGGTGCCCGGCTATCTGTTTCGGCTGGGATAGGAGCTTGTTCCACCATCTTTTCTCTCTCCCTTACACTCAACCTTTCAACATTTTGGACTTGAGCTCCCTCATCACCTTCTACTTCTGGAATATCTGGAACATCCTCCAGCATACGATCAAATTCATCATATTTACCACCAAAGTCATCAACATTGAAGGATAGTGATTGTAGACTTGGGCAAGTCTGTGTAGCTTCAATTTCAGGAAAAATATCTTCAATGTTCTCAATCACTGCTCCGATTTAAATATTCTGAGAAAGCATCGGTTGAGTAGGATTGTCAGCATCATTATTTTGATCATCATTATCATCATCATCATGATCATCACCCTGAGTTGCCTGATTATCGGATATAGTATCTTCCGAACTTGAAGAAGTTGTGGAAGTACTTTCTGTTGAAGTACTGTGTTGATCAGAGGCTCCCCGCTCCTCATTTCCCCTCTCATTTTCATTTTTTCTCAGCTCACAACCCTGTTCAGGTAACCCTTGTTCCTGGACGCTCTCAGCTAAAGCTATACCCTCTCCCTCAGCTAAGGCATGGGTTAATCCCGGGGTAAGTTCAACCGGTTCTAGTTGAACTATAGGATCTATCACTCTCCTATAGTCTATTTCACACTGAGCCCTCTGATCAGCGAAGGCAAAAAGCTCGGGTGGGATTTCCATAATGGAATCAAGATCTTCAACTTCTGTGTGTTGCCGAATACGCGTCTTGACGAACGAAGGCCCAAGTTCACTGTTTGACCTGGCCGGGATGTCATCGTTGGATTTCATCATGGCTTTAATGAATAATTGCAGAAATCGTTGAAATGGCATAAACTTCCTTGCTTTGGACAGAAACCGTTTGGCATTGACCAACTCGACTAGTTCGTTCCATATTATCAACGCATAATCATACTTGCGCGTGTATACGATCTTGTGGAAGAACTTCAGAAAAGAACTATTGTAGGTATCGATTCTAGCAGTTTTAGATGTTAGGCATCGGTTGAGGATTGAAAACAGAAGATGCCATATCGACGGAAGAAATCGCCGTTTGAACTGCGACAGATTAGTCAACTCTTGCGAGTATCCTAATCGTTTGATATCATGCCAGAGTTCATCGTCGGTGACTAATGGTTCAAATCCTGTCGAGCCTGGTTCCGGTAGACGTAGTATTCTTTGGACTCGTTTTAAAGTCAAAAGACTTACGTGTTCGTCTACGCTTCCTTCAAAGTAATATGTGTCACCGTCTTTGGCAAGGGTTAGTATATTCCAAAATTGTTGTAGATAAATCATCGGGATAGAAATATGGGCAGAAGGGGCATATGATATGGGATGTCCACGAAGAATTTCTGGTATTATTTGGTATTCGGAGGGCATTTCGAATTTAAAGGAATGGTTATTGGGTTTGATTTCAAGAAAATGGCTTTGAGGTAGTAGGGTTTCTTCAGGAATAGGATTATTTATGGGCTAGTTCGGGTTATTCATATTACCATATCTAACCGAAGGAATATGAGATTCCTCGTCAGACTGATTTTGTTGATCAGCCATTTGTACCTGTAAAAATTCCAGAATATTAGATCCCGATTAAAGAAACAAAACTAGAATCCAGAAATAAAAACAAAAATATTTCAAAAAGAAATTGAAAAACTTAAAAAAAAATTAAAGTCTAAATTTTTTTTTACACTAACACTTAAAACTAAATAAAATTACTAAGAAAAAAAAATTAATTCCTAAACAAAATTCTAAAAACAATTAAGCTAAAAGAAATCTAAAGAAATTCTAATACTAAAAAATTTATTAAAAAAAATTATTCTAAAAAAAATATTAGACTAAAAACAAAAAAAATCTTAAAAAAAATATAAAACTAAAAAAAAATTTAAAAGATTCCACCCGGATTAGATATCCGGATGAAGAAGAACAAAAAAAATAAAACTCTTAAGTCTAATAGAAATCCGGACAACTCACGCGGATTGAAATTGACTAGTTTTTCTGCGGTGAGAGTCCGATCAAAATACAACACAAAAACGACTAAAAAACAATAAACCTGCACTAAACCTAAAATCTGAATCGATCAAAACTTAAAAGACTAATACAAAAAAAAAACTTATTAACAACAAAGATCGGTTTTATTATAGTCGAAATCCATATTATACAGATTTGTCAATTTAGTCCAAAAACGATTAAGATTTCATTGATTAGATTCTTTTATGGTTCGATTAAGAACAGTCCAAGAATAGTCCAATAAGAACACAAATCAAATCCAAAATGATAAGGTAGAAACCTTTTGAGAATGAAGATGAGATACGATTGGAATCTGTAAAAGAACTTGAGCGATTTAATCCGGCGGAGAAGACGAAGAACATTAACGAACGATGAATGTGAAAGTAAAAAGTTAAGAGTAAAAATCGATCGCATATATATAGTAAAAGTAAAAAATCGTTCAAGACTCATCCGGATTAGGATAAATCGGACAAGAGGTGTCCGATTTAGAATATATGAAAACAACTAAGAGTTAATCCGGACGATAAATCGCTCAAGGCACAAGCGATTTAGATGAACATCACCCAAGAGTCATCCGATTTACAAAGAATACCGCTCAAAGGATAAGCGATATAAGACTTAAATCGCTCAAGGAATGAGCGATTTAGACACTTAAAACGCACAAACAAATCAAGCGATTTAGAAATCCGATCAATAATACCAAGCGATTTAAAACATCGCACAACTCCTTAGAATTATATCTAACCTTATCCGGATAAGAGTTTATCGAATAGCCTTTTGTCCGGATTAGCCTAAATCGGACACTACTTTGTTCGGATATGCAATAAATCAGACAAAGTGTTGTCTGGATTAGTCTAAATCGGCCAAACACTTATATTTTTAAACTCTAAATCTTTCAAAAATTAGATATTGTTTAATAACCTGTAAGAAAATTTTAAACCAGTTAGTTCATACAGATGTATTCACTCACCTGCAAAATATGAATCAGATAAAATACAGATAAAATTCCACACTCCCCCTCAAATATAGATTTCCACGATCAAAGAAATTTAAAATCACATAAAAAATGAAATACTGATATGTATTAAAAAAATACAGATATTTTGACCAAATGAATTTGAATTAAATACAGTTTAAGAAATTGAACTGTTTTTAATAAAAATTCAAATTTTCAAATTCAGCATGCCTAACTTAGATACTAGAAAGCTGAAGCGTTTTTCATCTAAAGTTTTTGTAAATAAGTTGGCTAACTGAAATTCTGTATTTACAAAATACAACTCAATGGTTCCTTTTTTACATGATCTTTAATAAAATGATACCGGATATCTATATGTTTGGTCTTAGTGTGTTGAACAGGATTACAAGATATTGCTATTGCACTATTGGAATCACAATAAATGGGAATTTTATTAAAATAAAATATGTAGTCTCTGAGATGTGTCTGCATCCACAATACTTGAGAACAGCAGCTAGCAGCAGCTACGTATTCTGCTTCAGTAGTAGAGATGGATACGCAGTTTTGTTTCTTTGACGCCCAGGTGACTAATTTATCTCCCAAAAAATTGTAGATGTCCTGAAGTACTTTTTCTGTCCAACATACAACCTGCATAGTCTGCATCTGAATAAGCTGTTAGTTCAAAACTAGTACCCTTGGGATACCAGAGTCCAAGATTAGCAGTCCCTTTCAGATAACGGAAAATGCGCTTAACGGCACTTAAATGGGACTCCTTTGGATTAGCCTGATATCTAGCACAAAGACGTGTTGAAAACATAATATCCGATCTACAATACGCCAAATACATTAAAGAACCAATCATGCCTCTATATGTTTTCTGATCTACAGCTTTTCCAGATGGATCAACATGAATTTTCGTTCCATGAGCCATAAGTGTTTTGCCAGATGAACAGTTTTCCAAATTAAATTTCTTCAGGATATCAAAAATATATTTTGTTTGACAGATAAAAATTTCCGAAGATAATTGTTTTACTTGAAGTCCTAAAAAGAAGTTCATCTCACCCATCATACTCATTTTAAAACGAGAAACCATTAAGGGAGAAAAGTTTTTGCAGTATTTAGGGTTTGTAGATCCAAATATTATGTCTTCTACATAAATTTATATCAAAATAATATATGACTTCTCCATTTTTAATAAAGAGGGTCGTGTCTATATTACCTTTCGAGAAACCTGATTTTACCAGAAATTCTGATAAAATGTCATACCAGGCTCTCGGTGCTTGTTTAAGACCGTATAGAGCTCTGTCGAGGATATATATGTGATCCGGCTTTGATTGATCCACAAAACCCTCCGGTTGAGCAACATAAACTTCTTCCTTGAGAAGACCATAAAGGAATGTTGTCTTGACGTCCATCTGATACACCGTGAAGTTCTTGTGTGCAGCGTACGCTAGAAACATCCTTATAGCTTCGATCTGTGCTACCGGGGCAAAGGTTTCGTCGTAGTCAACACCTTCTTGCTGATTGTATCCTTTAGCGACGAGTCGGGCCTTATTTCTGACAACAACACCATCTTTGTCCTTTTGTTTTTGAAAACCCACTTTATACCGATAATCGTCTTATTGTTGGGACGGGGTACCAATCTCCAGACTTTTAGTGCTTCAAACTGGTTCAGCTCCTCTTGCATCACAAGTATCCAGTCCGGATTTGCTAAGGCTTCAGACACCTTAGTTGGTTCAATATTACTCAGAAACGTGGAATATAAACACTCATTAGCTGTAGCGGACCAAGTACGAATAGGTGCTGATGGATCACCAATAATTTGATGTATTGTATGATTCCTGGTCCATTTTTGCTATGAGGGAGGGGAATACAGGAACTTTGATCTGAATTTTGATCAGTGTAAGCATCTGGGGAGTTAATTGGAATAGGTTCAAGTGAAGGCTCAATGTTTGGAACTGAGGTAGGCTGAATATCTGACTGAGGTAAGGTATTTTCATCTTCAACGACYGACACCTCTGGCACGTCAGTATTTACACCCTCTTCACGCTGAACTGGACCATCAGGAGTTTCCATTTGAATTTCCTCATCTACTTCTTCTGTTTCTTCTTCAGTTTCAGTTACTGGAACGTCAGTAGATGGAACAGATAACTGTTGTTCAGTTTGTATATTCCTGGACAAAACATTGGACTGATTAGATTTATTTTCAAAATATTCATCGTAAAAGTTTTCAAACAAAGAATCTAAATCAGAATTATCAGAATTCGAAGATTCAGGTTTATCTACTTTCCGCGTAGTATTAATTATCAGCCCGGGTCCTGAACCGTGTTGTTCAGAAGCCACATCAATAACTTCATCAAATGACACGTTGACGCTCTCATTGGTGATTTTTCTTCTTTTGTAGTAGACCCTATATGCAGCAGATGTTTTTGAATAGCCTACGAAGACAGCTTCATCAACCTTTGCAGCGAACTTCCCTCTGTCCTCTTTGTCATTTAAACACCTGCAACCAAATACTCGAAAGAATTTGATATTAGGTATTCTTTTATATATTATCTCATAGGAAGTTTTACCAAACCTTTTGTGAACGAGAGATCGGTTATGGGTAAAACATGCAGTCGCCACTGCTTCAGCCCATAGGAATAATGGAAGTTTAGAACATGTTAGGAGTGTACGCGCCGCTTCCACTAATGTTCTATTTTTACGCTCAACGACACCATTCTGTTGCGGTGCCCGGGCTGCTGAGAATGTATGTGTGATACCGATGGATTCTATGTCTATTGTGTAGAGGTTTGATCTTCTGACTCCAGCTAGAAGCTCCTTACCATCAGTAGTACGGATGCTGCACTGGTTAGCTTTAAAACAAACTTCTAAATTCTTATCACAAAACTGACCTATACTGAAAAGATTATGTCCAAGTCCTTCGACATACGACACTTTCTTTATCATTAAATTCCCAAATATTACATCACTGTATCCAAGGATAGGCGTGTATTGACCGTTTCTGAATCTTACCGTACCTCCAAATGATTCAACAAAATTAGATAATAATTCTTTTCTACCAGTCATGTGCTTAGAACATCCTGAGTCTAAGAACCACACATGCCGGTTAACCTGCACAATGAATCAATTGGGTTTTGGTACCCATTTTAGATTGGGTCCTTTGAGATTAGATTTTGTTGGTGGGTATACTGTATGTACCAAACCAACGTTCTTTAAAATGAATTTTCTTAAATAAAGCAGATAAAGCAGAATGCATGATATGATAAGGCTTAAAAGAAGTAAAAGACTTAAGCAACTCATTCAATCTACACGGAGAACAATTATTTTACTATTTCTGATATCAAACAATTCATCTACTAAATATCTTGGTACAGGATTATCCAATGTCGAATTATTTAATACAGAATCTGTAATATTCAGTATAGTATTTAAGAATTAAAGATTCTTATTTTGGATTTGAACTTAAAGCTTGTGTGTGTGTATTGCGTGTGATGTTGGGTTAGCCGACTTTTGTTAAATGGCGGCCATATAATTGCTATTTATAGCAAGTATATGTGAAAAGAAAAGTTTCTTCTTCTTTTTAGAAAGTTTTTCGGTGATCTTTGAGAGAAAAGACTGAAGGAACACCACAGGTTTAATCCGATCAAATATTTTATGATGAGTGTATACTGCTTTAAAATACTGATTATTACATGATAATTCTTTTGCTATTAGAATTTGCTCTTTATGAACTGCAACTTCATATCATTTCGATAAGACCTTAAACCGGGTGAAGGGTGACCGAATATCACCTAAACCGGACAAAGAGTAACCGGATAACTCCTTAAACCGGTCAAGTGTTATCCGGATTCTACTTTAATCCGGACAAGAGTCGTCCGGATTTGTCTTAAATCGCTTAAGTATTGATTGGGGTTCATATTAAACCGCTCACGCATCATCTGGATTAAGGGTTAGGAGTTAAATCGCTCAAGGACCATCCGGTGTTTTTAACCAAGTGTTGACTGGATTCCATATCCGGCTAAGTTGACCGGATTTCATATCTGGGTAGTGTTGTCTGGATCTCAAATGCGGTTGATGATTTATTAGACTTTATTTTAAATTAAAGTTCTTATGTTGAAATGGCGAGAGAGAAATGTAATGACGGTGTAACCGCGAGAGAGATGAAATGACGGTGTAACCGCAAGAGAGAAATGTAATGGCGATGTAACCGCGAGAGAGATGAAATGGCGGTGTAACTGTGAGAGAGAAATGTAATGGCGGTGTAACCACGAGAGAGATGAAATAGCGGTGTAACCGCAAGAAAGATGAAATAGATAATTGTTTATATCTGTACAGGTTTGATTCTAAACTGCTAAGTTTGGAAGATATGTTATTTGTATGAGAATTGTACACTCACTAGACCTTTTAGGTCTAACACTCAGTTGTTGGACTAACCTATTTTGTAGGTCATCATACCTCGCAGGATAAAGGCAAGGGGAAAATTTAGAATTGATGAAATTTGTTGCTTATAAATGTTTTGAAGAAAGTTTTTGTTAGTCAGTATTTTGTAAACAATATTACATTCTGTGATATGAGTAATATCATGTGGATTATCTGTATGTGGAAATTGTGGGTTGTTATAGTTGGTATCAAAGCCTTAGTTTAAGGGATCTGGGTATTTGTGAAATACTTAGACTTAAACTAGAGGTGCGAAAGTTATGATAATAGGTTTCACTGGGTCTATGAACATGGGAACATGTTATAGTTGAACCTATTATGAGAAAGATAGATTATATATATAACTGATATAATCTGAGTTATGGATAGATTTGAGGATGAATGTGCTATTATGTTTTGATTATGAGAATAATAATGTGTGTTTAAATGTGACAGAAAAAGTTATATACTAAGAGATGGCAGATAATCCCAATCAATCAGAAAGGACCTCTACTGGTTATGGAAGAGGTCGGGGAAGAAGAAATGTGACTCAAGGGGAAGACCTGTAAAATGTGATGACGATAGAAACACGAAGTCGCAACAGGGGTCGAGGAAGAGGTAGAGGTGTTAGACAAGAAACTCATGGGGAACAGGAATTGTAGGCCGAAGAAAGTTCAATGTCTGACCATGGTAGAGGAAGAGCAAGGGGTGGACATAATGTTCATGATCCTGGATTTATTACACAGGAAATGCTGGCAGCTGAATTAAGAAAATTTCAAGAAAGCTTGATATATTTGTTGGGACGTTCGGTTCTAAATCATCCAGAAATTTTAAGGGAACCTGAGCAACAGGAAGAAGCTGGAGCGAGTACCCTGCTAACTGGTACATATGTACCTCTTACTTCGTCCTCAGTACAGAAAGGAGGAGATATCAAGATGTTTCTTGCCTTTAAACCTCCCAAGTTTTCTGGTGATCGTGATCCTGTTAAAGCCATGTGTTGGCTTAGAGAGATAGAGCTGAGTCTGCAAATCAGTAAAAGGGCAGAAGAGGACAAAGTTATGTTTGTTGTATCTCGTCTGAGATCAAGTGCTTTGTACTGGTGGGAAGTTCTGTCCACTTCAGATCCAAACATTTTGAAAACTATGTTGTGGGGAGAATTTGTGGTTAAATTTAAAATGTAGCATTGTTCTGTAGCTGCAGTATGAAAGTGGGAAGATGATTTCCTTAGTCTTGAGCAAGGAAATATGTCAGTTCGCCAGTATACGAAAGTCTTTATGGAACAATCCCGGTTCGCTGAAGCTTACATTATATCGGAGAACAGTAAAGTGAGAAAGTATATCTGGGGTTTGGAGTCGAATCTTCGGAAGTATGTGATATCCAGGAATCCGACAACGTTCCAAGCAGCAGTTGATGCCGCTGAAATACTGGAACAAGACATTAACCGGCAACCACAAGAAAAGGTTGGAGAGAAAAAAAAGAGGGAAGCTACAATGACCGATTTCCGTAGACCAAGGTTTATGGAAAATTTGAATCGACACGTCTCAAGGTTTGCTGATAGGGCGTGTACCCGATGTCATAAAATACATCAGGGAAATTGCAATACAGAATCTCGAGTATGTTTTAAATGTCAGGAACCAGGACATATAGCTCGAGACTGTCGGATGACGCGAAGGTGTTTTACTTGTAATTCATCTCAACATGTAAATGCCGATTGTCTGCAAGCAAAGGGTCGAGGGTCTGGTTTTGCTGGAGGTCGAGGATCTGGATATTGGGGGCCGAGGATCTGGTTATGTGTTAACAGGTTGTGGACAAATGGATAATCGTGTTAATTCAAGTGATCGAGGAGAGATAAGACGTAGGGAATCTGCAAGAGGGAGAGCCTTTCAGATGACGAGAGGCGAGGCAGAAGAGCACCCTGAAGTGGTAACAGGTACATTCCTTGTTAATTCAATATGTGCCAAAGTTTTATTTGATTCGGGTGCCAATCGTTCTTTTGTGTCACCATCATTTGTTAACTGCGCACATTTAGAATCTAAAGCATTGAGTAAGGATCTAATTGTGGAAACAACAAACGATAGTGAAGTTTTGGTTAAGGAAAGAATAGATGAATGCTTTATAAGTATAGAAGGACGTGAGGTGCCTATACAATTATTTTCTTTGCCTCTAAGGGAATTTGATATATAATTATAGGCATGGATTGGTTAGCTAAAAACCAAACTAACATAGTCTGTGATGAGAAGATGATCCATATAGATTTACCAGAAAAAGGAAAGGTTGTGATTTATGGGGATCGACAAGATCGTTACTCCAGTCTTATCTCAATTTTAAAGGCTCGGAATATGTACGGAAGGGATGTACTAGTTTTCTTGCCTATGCTATTGATGTCAAGAAAGAGAAAGAAAGGATGGAAGATATTCCAGTTGTGAGGGAATTTCCTGAGGTATTTCCGGAAAATTTGATAAGTCTACCTCCGGATCGGACGAAAGAATTTCAGATCAAATTACTTCCTAGAGCAACACCCGTTGCACGTGCACCATATAGATTAGCTCCTTCTGAAATAAAGGAGTTAATGTCACAATTGAAGGAATTGATGGATCAATAAGGATGTGCATTGATTACCGGGAGTTGAATAAACTGACAATTAAAAATAAGTATCATCTTCCAAGAATTGATGGTTTATTTGATCAATTGGTTGGGGCTACTTATTTTTCGAAAATTGATTTACGGTCCAGTTATCATCAATTGAAGATTCGGAATAAAAATGTGTCGAAAACAGCATTTCGTACACGATATGGTCATTACGAATTTCTGGTTATGCCATTTGGACTCACAAATGCACCTGCAGCCTTCCTGGACATTATGAATAGGGTGTGTCGTCCCTATTTTGATAGATTTGTGATTGTTTTCATTGATGATATTCTGATATATTCTCGATCGGAAGAAGAGCATGCTCATCATTTGAGATTACTCCTGGAATTGTTGAAACAAGAGAGATTGTATGCCAAGATGTCAAAGTGTGAATTTTGGCTACGTGAAGTTCAGTTTTTGGGGCATGTTATCTCAAAAGAAGAAATTAAGGTAGATCCACTCAAGATTGAAGCTATTGAAAAATGGGAAGCTCCAAAGACTCCAACTGAAGTCAGAAGTTTTCTGGGATTGGCTGGGTATTATTGTAAGTTTATACAAGACTTCTCTTGAGTAGCTACTCCATTAACAAAGTTGACCAAGAAAAATGTGAAATATGAGTGGGATGAAGTACAAGCTCAGGCCTTTCAGCTATTAAAGGATAAGTTATGAAGTGCACCAATTCTATCCTTGCCTGATGGAATGGAAGATTTTGTGGTATATAGTGACGCGTCAAAGATGGGTTTGGGTTGTGTACTGATGCAACGTGGAAAGGTAATAGCTTATGCTTCCAGACAGTTAAATGATCATGAAAGGCAGTATCCTACTCATGATATGGAATTGGCGGTAGTAGTATTTGCTTTGAAGATATGGAGACACTATCTATATGGAACAAAATGTCAACTCTTCACAGATCATAAGAGCTTGCAACATCTGTTCCATCAGAAAGATCTGAATATGCGTCAGAGAAGATGGTTGGAATTGGTAAGTGATTATGATTATGAAATTTTGTATCATCTAGGAAAGGCAAATGTAGTGGCCAATGCGTTAAGTCGACAAGAGAAAAATGGAACTATCAAAGTTGTAGCTTTACGAGTTGAGTTGCTACCCAGTATTCAGGAAGAATTGCAAGGATTTCAGTGTGAGGCAATGAAGGAGGATAAAGTTAAACAAGAAAGATTAGGTGGATTGATATCTGAATTTGTGAAAGATGATAAAGAGTTTTGGAAATTCCAAAACAGAATTTGGGTATCATGCTATGGTGATCTCAGAAAACGTATTTGGGTGAAGCTCATAAGTCACGTTTTGCAATTCATCCAGGTACAAATAAAATGTATCGGAATTTGAAGTAGAACTATTGGTGGCCAGGTATGAAGAAGATATAGCTAAGCATGTTGAGCAATGCCTAACATGTCTTCAGGTAAATATTGAACACCAACGCCTTTATGGTAAGTTGCAAACTTTAGAAATTCCAGTATGGAAGTGGGATCACATCACTATGGATTTCATAACTAAATTGCCGAGAACATCAAAAGGTTATGATGCTATATGGGTTATAGTAGATCGGTTATCCAAATCTGTACACTTCTTACCTATGAAAGAAATCATATCCAATGGAAAAATTGGCAAAATTATACATTGATGAGGTAGTAACACGACATGGTGTTCCTCTATCAATTGTTTCTGACAGAGATAGTCGGTTCACTTCTATGTTTTGGAAGAGTTTCCAAAGAGAAATGGGGTCGCAGATTAAGTTAAGTACAGCTTATCACCCTCAGATTGATGGACAAAGTGAACGAACTATCCAAACGTTAGAAGATATGCTTAGAGCGTGTGTAATAGATTTCGGAGGATCATGGGATAGTCATTTGGCTCTGGTAGAATTTGCGTACAACAATAGCTACCATTCCACTATTCAGGAAGCACCTTTCGAGGTTCTGTATGGACGAAAATGTCGAACTCCTTTGTGTTGGAATGAATTAGGAGTTGGCTGGGCCAGAGTTAGTTCAGCAAACTGCAGATAAAATTGGAGTAATACGGGAACGAATGAAGGTGGCATAGAATAGACAAAGAAGTTACGCAGACAAACGTTGGAAGCCGATTGAGTTTCAAGTGGGTGATAGAGTGATATTAAAGGTATCACCTTGGAAGGGAATGGTACGTTTTGGTAAAAATGGAAAGTTAAGTCCAAGGTATGTTGAATCATTCTCTATTATTGTAAAGGTTGGGGAAGTGGCTTACAAATTAGAACTTCCTTTAGAGTTAAATGAGATCCATGACACGTTTCATGTGTCGAATTTAAGGAAGTGTCTAATAAATCCAGATGTGGCAGTGCCACTACCCGAAATAAAGGTGGACAAGAGATTGTGCTTTGAAGAAACCCCTAAACAAATTACTGACTTCAAAGTAAGAAAATTGCGAAATAAAGAGGTTGGGTTGGTAAAGGTTCAGTGGCGTTATCACAAGGGACCAGACGCCACATGGGAATCGGAGTCTGAAATGCGAGCAAAGTATCCCTACCTTTTTGCTTAAATGGAATTCCGGGACGGAATTCTTTTAAGGAGGGAATGTTGTAATATTCAGTATAGTATTTAAGAATTAAAGATTCTTATTTTGGATTTGAAGTTAAAGCTTGTGTGTGTATTGAGTGTGATGTTGGGTTAGCCGACTTTTGTTAAATGCGGCCATCTAAATAGCAAGTATATGTGAAAAGAAAAGTTTCTTCTTTTTTTAGAAAGTTTTTCGGTGATCTTTGAGAGAAAAGACTGAAGGAACACCACAGCTTTAATCCGATCAAATATTTTAAGGTGAGTGTATACTGTTTTAAAATACTGATTATTACATGATAATTCTTTTGCTATTAAAATTTGCTCTTTATGAACTGCATCTTCATATCATTTGGATAAGACCTTAAACCGGGTGAAGGGTGATCGGATATCACCTAAACCGGACAAAGAGTAACCGGATAACTCCTTAAACCGGTCAAGTGTTATCCGGATTCTACTTTAATCCGGACAAGGGTCGTCCGGATTTGTCTTAAATCTCTTAAGTATTGATCGGGGTTCATATTAAACCGCTCACACATCATCCGGATTAAGGGTTAGGAGTTAAATCGCTCGAGGACCATCCGGTGTTTTTAACCAAGTGTTGACTGGATTCCATATCCGACTAAGTTGACCGGATTTCATATCCGGGTAGTGTTGTCTGGATCTCTAATTCGGTTGATGATTTATTAGACTTTATTTTGAATTAAAGTTCTTATGTTGAAATGGCGAGAGAGAAATGTAATGGCGGTGTAACCGCGAGAGAGATGAAATGGCGGTGTAACCGCGAGAGAGAAATGTAATGGCGGTGTAACCTCAAGAGAGATGAAATGGCGGTGTAACCGCGAGAGAGAAANGTGTAACCGCGAGAGAGAAATGTAATGGCGGTGTAACCTCAAGAGAGATGAAATGGCGGTGTAACCGCGAGAGAGAAATGTAATGGCGGTGTAACAGCGAGAGAGATGAAATGACGGTGTAACCGCAAGAAAGATGAAATGACGGTGTAATCGCAAGAAAGATGAAATAGATAATTGTTTATATTTGTACAGGTTTGATTCTAAACTGCTAAGTTTGGAAGATATGTTATTTGTATGAGAATTGTACACTCACTAGACCTTTTAGGTCTAACGCTCAGTTGTTGGACTAACCTGTTTTGCAGGTCATCATACCTCGCAGGATAAAGGCAAGGGGAAAATTTAGAATTGAAGAAATTTGTTGCTTATAAATGTTTTGAAGAAAGTTTTTGTTAGTCTGTATTTTGTAAACAATATTACATTATGTGATATGAGTAATATCATGTGGATTATCTGTATGTGGAAATTATAGGTTGTTACAGAATCAGCAAAATTATTCTTCTTCTGTTGATTTGAAGATTTTTCTTCTTCTTTTACTCTCCAAACCTTCTTAAACTTCAACAATTTATCTGAAACAGGAAAAATAAAATCATCAACTTTAATTGAACGATGAACTTTATGTTCAATTTTCTTATCAGTAAGTTTCTTTTGTTTCCTCGCATTCTTTTTAGTTTTATTCTTTTTATAATACCAATTCTTGGAAACAGGTTTTGTATTGAAATTCTTTTTCAAATCTAAAGCTAAGTCGGAATCCTCAGTCGTTTCATTTTTTACAACAAAATCCTCATGACTGGGAAGTTTCTTTGAGAAGTCAAACTTGTCAATCTCATCATCTAAACAGGTCTCTGAGTGACATCCGAAAAAATAATTTCTTCATTTAAAATATTTAATTCTTCTGAATCCGAAGTGTCACTTGAAGATTTAGCAAACGAAAAATACGCAGACTCAACTCGTTCCGTTTTAACTTTAAAATTTTCTAAATTTTCAATTTTATTTAGAAACTCTTGCTTTTGTTTATTAAATGAAAGTCTTTCTTCATTTAAAATCTTTTCTAACTGAACAACTTGTTTTTTTAAAATTAATGTTGGAGTATAAAGTTTTGGTTCAGCAGGTTTAGATTCAAGCTCTGCTTTTGAATAACTGTGAAAATAATCAGTTCAAAGTGCAGAGACTTGTGTTTTGTAGCTATCATTTAAAATTTCAAGTCAAACGGAACCTGCATTTTGTCTTTTCTTTATCGGTTAAAATCTTCTTATTGTTCTACTTCATCAGAAGATTTTGTAAATTTAATTTGAAACTCGGGTCCGTAATCAAGATATTCAAATTTATATAAAGTTGGGGTATAGTATAAAGTTTTTCCTAAAAATTTCGGATTTTCATACCCCAACCCTTCCCGAGGGTTAAAGAATCTTGTTTCAGATGGTTTGTTTAGAAAAATTGTTTGATCAGTCTGCCCTCTCTTATATAATTTCTCTTCCTTAGCTATCAGTTTTTCATTTAAATCAATAATTTGTAATTCAAGCTTACTAATTTTAACAAGTAAGTCTTCATTCACTAACTCTAATGACTTATATCAATCATTTGAATCAGATAATTCGGTTTTTAAGATGTTGGATTTTTCATGAAATGATTTGGATTCAGATAGTAAAGATTGAGATCAATCCAAGTTTCCAGCATTTTCATCAAAGAGTTTGATGTATTTTTCTTTTTGCGTTTCTAATTCTTTTTGAAAATTATTTGAACGCAATTTTTCAGTTTTTAATTGTTGCTGAAAAGATTGGAGTTTAAGCATCATCTTTTGCATCTGTTTAGCGCATGAGTTTTCCAATACCTCTTCATCCATCTCAGCATTCTCCTCATCTCCTTCATCTGAAGAACCATTTTCAGTCTTAGCCATCAAACATATGTGAGACGCAGCTTCTGAATCTTCCTCCTCATCGGTTAGATTTAACCAGTGATCATCCTCAGCCATCAATGCTTTACGCGCATCTCGTTGTTTCGACAGAAGAAATTTGTTCTTGTAGTAGTCGGTATTTCTCGTTATCGGCTTTCTGCAATTGACCGCAAAGTGACCCAACTTGCCACAGTTGTAGCATTTGGTATTTTCATCAGCTACGCGTTTCATAAATTTCTTCTTCTCTTCAGGTTCCTTTTCATATTTCTTCTCGAATCTCTTCTCTTCATATTTCTTATTTTCACCGAATTTATCTTTAAATTCGTATTTTGAACCTGAAGAGAATCTTTGATTATTCGAATGTGGTCTCTTCTGGAACTTCTTTTGAAATGCTTTTGTCAGCATTGCCATGGCATGTTTGAATTCATTCATCTCCTAGTCTTAGTCTGAGCTGTCGCTTGCTTCACTTGCCGATTCACTTGACTGGCTAATCTCCTTCACTTGCTTTCCAGATCTGCTTTTATTCTTCTTTTCTGATACAAAGGCCAAAGGATCTGAAACTTCCTTTTCCTTTTTCTTCTTTGAATCTCGGATCTCTAAAACTTCTTCCTCGCTCTGTTTCAGAGTTTTATAAACCTCATGTATGTCTATATCAGATAAGAACCTGTTCAATCTGATATGATTAGCATAAGGTTTCCACTCTGGTTGTAAGTTGCTAAGGAATTTAACATTTATCTCTATGATAGTTTTAGAGATTCCATTCTTGGTCAGCTCATTCAGCAATCTGGTAAGCCTGTCATATACATCGTCAAGGCTTTCTCCTTCTTTAGCCTTAAACTCTTCATACGCAAAAATACAGTTGGTGATTTTTAACTGAGTTCCCACCATGGAACCCATCATCATTTTCTCTATTTGTACCCACATGCTGTGACCAGAAGATTTGTGGCTGTCAATGCTTGTGTATATGTCATTGGTCAGTTCTTGCATCATGTAGGATTTGCATAACACATCAGCATGTGCTCTCTCCTTTTCTTCTGCAGTGTATCTGGACTTCTCTTTTATTATTCTTTGAGCAGGTCTACCTTCATCAGGGATGACAGATGTTTCTCTCCAGAAAACTGCAAGTCCTTCCATCAAAGATTTCATAATCAATTCACCTTCTTTCATTCTTTCGATAAAGTTCAGGAATCTGTCTCTCCACTGGTTGTAATCTCCTCTAAATAGTACTGGTGGCTTGGTGTCAGTACCAATAGTCATTGCTTCCCTTGAACTCATTATATCAGATTTATATGATATCAGATCTTCTACAGTTCAAAGTTTGATTTAAAAGATTAATATTCAAAAATATTTCAATAAATCACACACAGGAATTTGCACACTCATTCAAGACTTAGAAAAAATTAAGCACAAAACTTATCCGGATTAGAAGTCCGGACAAGCTTATTCGGATTATATATCCGGACAAAAAGATAGTCTAAGATTTCTAATCAAAATAGGTTATCCGGATTAGATATTCGGACAACAAAGACAATCAAGCTCGCTCAAACACAATAAATCCGGATGAGAAATCCGGTGAATTCAAACACTTAGAAAAATTTTGCACACTTAACAAAATTGAATACGGACGTAAAAAGTCAACAAGTCAACAACTCAAGTCAAACAAGTCAACAAGTCAATATACGATCAAATTCGCTCAATTACAAAGTCAAACTATTCAATCCGTTCAAAAAGTCAAAGAATTCAATTCGCTCAACAAGTCAAAAATTTCAATCCGCTCAAAGTCAAACAATTTTAAATTGCTTAACAATGAAAGTTAAAATCCGTTCAAAATAGTCAAAATCAAGTATCCGCTCAACAGATAGAAGTCAAAGATCGTACAAACACTAAATCGCACAAACACTTGAGACCAAGATTAAATCGCACAATTAAATCTCACAACAAATCCACGATATATCAGGCGGATAAACTAAATCGCTTACTAAATCGCACACGTTACAATCGGATTATCTCTAAATCGATCAAGTGATACCCGATTTATCCTAAATCGAATAATCAAGAATTCACACAGACTATTGAAGTCTTAAATCATACACACACTAAGCGATTTACACTAAACCGATCAAGAGTTATACGGATTAATATTCAAACACAAACACAATTTTAACACCTTTTTACCAAAAATTTGGATCAAAACATGCAAAATTATGAGTTTTTGAAGAACAAAAACTATTTTCGTAAACTAAAAAATCGATCAAAATTGGTTCAAAACTTTATTAAATCCAAAATGATGTGAATCAAAGATGTTCAGATAGTAATTGCGAATCTAGTAGTGCAAATTTTATCAATTAACACTAAGAAATGAAGCGATTAGAGCCAAAAATGTGCAATTCGGTCAAAAAAATCTCAAGAACAGCGATGAACAGATGAAGAACAGTCCGATTAAATCGACTAAATCTGTGCAAAAATTCCTCGAAAAAATTGAAATCTTCTTATCAAATTGCTGCAATTTGTGCTCTGATACCAATTGATGTTCCCAAAATCATACAAATCAGAACAATAGTCCAAGAACACAATCAAGAATGAGTAGAGAAAGATTTTCACCAATATTGAAATTGTATTTCTTGAGAGAAAAGTACAAGAGATTAACAGCACTAATCAGAAATTATGAACTGAACAAATTACAATTAGAGAGCTAAATCCTATTTATACTAAGGAAATAGTAATGGCTAACAATTACAAAACAATTACAAAGGGAGAACTTGAATACAACTATAAAACACATTCTTGAACCCAACATGAATAACCTAAATATATTGTATGAATGGATAATAGTGAAGAACAGCTCAAGAATATTCAAGAAAATATTGGAGCGTCATATGATTCACTATTATTGATTTTATGAATTGGAAGCGTTAACGATTACAAGAAATATAAAAGCTATTTATACTAGTAATCTATTTTAGGAGAAAACTATCTAGGGAAGATATATAGAAAATCTTCTAAGAAAAGATAACAATCTAGAAATATGGAAATAATATCAATTTCTATGGAGCAATGGAAATCCAACTGTCGATTTGTCATTCTCCAACTGTCTTCTTGGAGGCGTATTCAACCATGAGTCTTTATGAGTTTTCTTGAATGAATATCTATGGTTGAACTAATGCTTGAATTCTCTAAGTGTTAGAGACCAGAGGGGTTATTAAGATGCACTGTTCATCGCATCTATGGTTGGTCTGGACACTTAGGATTTCTTCCTGCTTTTCTTTCATCGGCCCTCTGCACTTCTACACTTGTATATTTTTCATTACTTTTACAATAAGAATGATAGAGTCTAACAGTTTATTTCCGCCACCCCTTTCCTTTCTTCTCCGATGAGTTTCATAGATGAAACCCATTGTAAAATAAAATTTCATAATCAAAATTAAAATTGAAACCAAAATACAAGAACAAGAACACCATTATATAAATTCATTCAATAAATTTGGGATGCAAAACTATGTAAAAACAACCGATATCAAGCAAAAATGAAACCCAAATTTTAAAATTAAGGGGCCGTTTACCAAACATTTTACCCGGTAAACGCTTATCGGTAAAATTTGACACTATCATTACTTACCGGGTAAGATTTTAGTCCACCAAAATGGTATCGTATGCAACAATTTACCCGGTAAGCGCTTACCGTGGTAAGAGTCGTTGCACTCACTTACCGGGTAAGACTTTTGGTCCTTATCATATTCATCCGGTAAGATAATGTGACTTGATGTTCATTTACCCGAGTAAGCGTTTGGTAAATGATCCCTAAATTGACGTCTGGACTTTGAGGTGTAGAACAGAAAAAAGAACATATAAACCATATGGACGTAATTTACTCGTTAATAATATAAAGTTATGTAAATATATTATATATTATAATTCTTTTTTTTTATTAACCTGGATATCCAACCCGCTATGCGAGCCGACTAATCCCAGGATAACCACCACCTGTTTTGCAGATAGTCCGGAGTCACCGCATTTGAATCTTCATGGCCACAAGGGGATTTTTATTCCTCCTTATATTTGAACCTAGGACCTCCTGGTACTTTTGACCTATGGAGTCAAGTTCAAACCAATCAGACACCATCTTTGTGGTTTATTATAATTCTTTATAGCAAATATAAAATATTAAATAAATTATGTATATTTTTATAAACATGTATATGTCACACATTATAAAAGTTCCTTATGGGAAAAGAAGATACATTAAAATATAACAACATTTGTCTTAGTTCGATCCTATTTAGTCTAATCATGGACTTTTTTTTTCCTCAATTAATTTACCAACATCCATTTTTCATTATTTTGTACCAATTCGATCATTAACTTGTTGATTTTTTAATTATTCATATCATGTTGTCGTGATATCTATTATGATTATTGACTACGGCGGAAAGTGTTTTATAAAATCAACCAGGCTCAAGCTGGAATAACTTTTTCAAAATAGGGCTCAAGCTTGATCTCGAATAATTTTTGAATTATCGAGTTCGATGTTCCTCTATGGGCTCGAACTCGCGGTCGATTAATAACTTGTGCTCGATAAATTTTTTATATTTTTACTAGATGATTAGTGAACATATAAGCATGCTTCACTCAAAAAATATATACTCAAATAGCTCAACTTGGTTCGACTCAAACAAGGCAAGTTGAACGTTTTTGTTATGAAACTTGACTCGTTATTCGTTAAATTAAACAAGTTATATTTTATATTCGAGTTCGACTCGATCTTGAGAATTATTAAGTTTAAACTCGAGATAAAGGAAAACTCAAACTCAAATAACTCTTAATTCAAATCCCTTCAACGGAGCCTTAATTTCGATTAATCAATCATATATATATATATATATATATATATTATATTATAAAACATTTGACAAAAACTCTTAAAAACCATTTTTTATGTATAAAGTATTGTATATTGATGCATATTACTTAAAATTCAAGATTACAAGTAAATTATGCATAAGTACAACTTAGTAAAGTTCCATGTTTGAATTTCTGTAACTAACTGCGGATAAACATAATCAAATATAAGATAAACATCTAATTTTAAAATATAATTAAGAAAATTATCGAGTTCTAACAAAATAATTAATCATTATTTTTTATAAGAAACTTATATTATTAAACTAAATATAAATTACTTCGTTATTNAATTACACAAAAAATAAGAATTTTAAATAGTTAATTTGATACTAATATCGATATATTTTTGTCAAATTTTTATGATATCTTTAAATTTATATTTTATTTAAAAATAAAAACATAATCGTTTTTTTCAAAATACTATAAGATCATACTATAACATCGACTGAGATAAAAAATAAAATTAAATATTAAAATCAAGATATATCTCATTGCATTGCACGAGTACCCTTCTAATATACATATATATATATATATATATATGGTATATTTCTTTTACAACCTTGTGCATTTGTACAACCTTTGCAACCCAATTAATTGAGATATTTATAGAAATGATTGGAGTTCATTTATTATTATTTGAATATTTATGGAATATGAATAAAGTTTATTAATTATGATTAATACTTTATATTAGAAAACAATTAATTGATTAAAAATTGAATGGTTGAGATGAGGGTTGTATAGGGTGTAGGAATGACAAAGAGTGTAGAATAACATCCCTCTATATATATATATATACTTGGGATCATGTGAGACCAGCCTGTTTTCGTGAGACCCGTGAGACCAACATTTTACACGTAAACTTCACAGCAAAAATGCTGTGAAGGTGACTTTTTAAAACCTTCACAGTGTTTTTGCTGTGAAGGTTCGACTTTTTTTAAACCTTCACATTGTTTTTGCTGTGAAGGTTCGACTTTTTTTAAACCTTCACAGTGTTTTTGCTGTGAAGTTTACGTGTAAAATGCTGGTCTCACGGGTCTCACGGAAACAGGCTGGTCTCACGTGAACCCAACCCTATATATATATATATATATATATATAAATTAAACCAACATTTATGATTATCAGATTGTTTATTAGATTATTTATTGATTAGATTAATGAAAGTAAGATCTCCGATTCGTGTTTGATATTTTCCACGTTTACTAAGATTCCTTTGATTCTTTTCAGCAATGTCCATTCAAAGATGTGACGCGGCTACTCGATATATTTGCTCGCTGATGCCAGTCCCAAACATCAAGGGTCAAAAATAAAGATAATATTACTTTTTTAATGTTAAAATAGAGGTAATATTACTTTTTTAATATTAAAATAGATATAATATTACTTTTTTAATATTAAAATAGATATAATATTACTTTTTTAATATTAAAATAAAGATTCATTGCATTAAAAATAATATTTGATATGCCACCAAATATTGTTGAAATAGTAGAGAGTACTCACATATTAAAATGTTGGAAAAAAAAAATACACTATCATGGTTTAAATAAGAACAATTTTTTTACAATAAAGATCCGGACTTTGTTAATAAAAATCAAAACTTTATTAAATCGGTATTGGATCTTATATCTTAACAGTTGAATCTATCTTTCACGATTTGTTTGATTTAAAAAAATGTGTAAAAGCAGATTGTTCAAAATGTAAACGAAAATTAAGTATAGTACTAAAATTAAAACCTCTTAGAACATGTAGACTATGTAGAACGAGAGGGATAAATATCATCATGTCTTTAAGGGTGTGTTTTGTTCACTGAACAAGATATAAAGGAACAGAAAGATGATTGATTTTCATATTTGACATGACTTTTAGGTGCAACAGAAAAGAACATAATGAAATAAAGTGGAACATGTGTATTCCACCTCCATCTATGGTCAAGCAACAAGGTGGAACAAACTTATATTTTATCAATATACCCTCAAACTAAAACATATTTCTCTTCTAAAAATATTAAATAGGTCTTTCTCTTTACATTTTATCAATTCTTTAAAGTTTATTTATCATATTTTATCGTCTTTAAACTTTTATTTTACTATCCCAAAAATATTATTTTTATATGTTTTCTACATTTTGATTAATTTATGTAATTTGTTAAATATTAATAATAAAAAATAATATATAAAAGATTTCAAATAAAAACTGGAAAATACTAAACTTCATATCTTTGTGTCATTTTAATTATCTTGGCAAGAATTTTCTAATGATATATTTTGATAAAAAAAAATATTTATTTTATTACAGCGTGATAAATTATATAAATTAATCAACAACGGAAAATGTATATACAGCTCATTATGAGTAATTTGATCATTTTATTAGTCATTTCCAGTCGTGTATTACCAAACGTTGAACAATTGTCATTATCTGTTCTGTGATGTATGGGTACCAAACGCACCTTAAAGGTTTTATATGACTACTCCTTGATATTGTAAGTAACTCAATTACAACTTTTATTTTTATAAGAAAGTTTGGTTCAACCTCTAAATATGAGAAAAAGCTTAAACTTTTGGTGTATAGAATATGTTAGCTTTTGTTTGGAATTGTGAAAATTGGATTTTAGCAAATGTGGTCAATGGTCCTAGGCATTGTGTTATATGTTTACTAAGTGTCCTAGTAGTATGTTAAGCATGTTTGAAGGTCCATTGTGTTAACGGAAGGAGGGAACCGTTCATAAGCATCAAATTTTGTTTGATCATCTCTAAAACACTTCCAAGGTACATATATCTACTTTTTTTCGATACCTGGGTAATCAATTGTGGTGATTATCCTGTAAGAACCCAGATTCATCTTAAGTATCAATAAACACAGTAAAACAGAGTAGCAACTGAAATGGTTAACAGATTTAAACAAGAAATGATAGGAATGAAAACAAGCTTGAATAAATCAGATGCTTTATTAGATAAGAGTAAAATGACAGTCTCTCAATCTAACAGGTATTCTCTCAAGAATTCTCTATAGTAGGAGCGTAGTCAAAGTTGGCAATCTTTCAAGTATCTTAACTTGAAGATGACACCTCCTTTTATACATCCATGTAAAATAGAATCTCCTAATTTCTAGGCTTCAAACTATGACTTCTTGTTCAACTTCCTCAGCCTTCACGTTCCTTGGAAAGTGGAACGACTTGTGTGTACGTGGCATATTCTGTTTAAAGTCTTGGAGATAAGTCTGAACAACTTGTACGCAAATCAAGAAAGTAGAAAACTCAGAGGCCCTGCATGTATTGTGCAGAGACTCTGTGTCTGAAATGTAGCTCTGCATCAAGTACTTATGTTTTTCGACGCTTAAGTCTTGATCTTTCTTTGGGTTGAGCACGGGCTCTGTATGTGAGACACTTAGCTCTTTGAGTAAGAGCTCTGTCTCTTAGTATCTTCTGCATAAGAGCTCTTGGTTCAGACTGCTTCAATCGACTAAGTTCTAAAAGACTAGAGTAAGAAATTTCTTACTTACACTTTTACAAGTGGGGTTCTAACATATCCATTCTATGAAAACTTGATCATGACATACACCCACAAAAGTGGAGATATTGGGCCAGAAAATGTATCTAATGCCCGATCGACCCTGATATTACTACTGCAATCCACCAAATTATGTCTGAGATGTTACCAAGTTTTGTAGCACAAACGGTGAAAGCACTCCGTCAATCTAACGAGGGTCTGAACCCAAACCCTGTGAACCAACCGCTAGAGACTCAAGGTCAAAAAACCAACACTAGGGTAATTCCCGAGAGATTCACTTATGACTTGAACGATTTCATAAACAAAAACCTCGAGTATTTATTTATGCAGCTACTCCGATTGATGTCGAAGATTGGATCATACATTTGGAAAAGATATTTCATGTTCTAGGTTGCCCGAATCATATATGTGTTGAATTGGTAGTGTACAAATTCGAAGGACATATATCGTTGGTGGCATGCTTGGAAACAGTCTCATTTTGGGGTGGTTGATATCGAGTCTCTAACTTGGGAAGAAATCAAGGAGCTCTTTTATCAGCAATATTTCACTACTTCTGACAAAGACGCATATGGTCAAGAATATGCTACTATTCGTCAGTGAGAGGACGAGTCTATCTCCGACTATATGACTAGATTTCTGTGTTTGGCTAATTATACGGGTATCATTGTGGGTACTTTATCGCATCAAACTGAAAAATTCAAAGGGTCACTCAATGGGAAGTATAGGCCAAAACTGATCAATCAGAGTTTTACTACAGTTGCTCAGGTTGTCGATGTTGCACGAAATATTGAAAGGGAAAGACTCGATACCATTCAGTACAAGAGCGACAAGGATAAAAAAGTGAAATCAGGATGGGTCATTGGGAGTTTCAACAGGTTTAAGTCAGGCAGTTCAGATAAAAGGAGATTTAGTGGTAGCAGATTTTCAGGGTCATCTTAGAGTATTTCAAATTTAAATCCTTTAGTCACGACTCCCCCAATTGTTTGTAAAGAATGTAATTTACCACATCGACCAGGTCCGTGCCTTCGAATGACTGGTTCTTGCTATAACTGTGGTCAGCGAGGTCATCTGGCTAGGGATTGTAAAGTGGGTCAAGGATGGGTCAGACTAAAGAAAAGGGAAAGCAGTTCACCATTGAAGGTCAAGTATTAGCATTATCATCAGACAAACCCACTACTGGTATGGTTTCTGGTCACCTGTTTATTGATGATATGAATATTTATGCATTATTCGATACAGGAGCAACTCATTCTATAGTTGCAGAACATCTTGAATTTTTTTTTTAAGTAGTATGAATAGTCACTTAAGTTTCCCTTGCTTATCTCTACCCCTATGGGGAGCTCTTTTTATATTGTTGCACAGTACAATGACTGTCCTTTACTTATTCGAGATCGAATTCGGAAGATCAATCTGTTTCCGATGAAGATGAGCCATTTTGATATAATTATTGGTATGGATTAGTTATCCGAACATCGAGCTGTGATCGACTGTGATTCAAAGCAAGTGATATATGGGATAAAATTATTCCAGAATATGTATTCCAGGATGTCTCGCCTAAACCGGGAACCCAAGTTATATCTGACTTCCAAGCTAAAGCTTTAATTTAGCAAAGTTGTGAAGGTTCCTTAGCTGCACTTCAAGATCCGGGTGAGGTACATCTTAAACTTGAAGATATTCATATTGTTAATGAATTTCTAGATGTTTTTCTAAATGAACTCCCTGGCATTACTCAAGAACATGAAGTTCAATTTTCTGTTGATTTAATTCCAGGAGCTGCCCCAATTTCAAAGGCTCCATATCGTATGGCTCATTCGAAAATGAAAGAGCTTAAAGTGAAAATTGAAGATTTATTGAGCAAAGGTTTTATTTGGCCGAGTGTATCTCCATGGGGTGCTTCTGTTATTTTAGTTAAAAAGAAATATGGTTCTATGAGACTCTGTATTGATTATAGGGAGTTGAACCGTGTTACTATTCGAAGTAAATATCCATTTCCTCGTATTGACGACCTATTCGACCATTTACAAGAAGCTCATTATTTCTCTAAGATCGATTTAAGGTCGGGATATCATCAGTTAAGAATTCAAGAACATGATATCCCTAAGACTGCTTTTCATACTCGTTACGACCACTTTGAATTTGTTATCATGTCGTTCAGATTGACAAACGCACCTGCGGTCTTTATGAACCTGATGAATCGTATTTTCAAGGATTACCTCAATAAGTTCATTATTGTTTTAATTGATGACATTTTGGTATAATTTAAAACAAAAAAGGATCACGAAAACCATTTGCTGATAGCTTTGAAAATTCTTTGGGACAAAATCTTATAGGCAAATTTCTCTAAATGCAGGTTTTGGCTCGATCAAGTGGTCTTCTTGGGGCATATTATCTCTGTTGAAGGTGTTAAATTTGATCCTGCTAAAGTAGAAGTTGTCACTAATTGGCCACGATCAACCAATTTTTCAGAAGTTCGTGGATTTCTTGGTCTAGCAGGATATTACAGATGATTTGTTGATGGCTTCTCGAAAATTGCATTCAAAGAGATTAAATTTGAATGGGGTAATGATCAAGAATGAAGTTTTGAAGAACTCAAGTACAGATTGGTATCAGCTTCAGTCTTAGCCTTGCCATCTAGGTTAGGAGGTTTACAGGTCTACAGTGATGCCTCTCGAAATGGCCTTGGATGTGTTTTGATGCAGCATGGAAGGGTTATTGCATATGCCTCTCGCCAATTGAAACCTTATGAGGCTAACTATCCGACACACGATCTAGAGCTGGCAGCCATTATCTTTGCTTTGAAAATATGGCGCCATTATTTGTACGGAGAGACTTGTGATATTTTTACAGATCACAAGAGCTTGAAGTACATATTTACCCAAAAGGAGTTAAACATGCGACAACGATGATGATTCGAACTCTTAAAGGACTACAATGTTCAAATTCAATCCAGGCAAAGCGAATGTTGTCGCCGATGCCTTAAGTCGCAAAAACATTGGAATGTGTCTTGTATACTGGGCAACCTGAAATTTCTATAGAGCTAGAAAGGTCGGGAATTGAATTTTGGCTTCACAGGAAATGTTGATTTGTTATCTGCTTGTATGGTTGAACCAACTTTGATTTATCGAATTAACGAATCACAAGGTGAAGATGGTGAATTATGGGCGGTTGTGCAAAAGCTGAAAAATGATCCAAAATCTGAATTTCGGGTTGACAATGATGGTATTATTTGGTTTCAAGATCGACTTTGTGTACACGATGTTGCTGATCTAAAAATGCAGTCATGAACGAGGCCCACAACTCATCCGTCTCAACTCATCCTGGATCTACCAAGATGTATAGAGACTTGAAATAATAATTTTGGTGGAACAGAACAAAGTAGGATATTGCCAAATATGTAGAAAGTTGTTTAACCTATCAACAAGTTAAAATTGAACATCAACGGGTCAGTGGTTTACTATAGCCATTAGAAATCCCTATCTGAAAGTGGGAACACATTTCCATGGATTTTGTAACCGGGATACCAAAAACGCCAAAGCGACACAACGCGATTTGGGTTATAGTGGATTGACTGACAAAATCTGCTCACTTTCTCCTGATGTAGAAAACGTATTTAGTCAGTAAACGTATTAAAATTTTCCAACGAGAAATCATGAGATTGCACGGTACGTCGGTTTCTATTACTTCTGATAGGGACTTGCGATTCAGTTCACGATTCCAGACTGGTTTGGGTTCGAGATTAACTATGAGTTCGGCATTTCATCATCAAACCGACGAGCAAAATGAACGAACAATTCAAACGCTTGAAGATATGCTATGGGCGTGTGTTTTGGAGTGGGCCAGTAGTTGGGATGAATTTCTTTGTCTCATAGATTCTCGTATACTAACAATTGGCAATCCAGTATCGGGAAAGCTCCGTACGAGGCCTTATATGGACGCAAATGTCGTGCGTAAACCTATTGGAATAAACACAAAGAAAAAGTCATCGAAGGACCCTCTTGGTTCATAACACTACTAAAAGAGTCAATATTATTGGAACAAAATGTTGTATTTAAATCCCGGTGCTAAAACTGTTTTAAACTGCTTTATAATTGTATAGTTGTTTTGTATCCTGTATTAGATTGGTAGTTGACTTTCTGTTTTTAGAAGCTGAAATAAATAGCAGTTGGTTGTTTTGTTAGTTGGTTGTTGCGCACAAACACTTTTGAGAAAATACGTATCATTTGACAGTTTCTGAAATAGAGAGAGATCAAGAACATTGTAATACTTTTGATAGAAATACATTGGCCGACTTATTCAATTCATCTTTGTTGTTCTTGATTCTTATATTGAATTGTTGATTATACCTGATTTCTAGGATCACAATTGGTATCAGAGCTATATCAGATTGATTGAGATTGGATTTGAATTGAATTCTTGATCGAATTTCTTGAATTTATGTTTTCGATAGTTCTTGCTACTATACTTGTAATTTTTGCCAATTTTGGACTGTTTGATCGATATTAGTTAAGATGGTTTATGTTTAAACTATTTCTGCATTGTTTGCGAACAATTATGTGTAAGAAAATTGCATCAATTTGCAATTTTGAGTCATTTTTGAGTGATTTTTTATTTTTGATGCTAAGTAAGGCATTCTCATCGGTTGTTGAATTTGTTGCTAAAGTGTTCTTTATCGTTCAAAGTACTTCATCACTCAATTTAAGTGACTTGGGTTTGTTTTGATTTCTCATTGCTTCTGTATTGATCGATATCCAATTGTTATCGCATATCTTGTGCTATTTGACTTGGTTATATTGAATCAGCTGTGTTTGTCAGATAACCATTGGTTATCGATCAAAGAGTCATCTGGGGACTCCTTCACCACTTGATTCTTGTGCAATTTCTTTCCTTATCGCTCAATAGACTTGTTCGGTAACTTTGTTTATCGTTTATATTGTGACCGGATACCTTTGTTTCTTCATTCAAATTGTTTCAAGTATTCCTCTTTGGATACTTCTCTGTCTGATATCCTTCTCATTAGTCACTTCTTTGTTCGATAACTACTTTCATCAATCAAAGTTTGTTCGGTGAAGTATCCGATCAGAAGTGTATCCGATATCCTTGTTATCTGATATCCTAGACTTTGTTGTGTGATAATATGTTTTGTGTCCGATAAGCATACTACCTTGTTGTCCGACATCCTCACATTTTTGTCCAATAACTTTGAACTTTGTTTGATAAGCATTCTTATTTGTTAACCGATATCTCTGATTCTTGTCCGATAAGATATCATTCTTGAAAATTTTCAAGTGCCAAGAGATTCTTTGTGTTTTGTTGAGTTTCAAATCCAATCTTAGTCTATTTTCTGAAAAAGATCAATTTTTAAGTCTTAAAATGTCAAAAGATATGTTGAGCATAGGTTCATAATCCAAAGCCCACGGTTCTTGTTGTTGGATAGTACATGCAATGGAAAGTTCGGATGGTTCATTTTCTTGACAATAAAGATGAGAAACTAATGCAATCTATCAAGAATGAACCGTATGCCAGTTACGTGGATCTACCAGAACAGACATTCACTGATGGAATTGTTGTGCCTGCTTCAAAGAGAAAGAAAGATTCACAGTACTATACTGAAACTGAGAAGCAAAGGGTCCTCATTGATAAGAAAGTTTTGACATATATGTTGATGGCCAATCCAAATGAACTTTTTAACCGAATTGATAGTAGAGGTTCAGCTAAAGAACTCTGGGATGAGCTTGAAAAGTAGATGCTTGGAAATGAAAAGTCAATCCAGACAAGGATGAACCAGTGCATCAGTGCATATGAAGGGTTCGGGGATCGAGAAAATGAATCAATCACTGAATCCTACAATAGGTTCAATGTGATTCTGAATGACCTAAGGAGGAATGGTATTCAGAAGTCTACGTCTGAGATTAATTATAAGTTTTTGAAGAACTTGAAGTCTGAGTGGAATTCTCTTGCAATAAACCTGCAGATGAATAAAAATATGTCAGAGTAGGACATACATGATTTATATAGCATTATGTACGAGCAAGAGAAAACTGTGAGAGATTTAATGACTGTAAAGAAAAAGGTGGCTGACTCCTTGGCTTTGTTGTCTGGGAAGCAAGGTAAAGGTAAATCTGAGGCAAAGAGCTCTAAGTCTCTGAAGACAAGGTTGTCAGAACAGACCGAAAGTGAATCAACTGAATATTTCTCTACTGATTCTGATGATGACATTAGGGGGGGGTTCTCAAAGAAACTTGTTTTGCTGACCAAGAAGTTTTAAAAGTGGTTTGGCAAGAAGAAATTTGTTAAGTTTGATAAAAGCAAGGGGAAGGAGGTAAAGCCTGAGAAGTTTGTAAAAGCTAGAGATTAGAGGGAAGTGAAAAGTGAAGAAAGCATATGTTACAATTGTGGAAAGCCTAGTCACTTTATCAATGATTTCCGGTTTAAAAAGTTTAAAGACTCAAACTACAATCTAAAGAAGGCTAATCTGGCAAAAGCTCTTAAGGACGACAAGGCCTTGGTTGCAGAAGAAGAAAGTTGGCTGATAAATTCTTTAGATGATGAAGCTACTCATTTCACCCAAGTCAACATATGCTTAATGGCTAGGACCTGAGCAGCAGGCTCATCATCTAAGAATGAATATGAGGCACACAATTCTTTAAATGCTGAATTGATAAAAGACATTGAAAACATGAGTGTTGAATTCAAAATCTTGAAAGATGGATTGAAAGGTGAAAGAAATTTGATGCTTAAGTTTACAGAAGAAAGTTGCGGGTTTAAATGTTTAAGTGAGGTCTGAGGGAAGAGCAAGAGATTCTAAGATATGAAAAGAAAAAAATTGAAAATGAATTTCTGCTACTTATAAAGAGGTTGAGTGAAGTAGAGTGTGAACGTGATAATATTCAATTAAAATTTGACATGATTTTCCCTGAAAGATCGAATCTTTATGACAAAATAAAACAGTTGGAAGATATTAACTACAAAAGAGGTCAATCTGAATAGACGCTAAACTTTTTGACAAAAAACCCTAAAGAAACTAGATTTTATAACCCACAAATGGGTTTGGGTTAGTCTGAAAAAGATACTTTGAAAAAGGCCCCTAAATCTTTGTATGATTTTGATAAGTGGGGGTCAGCAAAATTTGCAATTCCTACTGTAAAAGAAATCTTTGTCAAATCAGAATCTGAATCACCTATTTTTGATAAAGATGATAATGATAAAACTGAAGAAGATATTTCAGAACAATCAAATTTTAAGTCAGTTGGATTAAAGTATGATGATCTTTATTCAAGCTATGAGACAAGAAATCATTTTTTCACATACTGAGCTTAATTCATTGTAGCCAACTGAAAATTTCCAAAACAAAACTTCATCTGTTTTTTAATCATCTCCAAATAATTCTGAAAAACTTTCTGAGTTTGTTGAATCAATGAATTCTAAAACGTTTGAAAATATTTTAAATGAGTCTGATTCGGATTCAGAAACAGAGGTGATTTATGACTATGACAAGACTGAATAGATTACTGATCAGGACTGGAAAGTGCATTCTAACACAGAATTTGATTTAAATTTGAAAAAGATTTCTGATATAAAGGAAGAACAAAGAATTAAGAAGGATTTACATTTTAAATCTCAAAATGATTTTATGATCAAATCAAATCATTTGAAAACAAAATTTCTGAGTTGGTCATGCTTATTGTTTGCAAAGGTAATTTGTTTGCGTCCAACTTGAAAATTTGATTTGGGAAAAGAATTAAGTTTGTGTTTTGATGATCGTACTCAGCTTATGAGTAAAATCATTAAGCTTGAAGAGGATATCAAAACACCTTCAAGATCAGTTGCCAAATATTTAGAAGATGTTCAAATTGCTTCAAATTCCAAAACAACTGTTATTGATAATATTAATCTTTCCAAAAGCACTTTTGAAAAGGGAGAACCTTCAAATTCCAAAAATGAAAATATTTTTAAGGTTCCTCCCAAATCCGTCAAATTTGTTTTGAATATTAAATCTGTTAAATATGAATCATTATCTGCTAAGCACTCTACCAATGCAAGATCTTTTTTTGTGGCAGAATTGCTAGAAATTGGTAAATGTTGCAAGAAGAAGTCTTCACAGAAGAATGATAAAAATGCTTTTAATAATTCTTCTTCTGTAAATAATGTTTATGTTAATAAAAATAGTTGCAATTGTACATTTGTAAAGCCAAAATGTAACCTGGATGCAGATATGAAGAATGTTAAAAAATATTCACATAATCTATTGCTAAAAGCCATATACATTGCACTTATTGTGGGACTGACTCTTTTGTAGTCAATGCCAAATGTAAAAAATCTTTAACATCAAAGATTTCAAACTCCAACTCAGACATCCACTTAAATCTAAAGCTTTCAATGGTCCTCCGATTTCCAAGAAGAAAAATGCTTTAAAGAAATATTTTTCACAATCTAAAAAGGAGCCATATTTTGGGAACGTAAGATTTGTATGGAAATGGGTGCCAAAATCTAAATATGAATGGTGCGTTAAATCCATATCATCAAATGCCATTTCTAACCCTAAAGGACCCATTTGGAAATAGATACCTAAATCTTCGTGATTGTTTTTGCAGGACTGTCATGTGTGTTATGTAGATTCAGAATGCTCAAGACAAATGACAAGACACAGGCACCTTCTGACTGAATTTAAATAAAAGCCTGGCGGAACAGTCACTTTTGGGAATAAGGAGAAAGGATTTGTACGAGGGTATGGCACATTATCAAACGGTATTGTCACAATAAAAAAATGTTTTCTATGTTGAGGGTTTAGAGCATAATCTTTTAAGCATAAGTCATTTTTGTGATAATGGTTTTGATGTAAAGTTTTTCGTAAATGGTTGTGTAATAATTGACTCTGAAGGGATTAAGGTGATACGTGCTGAACATTATGGTAATCTGTATGAGGTTAACTTTCCAACTTTGACTGCTTCTAGGCTTGTTTGCTTAATCTCCAAAGCAACAAAAGAAGACAGTTGGATATGGCATCGCAGGTTATCTCACTAGAATTTCAGAGATATTAATCGGCTTGTAAGCAGTGACCTTGTCATTGGTCTACCAGAACTCAGATTCGACAAGAATTCTCTCTGTTCTGCATGTGAAATGGGAAATATTACAAGATCTTCACATAAAGCAAAATATGTTTCGTCTTGTATATCTCCTCTCGAAATGATTCACATGAATCTGTGTGAACCAATGTGTACTCAATTGCTATGAGGCAAAAAGTACATCTTGGTGATGGTCGACGAGTATTTCAGATACATGTGGCTAGAGTTTCTGAGAGCCAAATCTAATGCGCCTAAGATGATTATCACATTTATCAAGCGTATCCAAGTTCTTTTACAATTTTTAGTTCAAAAGCTTCAAAGTGATAACGACACTAAGTTTACTAACGAGACCCTTCAAAGTTCTCTTCAAGCTGTCGGGATTTCTCACAACTTTTTCTGCTGTTTGAACTCCGCAACAAAATGGAGTTGTTGAAAGAAGAAACAGAACCTTAGTCAAGATTTCTTGCACTATGATGGATTACTCTGGTCTACCTCTATATTTGTGGGTTGAAGCAGTGTCTACCGCTTGTTTCACACAAAATAGAACAATCATCATCAAACGTTTTAATAAAACTACTTATGAGTTAATAAACAATCGAAAGCCTAATGTAAAATTCTTTCATATTTTTTGCAGCAGATGTTTTGTGCTTAACGATCGAGACAATCTTGGGAAAAATTTTGATAAAAAGGCGAAATAAGGCTACTTCATTGGTTATTCGTTAAAGTCTAAAGCCTTCCGAGTATACATCAAACAATTGAAGATTGTCATTGAAAGCATCAACGTCAGATTCGATGAATCTTTGACTTATGAACAACTTAGTTCAGGACTCAAGCTACAAACCGTTAGCTTCTACACATAGCAGTGTAGAACCTGTACCAAACAGGATATTTAATTTTGATTCTTCTATTAAATCAAATTTAGATTCTTTGTTTAAAGACGCATTTGATATAACTTGGGATGTTCTTGCAAATTATGAAATATCTGATCTACACAAGGTGAATGAACCAGTGATCTCGATTCTGCAAGTTACTCAACTTTCTGGACCATCTGAAGTTGGTTGTTCAACATCGAATGTGGTTCAACCTGAATCTGTTGAAGCTACTGAATCAGAACCCGTTCAAGCTAAGGCACATACTCAATCAGAGATTGTTCAATATGATATTGATCAAATTGAGTCTTCTGTACCTGCTGATGAAGCTGAACATTTTGAGATTCAAGCTGAAGAAGAATTTGTTATTCAAGTTGAAACTGAAATTGAAATTCAAGCTGTAACTGATTAATATGATGATCAAAGCAACTTAACTATTGTTCAACCCCTTCCTTGTACTCACAAATGGATAAAAGATTATCCCTCTACTCAAATAATTGGTAATGTAAATGATAGAGTGAAAATACGATATGCTACCGCTAACGAATGTCTTTTCATGAACTTTCTCAACGCTATGGAGCCAAAGAAGCTATCTGAAGCATTGCAAGATCCAGACTGGATTAATGCCATGCAAGATGAACTTCAAGAATTTGAAAAAAACGAAGTTTGGAGAATCGTACCGAGGCCAAAAGACAAATCAATTATTGGTACAAGATAGGTCTCCGAAACAAAAAGGATGAAACGGGAATTGTAGTGAGAAACAAAGCCCGATTGGTTGCTAAAGGTTACTCTCAACAAGAAGGTATAGATTATGATGAAACCTTTGCTCTAGTTGCTCGCATCGAGGCCATTAGAATATTCTTGGCATATGCTGCTCACAAGAATTTCAAGGTATACCAAATGGATGTCAAATCGACATTCCTGAACGGTATTCTTGAAGAAGAATTTTACGTGAGTCAGCCTGAAGGTTTTGTTGATCTACAAAAGCTTGATCATCTCTATGTCCTAGACAAAGCATTATATGGTTTGAAACAAGCACCTAGGGCATGGTATGATACTTTAACTCAATTCCTGCTGAAATCTGGTTTCAAGAAAAGTAAGATAATACTACGTTATTTCTTAAAAAGCAAGGTAAGTACATAATCTTGATACAAATATATGTTGACGATATTATTTTTTGTTCTACGAATCCAAAGTTCTGTAAAAACTTTTCAGACATCATGCAATCTAAATTTAAATAGAGAATGATGGAAGAGTTAAATTTCTTTCTTGGTCTTCAAGTTAAACAAATCCCCAGTGGCATATTCATTAATCAGTCTAAATATGTTAAAGATATTTTGAAATGATTTAATATGTCTGAATGTTCTGCAATAAAGACCCTCATGGCTACTGGAACTTTATTGTATGCAGATTTATCTGGAAAATTTGTTGATCAACAAAATTACGATGCCATGATTGGATATTTATTATACTTAACTTCAAGTAGACCAGATATAATGTTTGCAACATGTTTTTGTGCAAGATATCAGGCTAATTCAAAAGAGTCTCACCTTGCTGCGGTTAAAAAAATTCTTAGATATCTTAAAGGCACAAAAAATTTGGGCCTTTGGTATCCAAAAGAATCTGGTTTTGAACTGATTATTTTTACTGATTCTGACCACGCAGGTTGTAAACTAGACAGAAAGAGCACTTTTGAATCTTGTCAGTTCTTAGGCGACAAGCTAGTTAGTTGGACTTCGAAGAAGCAAAACTGTGTTTCAACTTCTATTGCTTAGGCAGAATACGTTGCAGCAGCTAATTGTTCACAAGTTTTGTGGATAAAGACACAACTTCTAGACTACATATATATCTTCAATAAAGTCCCTATCAACTGTGATTCAAAGAGCGCAATTGCAATAACTTCTAATCCAGATCAACACTCTAAGGCCAAACATATCGATATTAGGTATCGTTTCATTAAAAATAATGTAGAAAGAGGGTAAATTGAAATGCATTTTTTGCAAACAGATTTCCAGCTTGCTGATATTTTTACAAAACTTCCCGATGAGAAAAGGTTTTCATTTTTAGTAAGCAAGCTTGGAATGCTTAATCTGTCTGTGTGAAAATCTGATCCATCTTTTTAGGGGGAGTCTAAGTCTGAATTTTTATCTGAATTTGGATCTGATCTTTATGTTCTTAAATGTCGAATTCTAACTACTTGTTTGAGCTTTTGAGCTGTATTGTCAAGGGGAGCTCATCATTTCATACATATTTGATATGTCATCATTATCAGGTATATCTTTCTTATCTTTTTCTGAATATGCATAGAAGAAGAACAACTTCTATGTGTATAAATTGTTTTCATAAATGTTCCAATCACTTCTTTGAACTTAAATATTTTCATTTCTAAGAAGTGTGATTCTAAATGATTTTGATTTTTATTTTTCTGAAATGAGTACCATCTCTGAATAGGTATTTCATTGAGATTATACTTGCATATTTTCTCTTCAAAAATATTTTTAATTACCTGATTCAGCTGTTCTTCAAAATGTTATTATCACGTCTCTAAAATGAAATTTCATTTTCAGTGATAATATGCTCGTTTGTATTCAACTTTGTCTTCTGAACTTACACTAAAAAATAATTATTTGTTTGTTAATTCTTTGTTTGAAAATATTTCTCAATTCTTTGAATCTATATTCTGTAAATTTGTACTTACAGTTCTTCGTTCATTTCTCCCTATTTTTGTAAATCACTCCTGATTAATTGTTCATGTGATTAATTGCACTGTTTTTTCTCGATCAATTTCATCTTATCACATGTACTGAATTGCAATATTATTTTTGATCAATCATTTGTGAGCATGAGCTTACATTGTTATATTAGGAGGTACTGAGAGCTTAACAGAAATACCTCTATGGACTGTCAGAACTGACAGCCCTACCCAAGAGGACATTCATATTTGAGTGAACTTAAATGCAAAATGGGTTTGTGTGCTGAGCTTAAAATGTAAATGAGAGGGGTAGTTAATATGAGCTAAAAGAATTGATGAGAATTGTGACTAGGATTAAAAGAATATCAAAATTTTGTTCTATCCAATATAATCCGGGAAAACCACATAATCTATTAGTTCTCAACTCTTTGGAGACTAATACTAAAAAAGGCAAAGCCTAAGCCAACTTTTGTTAAAAACCCCAACAACTACTCATTTATCTCTCAAAAGATAAGTGTTTCATTAACACTTGTGGCACGCAACTCATTATCTATCCGTTTCTCATTTGGAGATAACTGATATTGAAAAAGATTGATATATATCCCCCTTTGAGTCTCTTTTTTATCACATTCAAGTATGATAAATTTGTGTAGTCTACATTGTTTATCTTTTTGAGCTTAAATTGAAGCATTTGTTGCTTTATCATTTCTACATTACACAAATTTTACAGAATATTTGTTATTTTGTCATAACATTCATAGATATGATTTTTGAAGCTATCATTGATTGAATAGAATTCCTGGTGAGATGAACATAAAAAAGTCTCATATATGAAGTACATTCGTTGTACTGAATATATTTATTATATTCATAGGCCCATAACCCACATGTCCCAGGATCGAAACTTGGCTTTGATACCACCTTCTGTAACACCCTAAACTCTCACATTTGCATATAACACATATTTCATTTCAAAGAGATATAATTTACACCACATAGGTCCCACTAGTACAAGGATTTTTCATATGCAAATTTGTACATATAAGAATCCTTGTACTAATGGGACCTATGTGGTGTAAATTATATCTCTTTGAAATGAAATATGTGTTATATGCAAATGTGGAGTTTGGGGTGTTACAGAAGGCTCTTTCTAAAAAGATCTAAAACAGGTTCATAAGTTGAATCTGGTTCTTTCCATCACCTTCTGAATCTGAAAAGATTAAATAAGTGAATTTGCAAAGATTTGCTTAACTTTCTATGAATTGACGACATTCCTTCAAGATAATTCATTTTTTGAAATGTGATGATAATGCTTCTCATTTTCATCATAAGGGGGAGTTATTATTGAAAAAATAAATGAATATTTCTGCATCATTTCTGAAGATCGAGAAGTTTCTCAAGTTTGAAAGGAGTTGATCTATAATTGCCGATAATCGCTGAAAATTATTGTGTTGCAATGTTTAGCGGGAGTGAATATGAAGATTATTCAAATGCTGAAAAGAATTCCTTATCAAGTTCAAAGAGAGAGAAAGTTTTTTCTGAAGATAATCATTTAGGAAGATTCTTTGAAGTATGTTGATAAAAAGGAAGATTGCTGAAGTGTAAAGATCAAATCTTGAAGAATTTAAAGTTTGCTGAATTATTTCTGAAGATCATTGCCATAAGATTTGAAGAAGTTGTTGTTTTGGACTTGAATCCAAAGGGGGAGATTGTTGGAACAAAATGTTGTATTCAAGTCTCGGTACTAAAATTGTTTTAAACTGCTTTGTAATTGTATAGTTGTTTTGTTTCCTTTATTAGATTGGTAGTTGACTTTCTGTTTTTAGATGTTGCTATAAATAGCAGTTGGTTGTTTTGTTAGTTAGTTGTTGCACACAAACACTTATGAGAAAATACGTATCATTTAACAGTTTCTGAAATTGAGAGAGAGATCAAGAACATTGTAATAGTTTTGACAGAAATACATTGGCCGACTTATTCAATTCATCTTTGATGTTCTAGATTCTTATATTGAATTGTTGATTAGACTTGATTTCTGGGATCACAAATATGGCCTGGCAGAAAATGAAAGAGGCTCAATCATGCCAGAAAAGTTATGCGGACAAACACCGTAGGCCTCTTGAATTCCATCTGGGTGATCATGTCTTTTTGAAAGTCTCACCTTTCAGAGGTATCCAGATATTTGGAATCAAAGGCAAGCTCAGTTCTCGATACATCGGTCTATTCGAAGTTTTGGAGTGTGTTTGAAAAGTTGCGTATCGTCTAGCCCTACTGCCTAAATTATCACATATATACAATGTTTTCCATGTATCATCGCTCTGCGGGTACAATTACCACCCTCTTCACGTGGTAGATTATCCATGTGATAAAATTGAAAGAAATCTTTCCTATAATGAAGAACCAGAAGCAATTATTGATCGGAAGGAGAGAGTGATGTGAAAAAAAACAATCTCGTTTGTCAAAGTGTTATGGCAAAATCATTCAAAACGAGAAGCCACATGGGAAATTGAAGATTCGATGCGCAAAGAATATCCACGGTTATTTCTAGGTACATAAATTCATAGCTCTAAATTGATTTCAGGGACGAAATCCTTTTAAGGGGGGAGAATTATAATACCCCGTATTTGGTAAATCTAATCTCGTGAATGAAAACCAATTTATATTCAAGTGTAAAATCGTGCTTTAGTGTTTCATATCTTAGTCTTCAAGAGTCATTCATTAGGCCAAGTTATTTTCATAAAATTCATTTGAGTTCTAAATTGGTTGAAACACTCTTGGTTAGGACCAAAATTGTAAAGGAGTTGCCAAAGCAGGATTATATTGCGAATAAGCTTATGATCAAGGGTTAGATAGTAAATATTGTAAATATATATATGAAATTGTTATTTTTTTTCCTTTTAAAATCTGATTTTCTTCCTGTCTCTCTAACCCTTTCAATCTATCCTACCTCTCTCTAGAAAACCTCATCTCATCTCTATAAACCTAGAATTTTTCTGTTAAAATCTTTGACTTTTTGAAGAATTGATGTTATAATTGGAACTAGAAGCTCAAGATAAGGTATGTCTATAGTTTATTTTTGTGATTTCTTCTACTTTGGGGAAAATGGGTTAAACCCTAAGTTTATCCATGATGCATAGGTTAAAAGTTGAAAATTGATGGAATTTCTTCAAGTTTGGTGATGTTAGAGGAGGCAGATTCGTTTCTATAAGTTTGAAAATTCTTATGAAATCAACCGTTTGTCCGATTGAAGCGTTTTTTGTATCGTTAAAAATTTATTTGAGTTATCTACAACTTTGTAGTTTACTCAGAAACCTAATTTGAAGTCTAAGTGGCTTGAAAGCTTTGATTTTCTAGACCCTGTCTGCAGTAACATGAAATTGCACTGTGTTTGTATAAATTCTATATAAAATAGAACAGAGCTCCAAATTATGTGAATCCAATTGGTATGAAATCCTAGAGGTATATATACAAGTTTCATTTTTATAATAAAGTATGGTTCAACCTCTAAATATGAGAAAAAAGGCTTAAACTTTTAGTGTATAGAATCTGTTAGCTTTTGTTTGGAATTGTGAGAATTGGATTTTAGCAAATGTTGTCTATGGTCCTAGGCATTGTGTTATATGTTTACTAAGTGTCCTAGTGGTATGTTAAGCATGTTTGAAGGTCTATAAGTTTATGAAAATGTAATGGCTTGTAGGGACTTGAAGTTGATGAGAAGTGTTACTGAAAATGGAAATAACGAAATGGAAATCGACTACCACAATCAATTTTGCAGTTTTCTCCTAGAACATGGCCCCACATTGCAAGAAAGGGCTAGGAAAATTAAATGTCCTAGTGCAAATAATATTGGTTTTGCCTCTCTATCCCAAGAAAGTTACACACGTAAAATGCTCTAAAACACACCGGTTGGCTCTTGAATAGCTGGAGACATTGAATGATACAAAAAATAATTTTCTGGAAGAATAGCCACACACCCATTCTCCATATTCAATTGTAGTAGCCTAAAAAACAACACCAAGGCACGTTAACTACAAAACAAAGCACCATCATTTCCTATAGGACCATACCAATTACTCCCTTCCCAATAACATAAACCCAATTGCCATAGGCAAATTAACCCAAGTTTTCAAAAAGGGTACAATTTCAGCACTTGAACCCTTGGCTGTTACCACTAATTGAACTTGAAAATTCAATAAAGCAAGAAGCATTAGTCCAAAGAAAACAAGTAATATAAGTAAGTTTTTCTATAAGCATACAAACAAGTAATGTAAGTAGGTTTAGAAGAGTATAACATGTAAGTAGGTTTTTCTATAAGCATACAAAACAACAAAGAGATGGAGATGATGATGGAGGAGAAGAATTGAAGAAAAGAGACGCACCTTGGGAGAAAGAGATGGAGATGATCACCATGGGAGAAAGAGATGGAGACGACCATTGTGGGAGAAAGAGATGGAGATGACGATGGAAGAGAAGATGGAGATGGTGAGTGATGAAATTTCAAGTTAGGGCAAAAAAATCCGACGGGAATGGGATTTTAAAAAACCATGTCTTTCCAAAGGATTCTCAATTCCATTAGTCACGGGATTTTAAATGAATCCCTGGATTTTAAATCCTAACAATCCTAGAAACCAAACACATGATTGGAATGGATTTCAAATCCCAATCCCTCCAATTCCATTCCACTCCTGCAAACCAAACGCACCCTCAAGGTCAAATATGGTCGTTTGATGTCGAGTTGAACCGACAAATGACAGCACAATGTGTCATTCAATTCAGGTTGCCTATCGAACATTTCGACAATCCTCACGTTACGAAGTTGATTCAAAAAACACTACAACCACGATACAAACCGGTAAGTCGTCAAACCCTTAGACGTGATGCAATTAAAATGTGGAAAATGTGTCGAGGTGAAATGCAACAAATGTTTTCTCTTTTACCTGACAACATTTCTTTAACGATGACGTATGAAGCGTACTACACGGATTGCCGGTTTCTTATATATGCATAACGGCACATTGGATTGAGCCGCAATCATGACATTTATTCAAACGTGTAATCGTGTTTGAACCGTTTGGTTCGCCATATTCAGGTGCATGTCAATTTTCAATTAGTAAAAAATGTCTTACATTTTATAATTTATCAACTAAAATAATTAGCATTTGATTTGATAATGCTAGTAATAACAATCTACGTGTGGAAAAATTAAAGTATCATTTGACACCTATTTTAAACGGTAAATTATTTCATACACGTTGTGCACACATAACAAATTTAGCCATTCAAGACGGTTTAAATACTTGTAAACCCGTAATAGATAAATTTAGACTTATGTTACGACGAATTTTCACAAATGATAAGAAAATGAATGCGGAATATAGAAAATACTGCAAAGACGTTGGTTTTAAAGCTCTGGGACCGAGGTTCGATATACCTTGTAGATGGAATTCGACTTGTTTTATGATTAAAAATTTGGTAAAACAAAAAAGTTATATTCTTTCATTTATAAACACCATTACCCGCAAATTTCTATTGGGAATCTTGATTGGGTTGTGGTTGAAGGATTGTACGATATTTTAGGCGATTTTAAAAATACGACAACACTTTTATCTTGTATTTATTATCCAACAAGTCCTTTACTTTTAATTCAATTATATAGTTTGGCAAGTAAGATTGCATAATAGGAAGACATCATGATTGGGGAAGGTTGATGAGTTCAATGAAAAAGAAATTGTTAAAATATTTTATGAACATCTCATTTTCTTTTCTTTGTGTTGTGGCGTTAAACCCATAAATGATATCGGTGTTGAAGTTTTAATTACACAAATATGTGTGACATTTAGTTTAGATACGGCTACCGATAATTCCTTTTCAACAGAACAAAGACGTTTGTTTAATCGTAATTTTCAAGATTTATTTGATCATTATAAACATTTTTATGGGGAAGGAAACCAACAACAAAGCTCTTCGACTCGTAGATTTACGGGTTCTAGTTCTTCTAATGGTCATCGCGAAAGTTGGAAAGAGTTGATGACTAATTTAATGAACGAGGTTTTAAATGAATCAAGTAAAAAAAGTACATTTGATAACGATTTGGATGAACTAAATATGTATGTACATATTAACTATATGGTTGTATGCCCCGCAAATGATATAGAAGATTTTGAAAAAATTGATCTATTAGATTTTTGGAAACAAAAGCAACATTTATTCCCGGTTTTGGCATCCATGGCACGTGATATACTAACAATCCAAGTTAGTACCGTAATTTCGGAGTCCGCTTTTTCACTTAATAGCAAGATTATTTTGGTATGTCGGAGAAGACTAAACCAAAGTCTAGAAATTGTTGCATTTATTTGAAGGGTTAATTTGATAATGTTGACCGAATCAATATGGTATTAACATGCTTCTAATATTTTCTTTAATGTCTATCATTCATTTTTTATTTAATTAACAAAAATAAATTGAAATATCTGGCTATTCATCAATCAAATCTACATTTTAAAATGGTTCATGCCCCTTTTACTAAAAAATTAACCATGAAGATTTGAGGGGTTGATTGTATAACACAAGATAATTTGGTTGTATGGTAACAATTATGTGTAAGATAGATGAGTAGTTTCGTAACTTTTACAAATATGTGAACCCGTGTAATTCACATATAAACTATTTAAGTAATTCACATATAAACTACTTAATTGATTCACGTATGAACTATTTAACTAATTTACATATGAACTACTTAATTGATTCATATATAAACTATTTAACTAATTCACATATAAACTATTTTAAGTCATTCATATATGTACTGTTTAATTGATTCACAAATTAATCTTACGTTCATATATAGCATTATAGTTTTGGGATCAAAATCAACATCTTGCTCAAGATCGTTTTCTTCGGATTCATATTGAAAGAATATGATATTTTGATCATAAAAGAATTAAAAATTTTGATAATTTTGATACCTAGAATTGCGATATATGATCGACAAAGAATCGAGATAAAAAATCGATGATAAAATTATCACAAACTGAATTTGATTTGTTTGAATCTTTAATGGATTTGATTTGTAAGAACCGTTAGTAGATTTGATTTGTTTAAGTCGAGGAGGTGAAATCGTCGTTGAAATTGATTTTTGATTCGGCTGACGAGGAGATCTTGTTGAAGAACTTGTTGTCGACCGTGAGTTCGAATGTGATTAGTCGGATGGTTTTGGGGAAGGTATTTGAAGCATGTTAATACTATATTACCCTTTCTTTAAAAAATTGACCATTTCATCCAAAGGCTAAGATCACTTCTCTATTTCTCACACATTTAGCAATTCTTCAATGAACCTCTCCATATATATATATATATATATATATATATATATATATATATATATATAGGGTATATTTCTTTTACAACCTTGTGTATTTGTACAATCCTTGCAACCCAATTAATTGAGATATTTATAGAAATGATGGAAGTTTATTTATTATGATTTGAATATTTATGGAATATGAATAGAGTTCATTAATTATGATTAATACTTTATATTAGGAAACAATCAAAACTTCTATGAAATCACATATTYATCAAATGAAATGGACGGTTGAGATTGGGTTGTATTGGTTGCACAAATGTCAAAGGTTGTATAATAACCAACCTCTATATATATATATATATAGAGAGAGAGAGAGAGAGAGAGGAGCGATCAAATGCAAACCACCCAATTTGTACAAACTGTGCAAATCACACTCATCCGTCGATTTCATTGTTTAATATTATGAAATTTTTTCATGAAATTGTTTATATATATATATATATATATATATAGAGAGAGAGAGAGAGAGAGAGAGAGATGAGCGATCAAATGCAAACCACCCAATTTGTACAAACTGTGCAAATCACACTCATTCGTCGATTTCATTGTTTAATATTATGAAATTTTTTCATGAAATTGTTTAATCTTGTGAAATTGTTTCATATAATACTTTTTTAATAAAGTTGTTTCATATATGGTTATGAAATTGTTTCATATACTACTTATGAAATTTTAATGAAATTGTTTCATGTATTGCTCTAAAATTAAAATAATGAAGATGATAATATCCATGATTAACACATTCCACAATAAAAATGATTAATCAACCTCTCATAATTAAAAAAAATGAAAAATTATGACTGGTTGAATGAGATTTGGACAAATAACGTGATTTACAAAGTAAACATCACACACACACACACACATATATATATATATATATATATTTGTCTGTACGTATGTGTAAAAGAGGATCATGCGAAAATCAAACTAATTTGTGAGAGGGTGAGAAAGAATGTGGGTCACATACCTTATTTAATAATTAGATTAAATAAAACATTATTAAATTAAAATTAAAAAGGTAACATTATATGTAATCGTGGTGATACTTCCTAATAAATCAGGATTGCGTTTGTTTTTCAAATTGATCTCATCACAAAGATAAATTTGTAATAGCTTGATTATAAGTTTTAATCACATATGATAATTCGTTTGATGATCCTATCAATCAATGTGATAATTGCAAATATTTTTGTTAATCATATGTGATTATGTATATTTACATTTATAGATTATTTTTGTGATGCAAATGTTGTCACATGTGATAATATGTAACATATACTCACACATATATTATCACTAGAAGCGTACTCGCGCAATGCAGCGAGATACATCGTGATTTTAATATTTCATTTTATCCTTTATCTCAGTCGATGTTATAATATGGTTTTATGTGATTTTGAGAAAACGATGATGTTTTTATTTTTGAATAAAATATATGTTTGAAGATATCATAAAAATTTGACAAAAATATATCGATATTAGTATCAAATTAACTATTT
>NC_037535.1:15249611-15280970 GCF_001531365.2 Cynara cardunculus var. scolymus
TTTTGGTTTAATATTATAAATTTTATAAAGATAATAATTAAGTATTCTGTTAGAACTCAATGATTATATTAATTATATTTTAGATTTTTTATATTAAAAATGAGATGTTTATCATGTATTTGATTGTATTTATCTGCAGTTAGTTACACGAATTCAGATATGAGATGAAATCGGATAGGACTGAAATTGGATAAGGATGAACGGGTTTAAGAGTTTTTAAGAGTTTTAAGAGTTTTTTAAGAGTTTTAGCCAAATGCTTTATAAGATAGTATAGATATGTGATATGTATAAAAATTTATAAAATGGCTTATATGTGATACTTAATAAATTATATGTTAAAAGAAACTAATCACATGTGATTTAAAACGTTATTAAAAATTAGTGAAAATATAATAAATTTATTGTAGATTAATGAAAATTGTGAAACTTTTATCAAATACTAGAAGAGTACTCGCGTAATGCAGAGAGACACATCTCGATTTTAATGTTCTATTTTATTATTTGTCTCTGTCAATATTATAATACGATTTTATGTGTTTTTAAAAAAGAAATAATGATTTTATTTTTGAATAAAATATAAATTTGAAGATATCATAAAAATTTGAAAACAAATATATCAATGTTAATATCAAATCAACTATTTAAAAATTTTCATTTTTTATGTAATTTCTTTAATTTATTTTTTTATTATAATTTAATTTAAGTTTAATAATGAAATAATTTATTTTTACTTTAATAATATAACATTTTATAGAACTCAATGATTATCCTAATTATATTTTAGATTTTTTATATCTAAAATGAGATGTTTATTCTGTATTTAATTATGTTTATCTGCAGTTAGTTACACGAATTCAGATATAGAGCTTTAATAAATGGTACTTATGCACAATCTTCTTGCAATCTTGAGTTCTAAATAATATGCTTTAAAAAACAATACTTTACGCATAAAAAATGATTTTTAAGAGTTTTTATCAAATACTTTATAATATAGTATAGGTATATCTAAACAAAAATTACATAAAACTTGATAAAAAATATGAATTAATTAAAATTAAAAAATAAATAAATCTAAAAAGATATAATGAGATTTTAAGGAATTTAAATAATGTTTTTGTTACAATTATATCTTTATCAAAATATTTGATCCAATTCAAAATTATTTTATTATATTTTTTAATTAATAGATATGTTGTTTATATTGTTTCTAGCATTCTTACAAATTGACATTTTTCTCATTTGAACCTAGCCTTATATCTATATTAACTATTAAGAGGCCGTTTATCAAATACTTACTCGATAAGTGTTTGCCCGTAAAATACAATATTATTATTTACTTACCGCGTAACATTTTTGGTCCAACAAAACAGTATCATATGCAACAATTTACCTAGTAAGCGCTTACCGTGGTAATAGTCATCGCCCTCACTTACCGGGTAAGGCTCTTGGTCCTTACCATATTCATCCGATAAAATAATATGACTTGATATTCACTTACCTGAGTATCCATTTGATAACGAGCCCTAAGTTACGAAGCAAATTCATAGAAGTGTTAAAAATAAGTTTTTAAACACACATTACTACTATTTATGCATAATATCTTAAAATCTCTAAATTACAGTACTTTATGCTTAATGTACAACTTCCTACTGCTATACCAAAGAGACTATTGAACACTCTCTCCGAACACGCTCTCATAGCATATACCGAAGTATCTCATCGGTTCCAGCTTCAAGGATCTCATCGATTCATGATATATGTATATGCTTTCTCTACCGATTCAAGACTCCCATCGGTTCACTTCGTAATCCAATGCTCAATCTATCGATTCAAGACTCGATTAACGCTCGGTCCAGGTAATCGATTGCTCAATCCATCGATTCACGCTTGGTCATTTCGATTCACTGGAAACAAACACTCGCCAAAATCTTTTGATTTACTGGAAACACAGATTCACTATCATTTTGATTTACGCACCTGTAGTGGGTTGCTTGCTCAAAATCTTTGTCATTTATTCTTGAGGTTTCTTTATCAAAATCATAGGATTTTAGCTTTCCAAAGTACTTTCAATCTCATTCTTTTTGTTTCAATATATGCACATAAGGTGTTTGAGGAAATGCCTCAAAGGGATTTAGTGTTATATTATGCCATCAATGATTTCATATAACCACTTTTTCTTATAGGTGAGACTTAGCAAGAAAAGAAGGCAAGAGAGCAGCTCGACAAAAAATTGGTATGTGATTATATTGTTTGTTTTACCTTCTTAATAGAGAATTTTATGAGATCAACAATAAGAATGTTAATAATATTGGTTAGCTTTGTTGAATGCTGTCATATTGTCCATTAGAATGCTTGCATTGACCTCACGGCTTAAAGGTTTCATTTGAACATTTGTTCTCAACAGCTTTCCATTTGAACATTTGTTCTTAACAGTTTTTCCTTCTCGGTTTTCTGTATATCTGAATCCCATTTTGGTTTCTCCCCATTCTATCTGCATGCGTTCAACTTTCTCCATTCTCTTTTTAGTTTCTGGATTTAGCTTTCTTGCTTTAATCTTGACAGACCGGAATCAACCCATCAAATTTCCATGATGACTTCGTATAAACGTCTGATGTTTACAAATTTTCCTGAATAACTTGAAAATATAAAATTTCAATCTTACTTTTTTTCATTATAAGTTTTTGAACTCATGGAGACGATTGTTTTCAATAAAAGTGCGATGGCCATTTCACTTCAACAAGATAATGATGTTATTCTCACTGATGATGAAGGTCATGAAGCGTATTCTCAAGTATCGCTAATCATTTCACCGGAGTAGCTAAGGTCAGATGCTCTAGCCTATCAATGTTTTTTTATATAAACCATCATCTATATATGTTGCTTTATGAATTGTTATGATAAATTTTTGTTGCCCTACAAAAAGGTTATGCATATTTGGGAAAGTGTTTATCCTTTGACTTGGGTTCGGAATTCATTAGTTCAATATATTGTTCTCTACTACATCCACATTGATTCAAATCTATATCCTTTAAAATATATAACATCCACATTTGCATATGATATAAGTTTGGGTGAATATAGATGATACCAAACTTGATCTCTTGTATGCTCTATATACTTAAAAATGAAACTACATTGTAATCAGAAAGATGTACCATAGCACCAATTGCTCATTGATGTATAGAACTAGTGCAAGTGTTTTAGATTTTTATGTTGACCCATAAGCATGTTGAACTTGTTGACAAGTTTGGATTGAATTTTGAGAACGATATCTTCATTGGAAGGTATTTTTGACACAGCTTATGCTAGATTAGGATTGTAGAACTCTTTTGTTTTTGTAGAAATATTATTGCTTACTTGAAAGTGAGATGATTTTTATGATTTTTCAGTTCATAATTTTATTGATTCTTACAACTCTCTTGGCTTATTTTGGTTCATCTTTTTTTCCACTTGAATGCAAGCATCTGTTTGGTTCCTATCCATCATTTTGCTTATTTATTCTTTTGTAGTTGCTAGAAGAGTTTTTATCCTTGCTTTTTTAGTTGTGTTGAATCCTTGATTTTCTCTTTTGTCTCATAGTCTTTCAGCAATTATATGAAGAGTTGCAGCCCTCGGTGTTAAAATTGTTGGTGCAAGGCAAGGGAAAGGAAATATATGACTCCATTGCTAATGGACACTCATGCAAAATAAATTCGACCTTTTAAGGTTAAACAAATTAGTTATATCTCTTAAAAAGAAGACATTGAAACCATAACATAGCTGTATTTGAAGGGAATTTACAAAGTTTTTTTTTTTTTTTTACGAAGAACATTAGGTGGTGATGAGTAAGTTACCATAGAACCAGTAGGAATCGATGACTTAGTATCTTTATTGATTACAAGGTTCTTAGATGCAAATAGTTCAGAAGGTTATGAAGCCATTGTATGTTGTATACTGAAATATATATATATATATATATATATTGTGTGTTTGTATTCATCCTCTGCTCTACAAATTGTTACCTTTAAAACTTTTAAAGGTAACAGTTTGTAGAGAAGGAGATGAATACAAACACACAATTTTCACTTTTTAAATTCATTCGTTGATAAAAGAAGATCAATATGGAATTTTCAGATTGTTGCGAAAGAAGATAAGGTTAAAACCTAATCAAAACAATCTTATAAACATATAGTTTGCACAAAAGATAAGAACCAGAGAGAAGAGTGTTGGAATGAGAAGAAGGTGATTGCTGAAAATATAGTCTTCTTAGCTATTTATACTCATTACACTTAATGCAAATCATAGGGTACAAGCCATGTGGGAATTTTGTAGTGGAGAACGTGTCTTTTGTCTTCAGATATACAGGCTTTTGGTCGGATATGAATAGTTTACTTTCACGAAGTTGGTAAGCATGTTTGGAGATAGTAAAGTGACTCCGTATGTGTAATTTCTGTGTGAGGTATGGGGTTGTCTTTTTTCTGCTTGAGGATAAGACAAATTTAATCGTGTATAGCAAGATTCATTTGATTGCTGAAACTTGATTCATCTCTAAAGGTTCTTCAGTGTTCGTTGAGTCTTGGTCAGATTTTACACTTTGATTTAGACATTCTTGTTATCACTGAATCTACTTTAGATAATGGACTGTTATGTCTCATTCTTCAGCTACTTCTTCGATATCGTTGAAGATTCCTTTCGTTTGAGTTTTTTCTTTGAGGAATACTTATTCCTTGAGAAGTTTACAATAAACATTTGTTGTCAACCCAAAATGATATAAGAACGACGAATTGAATAAACACAATGCAATGAATCAAGTCTGTTGGCTGTCTATTGATCAAAATGTTTTGAGTACATAGACTGTTTGCCAAAGTCGGTGCTTACACTGATTTGCTAATTATTGGAAATGAAAGTGTTGACCTATTCTAGAAAATAGGGAAACTATTTATACCTTAATGGTATTTACACATTAAGCCCTTCTACTTTATTACAAACAAAATAGAATAACTAACATTCTCCCCCTTTTGTAATAAAGCAGCTTTAAACAAATCTTCGTCTTCTCGGGCGGTGGCCAAAGTATGTCTCGAATCTTTGCAGTGTTCTTCGGTACAACATCTTTTTGTCAATAAGGTCCAGAGCATTCATCATCAGGTTCTTGTCATGTGGGTTGAGCTTATCGAGACCTTTTCTTTCCAGCTCGAGCTTGCTTGACAGCTTCAATTTGATAAGCTTTAAGGTTCCGTCAGAGTAAGCTCTAGCTCGTTGAACCAAATGAACTTCTTCTCTTCGATGTTGTTGGAGTACACTATGCCAAACTCAGGCTGCTTTATTATCAGGAATAAAGGCAGGGATTGATTTTATGTCTTCAAGACTCTACTTTGGCTTCAACAGGTTTATCTACGGTTGATTACTCTCGATGCCCAACTGCGAGTCCGACACGTACCCGAGCATTATCTGACGAAGCATGAAGCGCTTGATAACTTCTAGGGCTATCTGCACATCTTTTGGTCTAATAGTCCAGTTACAGATGTCCAGGTACATGGTCTCGAAGTCTTCGAAAGATAAGTGCCTGAAGTCAGCTTATGAGAATTTTCATTCCTTGTCCTTAGTTCTAAGAACGGTGAGGACTGGGAATCCGACGTTCACTAGTCTGTCAGTATGTATATTCTTTATGTCCACTATCTTGTGCCTTATTTTCACCATCTCTAGCGGTTGTGCTTTAGCCTTTAGCATGTGCATGTATTCGATGACCTGAATGCTGTTGAGATGAGTGATCCGAAGAACTCGAACTGGATCCAATTCAACATATCTTCTGACGAAGACTTTGAACTCGATATCTTCAAGGAACGAAACCTTGATACTTGTTCTCTCTCACCTTTGTACGTGTGTCGCTGATGGAGTACTCTGGCCCAAGGTTCTCTGACTTATTGGTGGTTGGGGAATCAGCCGATCTCTTGGAGGTGATTTCTGAAACAACCCAACTTGTACAAAACAGTACTAATACACAAAATAATATCATATATGTCCACATTGTCCATAGCAATGTTATACAAACATTCCAAGGTTATTCACATGCCAAAATAACAATATGGATTAATTTTTTTTTGATCATAATAACATTTTCTTGCAAGTTCTTCCTTACATTTTTCTCTTGCCTTTATTATAAGATGATGGACGATCTGCAAAATAGTTTAATACAATAATTGAGGGTTAGACCAAAAGGTTTACTGAGCGAATTACCCTTTTATAAACAAAATTTATTTCAAAACCCAAGATAGATCAACCCTGAACCATAATGTTACATTTTATCTATCGTGGTTATACCGCCATTTCATCTATCCCGGTTATATCCAGGTTAATAACTGATCCAACCAAACAACATTTTAACTGGAAAGGAGTTACCGGCCAGTACTTTAACTTTATCCGTACAACACACTATCCGGAAAGAGTTAATTGGTCATACTTAAGCCTTGTCTGGACAATACATTATCCGGAAAGGGTTATTGGACAATCACTTTGTATCCGGATAACTTTGATCGGTGAGGGGTTTTCTCCGAACATGCCTTGATCGGTGAGGGGTTCTATCCGGACATCACGTATTCGGTGATGGGTCCTTACCAGCTAACCTTTTGTGCAATGAAGTGGCCTCATCGGTCATTGCCTTATCCAATGAGGGACCTTATCGGACAATCCTTGTCCGATGAATGTTCTTCTTGAGAGATGTATTGAGCAATAAAGTAAAACAGTAGCAGTAAATGCAATTTTAATCAATCCAAACCACATATGCTAACATTTTAGCAATATATATATATATATATATATATATATGGTGAAAATATAGCAATCATACATAACCAAAGTACTATGGAACTCACCTTTGCCTTAGAAGGAATTGCTTTAGAATGCTTCTGTTTTTAGATCAACTCACCCCCTTCCATCAATTCATTCACACACAAAATATATATGTATATATATATATATATATATATATATATCCCCATATATATAATGATATTTACCTAAACAAATTTTAGAGAAAAGAACCATAGACCGATTCCTCTCCAACCCTTGAATGACAACAACTAACCCCGAACTTTCCATTACCACATAACCTTTAAAATCGATCAACTATAATCTAACAACTGAATATTACAATTTCATTGTTAGAGAACGTGAAGAAGTTTTCAATTTCTTCTTTGATTTGTTGAGGCTGAGGCCCTTCTTCATCATATACTGAGTCAATAGTTGGGCATGGGACCTTAGCAGCAACAGTAGACATTTAAGCTCTTTGACCTTCAGCAGTCGCCGACTTTTCAGCCATTGGCTCTTGTTCCACCTCGGCCGCTTTGGTGGAATGTTGACCTTGGCCTTGTTGTCGTTGTGATGGTTCTGCACTGGAGGTCTGTCTTTGGATATCACGGGAGCCGTCAGGGCCGGTGGTTCTCTGTCTTTTCTCCCCCTCATGCTGATCGGGGTCGTTGTCTCCGTCATCATGTTTGTGCTTTGAACCACTTTCATGACTCTTGCATGTGTCCTCAAGAATCTGAATCCTCTCAAACATGGTTTGGAAAGATGATCTGGTAGTGTCTGCCACTGCGTGGAGCTGAGTAGAGAGACTTCAAAAACTGCCTCGGACCTCATCTTGAAATGCTTGGAACTCCAATCTCGTGACATACTTAGGTTGGGTTTGTGCCAATGAGGTCAGCTTCTACCTGTCCTCCTACATCTGTCTCGGACAACAGCTTAGCGTATAATAAGGACTTCAGTTCTTCTGTGGAGCATTCAGCTGGTTGTCTCAGCTCAGGAGTAGGTTGTCGTTGTGGTTGTGAAGTCGGATTCACGTGCTACATGAAGATTTGCCCTTTAGTAATCTCCTCAACTCATCCACTTGAACCCAACCCAACCCAACCCAACCCAACCCAACCCGATGAATACGATATCTTTTTATTTCTTGGATTTAATATGATTGTTGAATTTCTATTAATATGTACATTAGACAACTACACTATCATGTATGCTCTTCATATACACATATTTTCAATCTATTCACATCTTTATATAACTTATTCCTATATATGTTCAGTAACTGTGAACATATATATGTAAATTGAGAAAATTAACTGAATGTGATATACATAAGAAATATGGATAAGTTGTATCAAATGGTTGATGATGAAAAAGAAATTATTTAAAGAAATAACATATTCTAGGTTAGAAGAATATTAATGTACCAAAGTATCAACCCGACCAATCCGACTAACCCGACCAATCTGACCAACCCGACCAACCCGTACGGGTTGGGTTGGGTTAGGTTGCACTTTGGTTCGGGTTGGGTTGGGTTAAGATTTTTCAAACCGCAAGCATTGAGTTGAGTTGTTCAAATGTCTTCAACCAGATCAACCCAACCCATAAAGCACCCCTGGTTGATACAGTGTTCTAAGTTGTGTCGGTTATATCATTTGATATAGAAGCTTCAGAAGGTGAGTCTGATTCCTCCTCATTGACAACTTGAACACTGTTTCAAACCGAAAGAATATCATTAGTTGTAGTTGTTCCAAAATACTCATTATAAAAGTTTTCAAACAGAAAATCCAAATCAGAAGTATGAGAGTTAGAAGTCTCATTGGAGTTTGTCGCTGGATTTGGACTATGTTGATCTACTGCTCGGACTCTAGAAAGCACGGGTTTTGAACTGACGTGTTCAGAAGCCAAGTCCTCTAATTCGTCGAATGAAAAGTTGACACTTCCATTGACCATTTTCGTGCTTTTATTGTAGACATGATATGTTGCTGACTCCTTCGAGTAACTGATGAAGATCGCTTCGTCCGCCTTGGAGTTGAACTTCCCATGACCATCTTTGTCATTTAGGATGAAACACCTACAACCAAACACTTGAAAGAACTTGATATTAGGTACTCGGTTATTAATGATGGCGTAGGGAGTTTTACCAAACCGTTTATTGAGGATGGAGCGATTCTCCGTGAAACAGGCAATGTCGACCGCTTTAGCCCAAACGTAGAGTTGAAGCTTCGAGTAGACAAACATGGTGTGCACCCCTTCTCCCAAACTGCAGTTTCTCTTTCCTACCACTCCATTTTGCTATGGAGTACGAGGCGTTGACAAGGTGTGAGAGATGTCAACTGACTCTAGATAGCCATCTAGTGTTCTATTATTGAATTGAGTACCGTTGTCAGTTTCGATCGATTACACACTCAACTGTAGGTTCACTTGTACACTCTTGATGAAATATATTATCAGCTTTGGGCCTTCGTCCTTTGTTCTCAAGAACTTGACCCAAGTGTACCGTGAGTAGTCGTCCACCATCACCGACACGTACTTCTTCCCATTTAAATTTTGAATCCGCATAGGACCAAAGATCAATATGAATTAGCTGTAATGCTCTTGAAGTTTTGTGCTCAACAACGGACTTGTGTGAAGCTCTCTTCATATTCCTCATCTCGCAAGCAGGACACAAGTGTTCTTTCTGAAACTTGAGCTCCGACAAGCCTTTTACCAACCCTCTCGTCACTAGCTTGTTCAGATTTCGAAATTCAAATGGGAGAGTCGTCTGTGCCACAAGAAGTTTTGTTGCACAAAGGCTTTGGATAGAAGACAAACAACATAGTTGACTTTGATGTTAGACAAATCAATCGTGTAAATATTTCATCGTCTTTTGCCAGCTAATAGTTCAACTCTCTCTGCTGTTCGGACACTACAGCGATTGGCCTTAAAATGAACCTTAAGGTTCTTGTCGCAGAGTTGACCAATGCTGAAGAGTTTGTGTCCAAGACCTTCTACATAAGACACCTTCTTGATAGTAAGATTTCGTTGGACGATGTCTCCGTAGCCCATGATTGGTGAAAACTGATCATTTCTGAACCGCATCGTTACACCATATTTCTCCATAAAGTTTGAAAGTATCTCTTTTCTTCCGTTCATGTGCTTTGAACAGTCTGAGTCGAGATACCACACATGACCCTTCTGCAAAATAAATTAAGTGGATTTAGGTACCCATTTAAAGATGGATCCTTTCTTGTTAGACTTAGGGTGGGTTGGTTTTGGTTTCCAAATTTTCGGTTTAGGCTTATTAGACTTAGAAACATAATATGTGCCAAATCAATCACAAGCATAATTATCATCTATAAAATCATTCAATCCACATGTAGAACAACAAATTTTGTTACGAGACAAATCGATTAAATGCTTCATTGAATAAACTTTTTGCGAAAAATAAATGTTTTGAACAAAAACATCACAATCGTCTACATAATTTAAATTGTTCTTTCTAGCAATGAGAACGGAATTAAATGACTTTTCTCTCAATTTTTCTTTCGGAATTTCTTCACCCTCCAGACTTGTTTCAAAGATTTACCTTTATACTTGTTTCAAAGATTTACCTTTATGCCAAAATCTGAGACATCAGAAAAGCCAAAATCGGAAGATTGAGACTTTTAAGCATGTGTTGGAAGAAGTTTTTCAGTTCTTTTCTGTTTCTGATAATTCTTTTTAGATTTACCTTTGGAGTACTAAGTATTCTCAGGAACTTGTTTAGATTGTTTGGATTTTTTTCCTTTATAAAATGGAACTGGAATTTCCTTTTCTTTTCCTTTTAACTTCTTTATATCAATATAAATCTTTTCTTTAGAAGTGAAGTCAAACTTATCAATTTCTTCGTTTGAACACTCATCGGAATTCATATAGGAAGAAAAATCCATTTCATCATATGTTTTCACTCTATCATCTAAAAAGGTTGAGCCAGAAGTAGATGGCATATCAGGATTAGACTGTTCAAATGTATTTCCCACAAAAGCTTTGCAAGATTTATCTGAAACAGAAGAAGAAGGAACATTTTGAGGATCTTGAACTTGTTTTCCTTTAGAAGCCTTTGAAATAGGTAGTTCAAAATCTTTAATCTTTAAAAGAATTTGATCATGTTCTTCTTCAAAATTATTTGTTATTTTTGAAATCTTTTCTTCAAGATAAGGTGGAACATACACTTTTGGTTCAACATCATTTTCAGTATGTTCCGGTTGGTTTTGGGAAAATTCCTCCATACTGTAGCTTCTGAAATAGTCATCCGACAGCGGTTTTCTAACATATGGATATGACTCATTCAGTTTAGCATACTGATAGCTAAGAATAGAAAGTGTTCACACATTGGGATCAAAGTCCTCACAGTGGTTGTGCTAGTGCATGCCGACACTATGATCGCTTCAAGTAATAAAGTGGTATAGTACCAAGATCGTTTCCACAGTGATTGGACTACTGAGAATCAAAGAGTTACATGAAATTATTGAGCAAGTTTCGGTTGTGAGTCAAAATCAAATTTCTATTGAAAGAAATGCTTAAAATATGAAATAAACATTTTTAAATTAAGAGATGGGTATGGGTGTAATTAAGACTATTGTAGGAACAGAATGGTCAAAAAACTCATGGGACTTGTATAAAAACTCCAATCTCTCGAAAGTGAATTTTCATATACTGTGTCCACGGAGTGCCCACAAAGTTCCCACTGTCATCAATTTTAAGCTTTCCGAATTAGCTAAGTGATAAAAAGATATCTAGTTCCACTAGCCTGAAGATTTATATTCAAATCTCTTTGTAGTGTAAATCTCGACTAATATTTGAACCTTAGCTAAAAACATGTAAAATTCGTATCTCTATGTGATTATTAAAGACTCTCTCAAATCTTTGTGCATCACTTAAACCGTATTTCGAATCCACCCATATCTAGATCAAGGATCTAATATTAACATTTTAAAGTGATCGGCTTATCTGCGTCGAGTTTAAGTTCTTAAGTGACCAAGTTTAAGAATTGGTAACAATGGTAATACCCAAGTGTGCCTACTAGTCTTAAGTTTGACTCACACTCACACCCAAAAGGGATGATTAGCTCATAATAGAAATAAGAAACATCTTGTAAGACAAGAAATAAAATTGAAATGTAACTTTTCACTAAAATAGAACAAAAGGCTGCTGCCCACAGTGGTGAAACTGTGGACACCAGATTACAATTAAGAAGAAAATTGCATGTTAAAACTTAACTTATAGGAGAGGGAGAGATGAACATCTCTTTTATCCCAAGGAAAGAAACATCCTTCCTACTTTCGGACAAAGACTTCATTCCACTTTTCTTGCAAGATCTTCTAGACTTGTCACCTTTTTTGAAAGGATGCAAAAGGTAAGGATGGTCTTTCATTTAAGGGGGAAAAAATACTTTGAGTCATTTTTAAAACAAAATGGCCCATCCCTTTAGATTTTGTGAAATCTCTAGAATGGACTGCATATTTAAATGTTTTAAATAGCAAGAAAATAAGATATTTACCATTATCCAGATCTGCCTTGAAGAAATTATCAAGTGGGCAGCAAGTGGGTACTGTCCAAGAGTGACGATTTTTCAAAATAAAATCAAATTCTTGACCTTTCATCACATTTTAAGAACATTTTAGATCCAAAAAATATAAGATAAAAGTAAAATAGGTACATAAAAGACATAAAAATAGGAGTATTGAACAACAAATAACTCTCAAAATTGAGAGTTATCACATACACAAAAGGAAGTTGCATTTTATGTAGTCTTTTCTTGTTGGCATCTTCTCTTGTCTCAACTTCAGGAGAAGATGGAGTGAACTTCATTCAAAATTTGGGATCTAGTTTCAAATATAGATAACTATAAAGTGTAGGAACTTGTGAAATTTCCTTTTCCAAGTAACTTGGGTTTTCAAACCCCAAGCCAAGTTTGGGTTAATAAAACAAAAATTCCTTTGGTTTGTACATCAAAAATTGTTTGAGCTACGAAGGTTCAAATGCGGTGACTCTGGGCTATCTGCAAAGCAGGTGGTCGCCCTGGGATTAGTCGGCTCGCATAGCGGGTTGGATATCCAAATTAATAAAAAAAAATTGTTTGATCTGTTTGACCCCTTTTATCAAATCTTTTTCTTCAAGATTCTGAAGTTTTGAAATTAAATTAGAATTTTCATAACATACATTTTCGTACATCAACACATACTCATTCGTCTATCTTTTCGAGAGAATTAACTTATCTGATAACTCAGATATATATTCAGTCATGGTCTTAGAAACATTATCTTTATTGTTTAGAAATATTTCACTTTCATCTTTCAAATATTTAATTAATTGAAGATTTTGAACTTTTCACATGAGAGAGTAAGATTTATCTCAGGATTCTGTTTGCACTTGGTTTCCTAAGAAGCACTCAGTTTTTTTTCTTTTTGAAGTTTGCCTTCAAATTTGGTTATTTTGTTCATTAAATCCATAAGTTTTTCCTTAAATAGAGAGAGAATGTACCTCGGAAGAATCGAAGTTGCAAGATCCAACATCATCATCATCGGAACTCTGAGCATCATAGTCATTGGCCATCAAGCAAATGTGTGCGTCCGCTTCGTCTTCATCATCACTCTCTATAAGTCGTAGCCAAAGATCATATTTCGCCGCCAGTGCTTTCCCAACTTTCTTCTGCTTGGCTAGGAGCATCTTGTTCTTGTAGTAGTTGGAGTCCTTGACGACCGGCTTCCGACACTCCTTAGCATAATGCCTGGTCCTTCCACAGTTGTAGCACTTTTGAGGCTCTTCCTCTTCAGTTCCACCGTTTTCTTCTTGTATCAGGTTTCCTTGAACTCGAATCGGGTTTCCTTGAACTTGTAGAAGTCCTCAGTTTGTTCGACGAAGGATTCTTGTAGAATTTCTTTTGAAAAACCTTTGTTAGAAGGAGTATAGCTTGTTTGATGTCGTTTACGTTGGAGTCTGAGCTACTATCCACTTTGTCAGTGTCGGACTCTTCACTATCTTCCTTCTCCGCTTTCAAACTTCTTGAAGCATACCTCTGACCTTTTTCAGTAGTAACAAGAGCTAAGGGATCCACCGATGACTTATCGCTCTTCTTCTTGCCTTCAAACTTCTTCCTCAATCTGTAACAGCATCTCATAAACAATGTGAATGTCCATATCTGATAGAGACTTGTTCTGACTAATATGAGAAGCATATATTCCATTCCGGTTAAAGATTGCTTAGAAACTTTATGTCGTTCTCTATCAGTGTCTTTTGTATCCCATTCTTTCTAAGCTCGTTCAATAGATTGCAAAACCTCTCGTAGAAAGACTCAAGCATCTACCTTATCCTGCCTTGAAGTTCTCGTAGCTTTTGATGTAGTTTGTCACTTTGATTTGAGCACCTATACGACTCCCCATCATCTGCTTCTCTATCTGGTCCCACATCGTCTTTCCACTTTGTTTGTGACTATCTATACTGGTATAGACATCGTTTGGTCGACCTTGCAGAATGTAGGACCTTATCATCCTATTAGCATCAACTCGTGCTTTTTCCATCTCTGTCATGGAAGCATACTCCCTCGGCACTTGTTGTAGGCGGATTGGCAGATTGGCTTCAGGAGAAGCCGGTATGATGTCTATGAAGATGGTTGGTCCATCTCTCAGGGATTCTCTCATCAAAGTACCAAATCTCTGCTTGTCAATGAAATCAAGGAATTTGTCCTTCCATTGAGGATAATCACCTCTGAACAAGACTGGAGGTTTTATGTCCAAACCAATTGCCATAGCCTCTCTTGATGACATTGTTCTTTATAATCAATTGGCCGTAGATCAACTGGTTGAAATACTCAGAAAATTAACTCAAAAACCACAAATTGAAACTTTTGTCGTATCTAATAGGTTGTTGCACCTCACTTGTGAAACTCGTCGCACCCCAAAAACTTGTTGTACCCTACTTCTTGCATCTTAAACTTGTTGCAGCCAAACTTGTCGGATCAACTTGTCGTACCCAAACTTATCGAGTCCAATAGTCATGGTTTTCCAAGAAATGAGGCTGCGTCTTCTTCCAAAGTCGATATTCTGCTCTGACACCAATTGTTGTTAACCTAGAATGATATAAGAACAATGAATTCAATAAACACAATGCAATGAATCAAATATGTCGGTTGTCTAATGATCAAAATGTTTGAGTACAGAGTCTGTTTGCCAAAGTCGGCGCTTACACTGATTTGCTAATGATTGGAAATGGACGTGTTGACCTATTCTAGAAAATAGGGAAACTATTTATACCTTAATTGTATTTACACATTAAGTTCTACTTTATTACAAATAAAATAGAATAACTAACAACATTCAGGGATCACTGAACAAACTCAAAGATTATTATTGAAACTGAACAAAAATAGAACAAGTGTAATTCACTAAGTATGGACGGTCATCATCAAATCACTAAGAGAGTTTGGATCAACAATATATATATATATATATATATATATGTGTGTGTGTGTGTGTGTGTGTGTATAGGAAAACGATCAAATACAAATCACTGCTATTTGTACAAACCTTATAAACTCGTATCAACCAATCAGATTAATCCATTTTTTTATTTTTTGTTTGTAAGGACATGAACGTCTTTATACTTCATATTAGATAATTAAGGTAATTATGCAATCCTTTTATTTTTGAAAACTTATATATGTGGCAACCGTTTTTTAGGAAACGATTGTTTTTTTTTTAATAATTGAAAAAAGTCAGGTTTTTCTTAATTTATTTCTAGTAACCTTTTTTAAGGAAGTGATTATTTTTTATCTTTTAATAATTAAAAAAATTGGCTTCTTTTACTTTATCATTTTTTTTCAGAATTGTCAATATTCTAGTTATAATCATCCCGATTTTTCCTTTTTTTTAGATTTTTAGTAATTTCTAATGGTTCTGGGATTCATGATTTTTGTGATTTACTTACTAATTAAATGAAACCATAAAACTACAAAATTATGAACCATGAAATTATTAGTTTTTTCATGCAAACCACAAAACCTTGAAATCATGAAACCATGAAATATTCCACTATGAAATCATTGGTTATGTTATTAATGAAACTATGAAATTGTGAACAATGAAACCATAAATAGTTTTTTCATACTATGAAATATGAAAAATGAAACCTGAAAAAATAAAATACGAACACGAAACATGAGAAAGGAAAAAATCTAGAAAAATATGAATAAAAAATAAATATTTTAAATTGTTACCAAAAATATAGCATACCATCAATTATTACTGAAAATAAAAAATTAAACTGAAAATAAAAATATCTTTCGACTATTTTTAGCCTTTTTAATTCTAATTTAGGTAGTGTATTCAATAGTTTTTTCTTAATATAAATAACTCATTTTCATTTTCAACCATTGATTAGTAAAATCAAGTGTGTAAATGGGTTTGTAAAGTTTGTACTAATGATTCGGTTTGCAAATTAAACCACCTCTCTCTCTCTCTCTCTCTCTCTATATATATATATATATATATATGTATACAGAGAGAGAGAGAGAGAGAGAGAGAATGGGAATATCTTTTGTTAAGCAAAAAAATGATGTTAACATTGTGAACTCGTTGGACCAATCAGAATCATTCTTTAGTCATGACACTTCACATGTTAGAGTCAGTGATTAAGGGTACATAGGTATTTTTCATTTATAAGTTTCTTCATTGTATTAAATTGGATTTTACAAAAAAAAATTGCTTATTTAAGGGATGGTAGTTATATCATCCTTTTCAAGATTCTCAATGATTATGTTCAAATTAATTTGAATGACGGATAATCAAATGAACATATTACCATTCAACATATTGATTCGGATAATTTATTCGTTTCCACTGTTTTGAAAGATATATTCATTAGTGAATCCAGTTCATATGATGGTCATTAGTGAAACCTGTTCACATGATGCTCATGCGTGAACCAAAGATGCTAATACACAAACAATCAGTCAAAGGTTCATTAGTGAACAATTTTCATAACTACAGACTTCTATTATCTATCATATAAAGGTTCATTGGTGAATTGAAAAACCGTTCATAAGTAAACAAGTAAAATGTGATTTATTTCAGTTTCAGAATGATGAATGAGAGATTCTCGGGAACCGAAATCGGTGCAAAATAAAAACTCCTGATCTTTTCCATTTTACCATGTTCACTATTGTTCATTACGATATAACACGCGTTTATTTTGTTATTATTACAAAAATGCAACTGATGTTGTAGTCCGTAGATTGAATAAATTAAATGTCATGATTGGTTCAAATAGTTCATGCACCTCTGATGTACTAGTTATGTTGCCCATGGTAAACGCTGGGTAGCCAAATGCAGAGTGGATAACTGCTGAAAGCACCAAATATATGGTTAACAAATGAACCAGCCCAGATACATACATATATATAGAGATAGAGGGAGAGAGATGAGAGAGAGAAAGTTCAATTGAAAATCGATTTTTGGTTGTGAACCAGGGGACAAAGGAGAACGTGACACGTGTCCTTCATCTCCACATTCAGTATGAATAACAAAAGGTATTCAATATGAATTACGAAAGGCATTCAGTATGAATAATGAAGGTGAAGTTAATGTACTATTCATGATGAATGATATAACATTCATGATGAAAAATACAACATTCATCATGATCCATGTTAAATTAATTCATGATTCATGATGTATAATACACATTCATCATTATTCATAAGAAATAACCTGTGGACGTAAGGGACACGTGTTTCACTCTCTTTTATCCCTTGGTTCACAATTGATACTCGATTTTCATTTGAACCTGCCCATATATATATATATATATATAAAGAGAGAGGGGGGGGGGGAGAGAATCGTCTTTGAATACAAACCATCCGAAGGCCACAAACCTTACAACCAAGAATAAATAAATTCCTTAAATATCTCATATAATATCAAATAAATCAAATGTATCTTAAAAAGATATTACTTTCTAAAATATCTTATTCAGTTACCATATGTAACCAACTCCTCACAATTTTTTCAACTGTTTTGTTTCTTAAAGGAAACCAAATAAATTATTATGTCTCATATTAAACAATAAAAATTTTGTTACCCTAGTTTCATACCAGTATCGTTTCACATATGAATTAGTACAAAAAAGTTAAGAAAACGAAAAATCGGGACAACATTTTTTCATGGCAGTGAAGGGGGCTTCACGCTCGTGAAACAAGAAAGAATCCACATTTTTTGGTACAAACGACCCTGGCATGCGATCCTAGGTTCGCAACCAAGGGTCGCATAAGACCTACAAGGGTTAAAAATCTGATTTTCGGGAGTTTCCTTATTTTGTTCATAACTTCTTCATTTCTTATCGGATTCTGACAATTTTGATGCTAAATTTTGTATTTTTAAGCTCTTAAAAAGGATATTAAATAAAATTATAGTTTCTTTGAATGTTTGGGGTCCCTAAGGTTGAGAGGTAAGCTCCTAACCCACCATCTCTTAACCTAGGGTTTGGCATTTTTCATCCTTAACTCTTTTCTCCACATTGTGGTGTGTTTATAGGTTTGGGGAGTTCAAGTGGTATGAGTTCTTGGAAACACTACATGTAAATTTCTAGATTGAGTATCGAAGTCTTCATCAAAGGAAACTCAAGATTGGGGTAAAGCCTCGATTTAGCCTAAATCTAGCAAGGTGGATTTAAGTTGTTTTGTGAAAACTATGTACATGCAAAAAATGTCCATTTTGAAGTATTAATATGTTCGACTATATATTTATAGAATATGTAGGTTATTTGGTGAGTTTTGCATATTTAATACATTTGGTTAATAAATCTTGAAAATGCTTGACTCGGGATATTTGAGTATTTTGGCAAGTAAATCATAAGTGTGGGTTATTTTGATGATTTATTTAATAAATGGATATTATTTGGTGATGAATGCCTTTTTAATGTTTTTGGTTTGGAAAATTCATACGTTATGTTATGGGACATTTTAGAAATATAAAAGATATGATTTTAATTGAAAAATGATTTGTCCCAATCAATTATGTGAATTTGAGTTAATCAAGTCTTTGGAGCATGTATGTACATGAACGTCGGCTAAATATGTTTTATTTCATTTGATGACTTTTATTGTAAAGTCATTCAGGTTGTTGAGATATTGGCTCGGTTTTGACTCTACTGAGCCTTGGGGACACTTGTCCGGTTTTTTTTGTTCTATGTCGAGCTTTCAAAGTTATATGCAGTTATGAAAAATGTATTTAAATATTTACATGTTTTAAGTGCGTCAGTCATTCAATTGGGGTCATGTAATTTAAGACTATAATGTAATAGATCCATAGGCATAGGACTTAGACTTTATTGATTTGAAATGGGACGGTTGTTCTTATGTTGTAGCCAAGAGTAGTCATTGGCTATCAAATGATTTAAACAATAAATCACAGGCTGGTTGAACTCTAGCCATTGACCCTGTGGTGTAATTTCTGAGTCAGTTTTTGAAGTGGGATAGTCCTCCAGTTTGTAACTAGAAATAAATATTGGATTATTAGAGACTTTGAACTATAAATCACAGGTTGGTTGAACTCTATCTATTGTCTGCTTGATATAATATCTGGTGACATTACTATAATTAGGATCATCGGAGGCCTTGAACTATAAATCACAGGTTGGTTGAACTTATTAGCCATTGTTCTTTAGTGTGAGCTCTATAACATGAAATTTTGGTCTATTTTTGTGTTTCGCCACTACCCATGGGAAATCAAGTCTCTCCCGTCGCCGAAAGGTGTTGTTTAAATTGGATTTTATCCTTGTTTTTTTCGATGACCAATTGAGTACAAAGTGTTATCCATAATTTGTGATTTTAGGTATTGAGCCTTACCTCTGATTAGGTATTTTGATTAATGAAGTTTTTTCTAGTTTCAGCATTTGAGCATTGAACTTTATTCACATTTTGAGTGAGTATTGGGTGTTGATTTCACAATTGAATATATCAAATATTTATAGCTTTCATCACAAAATGGTGGTTTTTGGGAAATATGTTGCTTTTATGATTTAGATATTTCATTTGAAGAGTTATTATTAGAATAAGCAGTCTTTCAGTTTTTACCATTTTACAATTATAATGAAAACTGCTTGAGCTTAATAGAAGTTGAGCCTAACCATTTTTCTTTGTCAGCATGTGCATCAGGTCCTTGTTGGGAAATGATATTAGTGACTCTATGAAGAATTGAGTGCTAGTCAGAGGTACGAGAAAGAAATAGCATTTGAGACGTCTTCCGCATTTGGAGATAGCGACTTTGTTGTATTTTAGTAACATCCTACCTTAATTTAGTCTTTATGTAAAACTTGTTTATAAATTGCTAATGTTTAATTTAGACTCGATATTCGAGGAAATTCAAGTATTGATTTATAGAAAGCGATTTATCCTTTATTTGATGCATTATTAGAATTTTCGTGTCTATCAAGTCACTGACTTTGAAGAATGTCATGGCAAACCCGAGAGTATAGCCATGTTGTGAAACTTCCTAAGTTATCTTGGTTGCATAAGATTTACATACAAGTTTTCTGAGAAGTTCATTGTTTTTGCTAGTATTGCAAATTATTGAAATAACACATTGCTAAATAGTTTTAAATTCGAAGCTGACATGAATTGTTCCATTTCTTACCCAAGGGGCATGCAGATGTTTTGTTAGAAGTTTTGAGAAATTATGTGGCGCATGTGAGATCTGAGTCAAGTTTTAAATTGCAAGGAACTACTTTACTTCATACCTTAACATGCAAGGTTTTGTTGGGAATTTTGTTTCATGTAGTTTTGTTACTAAATGAGAAATTTTGGAAACATGATTCTTGTACAACCTTTGCTTTGAGTTTTACATGAGCATACGGCATTGTACCTTTTGATTTATAGTTTAGCGTATATAAGTGTTTTGAGGGCGAGTTTAAAATGTGTGAAACTACCTTATCCCATACGTTTGTTTGCAAATCTTATTGGGATTTTATTTCACGTCTTTTGTGGCTCAAGAGTGAAATTTGAACTACATGTGCTTGCATTATTATGTGTATTTGCGTTTAAAGTTTCATGAGGATTTTATCCTATACAATTTTGTTGTTAGAGGTGAAGATTTTGATAGCGTTCTATCTATTAGACCCTATCTTGTAAAAGTGTAAGTAAGAAATCTCTTACTCTAGTCTTTAGGACTTAGTCTTTTGAAGCGGTCTGGACCAAGAGCTCTTAAGCAGAAGACATCAAGAGACGGAGCTCTTACTCAAGAGCTAAGTGTCTCATATACAGAGCCCGTGCTCTACTCTAGGGAAGATTAAGACTTAAGCGCCAAAAAGGTTAAGTGCTTGATGCAGAGCTTCACTTAAGACACAGAGACTCAGCATAGTAACATGCAGAGCCTCTGAGTCTCCTACTCCCATGGATTGTGCGCACGGTTCAGACTTTCTCGCAAGACTTCTAACAGAATCTAGAACGCTTGACTCAGTCAGCTCCACTTTCCAAGGAACGTGAACGATAAAAACACGAAACAAGAACTCAGAGTTCCAAGCCAAGATTCTAAGATATTCTGTTTTAACTTAGTCGTATATAAGGAGGCATCCTCCTCAGGTTACAAGGTACTTGAAAGTGCCAAATTAGACTACGCTCTAGAATAGAACAATCTTGTGAGAATACAATTAGATTGAGAAATTTATTGTTATTTCTTCTCATCTAATAAAAGCTTCCGACTTATTCAAGTCTATATTGCATTCATACTTTTATATTGAATATTTTGTTAGACCATTCTAGTTACACAATTATCATTCTACTCATACTCTGATTTATCTGTGTTTTCTGTAATTAAGAGGAATCTGGGTTCTAACACTATCACGTAACTTTATCTTGAGATTTTGTGCTAACTGTTTTGTTGCATATAATTTGCATACATATTTTCTTTGAAGCTTTCATCATGATATTTTAGCCAGTATATTAGAACGTTGAGAGCATATTGATTATTTGGCTTTAAATTTGAAAACGACCTAAATTATTTCATGTTTTAACCAAAGCGCACACACATATCGTTGTACCAATTTTGAAAAATAAACTGGCACATACAATTTTTGTTGGGGGATTTTTATTCCATGTCGTTTTATGGCTATTGGTGAGTGTATATTGGGACTATAGGTAGTCCATTTGAAAAGTGACGTTGATCATATTTTCATGGTTGTCATTATTTTGAGTAACAATCACACAGCTTTCAAGCTGGTTTTATATGCATGGCATTTGTGGCCACTTTGCACGACTACCTAGTAGTGTAGTAATTTTATGTATGTGTAAGAATTTTTTTTATAAATATTTATGCTCACTAAATCTTTTGAAATTACAAATTGGCATATTTCTTGAGTCTTATACTTGAAAAACCTTGAGCTCATAAGGATTATAGATTTAAACCCTTTTTTTATAGGAGTTGTAATTAAGGACTAGACGAGTCCTTAGGAATTGGAGTTTCGAATGATCGGACTTGCAATTAGCTTCGTATATTGGAATTTTAATTTAAATAGCCAACACATGTTTAACTTTGGGCTACCAGACCTCTGAGTCATGATGGCTGTTAAGATGGTGCTCTGTTCAGAAATTTTTGGGTTAGAGGTTTAGGCGATTGTTTGCATTGATTGAGTTGATTTGATGGATTGTCTGGTTGGCTTCATATTGGATTATGGTGGTACACCATTTCATTGATTCGTTGTGATTGCAGAAAATTCTGGGATTAGATGCCAGAGTGTTGTAGTTATCAGAATTAAGTTCTCATGTTAGGTGTCAACTTTAAAGCGACATTGTCAATCTTAGTAGTGCCAGGGATGAAGTATTTATAGGCATACCCATATTTGTTATAAGGTCCGATCTTAGGAGTTGACTTCTGATTTTGAGGGTCAAGAACTGTTGGAGCACTTGGGATACTTCAATTGAATTCTAAGAAACATTGGCAAAATATGTGGTGATTATGAGGAAATTAGATTTTGGTAATTAGTGATTGATGATCGCGACCATTTTGTTTTGTCAAGGATTTTATTATGAAGAGTTAATGTTGGAATGCATTCTAAAAGAGTTGTATAATAGTGGAGTTTAATATAATCGAATTTTTGTATAGTGTATAGGCATATTTATGGATAAATGTCAGACTAAAGGCAAGAATCTCCGGATTAAGGAAATATTTAGGATTCCTTACGGTTGTCGTTCATTGTGATGATTTCGGGTATGAATTTGAAGTTGTGTGTGATCTAACCATGTTAGTGGTTAGGAATTTCGTCAAGTCATTTAGGGAGAATAATTGTGAAATTGAAAAGTTGAGGCCATAAGCTACCCTTGAAGTAGTATGGGTCACTTAAGGTTGGGAGACAACCACAATCATATTGTTGGAAAGTGATGTAACGTATCGAGTTGAAGATTTATGTAGGAATCAATGTGTAAATTGTCATGGTAGTCTTGGAAAGAAATTATCAGGTTCAGTTTGACTTTGAACTAGTTTAGAGACACTCTCTTGGAAGGGAGTCAGTTGTTTTGCAAAAATGCGGTTATCTGAGGGTCATATCTTTGAATTGTTATCTTCTTTGAGATAAATGGATGACAAACCATCTAACGCACTTATACTCCAGGATCTGAGGTGTTCTTGAACCATGTTCCTTTTATGGTTCAAACGCTTTTCAAGAATAAGGTATGATGTTGACATTGGGAGAACTATAGGGTCAAAACTTATTTGGTCCAGGTAAGAATCAAGTAATCCATTGAGTGTGGCATTCGGGTATTGGATCGGCGCTAGATTTCGAGGATGAAATCATTCCAAGGTTGGGAGGATTGTAACACTTTGATTTTCGTATGTATATTTCGGGTTTTAATGGATATTTGACCTTAGAATAAACCCTAGTTGATACCTTGAATTGGTTGGAATTAGTGCTAAAAAGTTAAGAAAACAGGAAATTGGGACAACATTTCTCCGTGTCAGTGAAGCAAAGATTCATGTTCGTGAAATGGGGCAGAACGTGCATTTTTGGGCACGGATGACCCTAGCATGTGATCCTAGGGTCACCTAAGACCTACATCTACAGGGGTTAAAAATCTGATTTTTGGGAGCTTCCTCATTTTGGTCATAACTTCTTCATTTCTTATCTTCTAATAATTCTTGATGCTATAATTTTGTATTTTGAAGATCATAAAAGGGATATTGAAGAATATTAGAGTTCCCTTAATCTTTTGGGGTTCCAAAGATTGAAAGGTAACCTCCTAATCCACCATCTCTTAACCTATGGTTTGGCCATTTTGCATCATCAACTCTTTTCTCCATTTTGCGGCATTTTTCTAGGGTTTCGGGAGTTCAAGAAGTTCTTTGAGTTCTTGAAAACATTGAGTATCGAAGTCTTCACTAAAGGATGCTCAAGATTGGGATAAAACCTAGATTTAATATATATCTAGCAAAGTGAGTTCAAGTTGCTTTATGAAAACTATGTACATGCCAAAAATGTCTATTTTGAAGTATTAATGTGTTTTACTTGATATTTATCAGATATGTGGGTTATTTATTGAGTTTTGCATATTCGGTACATTTGGTTAATGAATCTTCAAAATGCTTGTCCTTGGGATATTTAAGTATTTTGATAAGCAAATTATAAGTGTAGGTTCTTTTGATGATTTATTTACTCTATGAAAATTATTTGGTGATAAATGCCTTTTTAGTATATTTGGTTTGGAAAATTTATATTATTGTGTTATGAGACATTTTGGAAATATAAAAGATATGATTTTAATTGGAAAATAATCTATCTCACCAATGATGTGTTTTTGAGTTAATCAAGTCTATGGAGCATGTATGTGCATAAATGTCGGTTAAATACGTTTTATTTCTTTTGATGCCTTTTATTGTAATCGAGTTGTTGAGCTAATTGCCCGGTTTTGACTAATGAGCCCTGGGGACATTTGTACGATTTTATTTGCTCTATGTCGAGCTTTCGGAGTTACACGTAGTTACGAAATATGTATTTGGGTATTTACATGTTTTGAATGTGTCAGTCATTGTTGATACGAACTCTCTCAGTGATTTGATAATGACCCTCCATACTTAGTGAAATGTACTTGTTCTATTTCTCTTCAGTTTCAACAATCACCTCTAAGTCTGTCCAGTGATCCCTGAACATGTATTGTAAAACTTCTTAGAGAACAAGTATTCCTCAAAGACAAAACTCACACCAAATGAACCTTCAACAATGTCGAAGAAGCAGCTGAAGATAGATATGATAGTTCGTGATCTGAAATGGATGCAGTGATAAACAAGTGTGTCTAAATTGAAGTGTGAAATCTGACCAAAACACAACGGACACTGAAGAAACTCCAGAGTTGAATCAATGTCAGCAATCAAATGAATCTTGCTCGACAAGATTAGTTTTTGTCTTATCCTCTTGCACAAAAAATAAAACCCCATACCTTACATAGAAACTTACACGTATGGAGTTACTTTATTGTCTCCAAACGTGCTTACTTTATTGTGAAGGTCAACTATTCATACGCGGCCAAAATCCTGCAAATCTAAAGACAGATAAAAAACTCTCCACTAGAAGTTTGCCACGTGGCTTGTACCTTATGACTTGCCTTAAATGAAACGGGTATAAATAGTTGAGAAGACTCTCTTCTCAACAAGCACCTTCTTATTATGACTCTCTTCTCAACAGGCACCTTCTTCTTATCTTCTCTGTAATTTGTGTTTTTTCTCTCTTGTTCTTATATTCTATGTAATCTGTGTTTTTCTAAGATTGTTTAGATTAGGTCTTAACCTTGTATTCTTCCGCAAGAAATTGTAAATTTTATACTGATCTTCCTTCATCAATAAATGAATTTAAAAAGAGAAAATTGTGTGTTTGTATTCATCCCCCCGCTATAGAAAGCTACCTTTAAAACTCTTGTAGATCCGTTTAGGACTAATAGTCATTCAATTGGGGTCGTGTAATTTTATACTATAATGCGATGGATCCATATGAGTCATTCTTTATTGATTCAAAATGGGACGGTCGTTCCCGCGTTGTGACCAGGAATAGTCATTGGGCCATCGGGGGCTTTGAGCTATAAATCACAGGTTGGTTGAACTCTAGTCATTGACCCGATGGTGTAATTTACGAGTCAGTTTCTAAATTTGGATAGTCCTACAGTTTATAACTAGAAATAAACATTGGGTTATCAAAAGCTCTGAACTTTAAATCACAGGTTGGTTGAACTCTAACTATTGGTCGCTTGATGTAATTTTTTTTAGTGAATGAATGTAACTAGGATAAGGGGGGCCTTGAACTATAAATCATAGGTTGGTTGAACTCATTGGCCATTGATCTTTTTTTAGTATGAGCTCTATTACATGGAACTGTGTCAACTTTTGTGTCCCGCTACTACCTATGGGAAATGGGGTCTCCCCCATCGCTAAAAGGTGTTGTTTTAGGTATTGTATTTTATTCTTGTTTTTTCGGTAACGAGTTGATTATGGAGTGTTATCCATAATTTTTGATTTTGGGTTTTGAGCCTTACTTATGATTTGGTATTTTGATTACTAAATTTTATCCGAGTTTCAATATAAGAGCATTGAACTTTATTCACGTTTTGAGTGAGCAATAGGTGTTGAGTTCACAATTGACTAGGTATTTTGATTTAGAGTTTTAATCACGAAAATGATGATTTTTGAGAAAGATGTTGCTTTTATGATTTAATTTCATTTGTATAATTATTATTTAAATAAGTAGTCTTTCATCTTTTAACATTTTATAATTATACTGAAAACTGCTTGAGATCACTAGGTGTTAAGCCTAACCATTTTTCTTTGTCGGCATGTGTATCAGGTTCTCGTAGGGAAATGGTACTAGTGACACTATGAAAAATTGAGAGATAGTTAAAGGCACAAGAAAGAAATAGCAAATTGAAGATGTATTCCGCATTTAGAGATAGCGACTTTATTGTATTTTAATAACACCTGACCTTAACTTAGTCTTTATGTAAGACTTGGTTTATGAACTATTGGTGTATAATTTATATTTGATATTCGAGGTAATTCAAATATTGATTTATAGAAGAAAGGGATTTATCGTATATTTGATGCATTATTAGAACTTTTAAATGAGTCGCACTCTCCATAATTTTGAGGATGTTACAATCAATTCAATAAGAAATACATAATTTTTTTTTTCTCAAATACATAATCTGGTTTCAATAAAGAAAAAAAAACCTGATTACTTTTATCCCATTTTAATGTATCTTTACCCAGACGTGGAAACCTCCGATTTCCCATCCTCCGGCAAACTAGAGACGAAAACCACAAAGATGAAAACCAAAGACAGATACGAAAACCAAAGAAGAAGAAAAAAGAAAACCATAGACGAAAGAGAAGTCTTGAGATAAGAGGGAGAGAGAGAGAGAGAGAGATAGATGAAGGTAATGGAGAAAATCATGGAGATAATTTTAATTATTTAATAAAATTTAAATTCAATAACAAAATCACAGAGATAAATATAATTATTTAACAAAATTTAAAATTTAAGTATTTAAAATCTATTTTAAAGCTACTCGATTTAATTTTTTAATCAATTCAAATCCGAAAATTCCTCAATCGTAGGTCAAAAAAGAACAGTCTAGATGGATTTGTAATGTTTGTAACTTTTAAATAATTTGCAAATGATTACCCATATATAGGGGCAGGTTCATTTGAAAACTCATTTTTTAACATGAGAACCAATCTAGGACATTGATTAAAATTTAGATACTAATCCATGGTTAAAACATAAAATTCTTAATTAAGAAGTGATTAGAAGCAAAAATGGAAGTTTGATCATGCCCCTACCATCTTTCACTTTTTATATTCTTTTTTAATTAAAAAACTTTTACCCCCTTAATTTTTAAACTAAATCATCTAAAAAATAATTAATGTTTTAATCAAATAAATTACATTAAAAAATTGAGCATTTCATTCTTTTCGATTTGACATACATCTCGATATAGTTTTTTTTAACATTTTTTACATCAAATAATATATTTGTGTAATATTCATTATGAATACTTATGCACGTTCATATATATACACCAACTCTTTAATATTCATATATTAGTATGACATTCATCTTGAATATACAATTTAATATAACTTTCGTCATGAATAGTTATGTATTTTCACGTGTATTCAATAAATCTTTAGTACTCACAAATCAATATGACATTCATCATTAATATACTTTTTCATTATAACATTCTTCATGAATATAAATATTATTCATCATGAATATACATTCTCTTTATAACATTCATCATGAAAATGTATATATATATATATATATATGTTCACGTTTATATAATAAATCTTCAGTATTCATACATTACTATGATACATATTATCCATCATGAATATTTATATATGTTCACATGTATGCAACAACTTTTCAACATTCATACATCAGTATGATATTCGTCATAAATATACATTTTCACTTTAACATTCATCATGATTATACATATTATTCATCGTAAATATACATGTTATTCATCATGAATATACATAATATTCATCATGAATATTTTATGTATGATCATGTTAATACAATAACTCTCTAGTATTTATATTAGTATGATATTTAACATAAATATCAATTTTCACCATAATATTCATCATACATATACATATTATTCATCATGCATATACAATTATTCATCATGAATATACTTTAGTTTTAACTCTACACACTTTGATTTTTCTTTAGAACTCTTGTCTGATCTGGATGAGTTCTCGATTTGTGTCGATAGATTTCCTATCCATTTCGATAAAAGTTAAAATTGGTAGGTTATGATTTTACACAAACACATAGTAAATTCGTTAATAGGTTCTCAATCGGTCTCGATGAAAAATGAAGATGTTATGTTATGATGTAACACACAACCACACACCAAGTCAATGGATGAGTTCTTGATTAGTCTTGATTGGTCTCGATTGGTATCGATCGGTCAATATAAGTTGTCAATCAATCTCGGTGTGTTCTTTATTAGTCTCGATGGATTCTCGATCCGTCTCAATAAAAGCTAAAAGGGGTAGCATATGGTCTTACACACACAAACAAATAATAAATCAATCGATAGGTTCTCGATGAAAAATGAAGGTGGTAGGTTATGGTTTAACACACATAAACACATACCAAGTCAATGAATGGATTCTCGACCTTTCTAGATTGGTGTCGATGGGTTCTTGATCGGTTTCGATGGATGTTGGGTCACGATGATGAAGAATGTGGTGTCTTACGATGTTGAATAAAGTGTTGAAGAAGGTCATGTCGGGTTACGGACTTACAGTGACGAATTATGGTACACATTTGAACGACATAAATATTCATAATCAATATAACACATATATACCATTTCACATAAAAATGGTTAAAAAAAACTATATCGAGATGAATGTTATGAAGAGCACGAAATTTTCGTTTTTTATGTAATTTGTTTGATATATAATCTTAGTAATTTTGATGATAATTTATTTTAAACTTTAAGGATAGTTTTTTTTATTGAAAACGAAAAGAAAAAGTCAAAAAAAGTAGGTGTTGATTGAAATTAACTTATATTTTTACCCCTAATCACCTTAATTAATAATTTTCATTGACAAATTCTTTCCATACCCCTCATACATAAACCTACTAAACTTTTCATATTCCGGACACTAAAAACAGTGCATTTATATTTTCAGTTCTAACCCTTTACATAATTTCATTTTAGTCCTTACAATTTTTATAATTTGTTACTTTTAACCTTTTCATATTTCTCTATTACACCCTTTACTTTTCTAGTTTCTATTTTATACCGTGTGTATATTTATTAATTAATAATATATTAACTAAAATAAATATTTTTATTAATCTAAATTTAATTATATTTTTAAGCTTAAAACAAATTAAAAATAATATTTGAAGTTAATTACAAATTTGGTCCCTCCAAAAAATAAAGTACATTTTCGATCAAAAAATTCAAGTTTTTTTGCCCAAACTTGCCCCTCCACAGACGATGTTAGTCTAGAGTCCGTTAAGTGATTCACGTGCCCCTATGAACAATGGGTTCATGAACCAAAGTTTTAGATAGCGTGATTATATCCTTCAACTTTTTTCATTTAACTTTTACAACCAGGAGCTGATTGCTTGTTAAATGTTTCTCTAAACATTTGAATTTCTTCCTCATATTGAAAGTCATCATCTTGTTTGGACACACAAAGAGAGAAATCAAGTTTTTTTTTTCCAAAATACATTTATCACATCAAATGGAATAGGTTCGCCTTGACTTAAATATAGTTCTTGTTCATGTGCACATGGCAACTCATAACTTGTAAACCATGGTGTACTTTGTAAAAAAAAACTTATTTTTAATGTATTTTAGTTAATATATAATTATGTATACTAATGTAATAAGAGTGTAAAATAAAAAAAATGAAAAGTTAGGCATATAAACCAAATTAAATAAATAACTATAAAGGTATAAAGTATAATATTAAAAAAATAATTTACGTATTTATAATATCTAATAAAATGGTTAAATTTAAAAATATTGAAAATTGGGCTTATTATGAAGGTATTGACAAAACGATTATATGGTGTAACTTGTCAAAATTAAAACGTATTTTTGATGTATTTTAGTTAATATGCGATCATGTATGTTAATATGATGAGCATGTAAAGTGAAAAATAATAAAGCAAGGGATGTACCTTAAATTTAATAATTAACTATAAGGGTATAAAGTGTAAGTACTAAAAATAATTTTCGTAGTAAATATGATATATATAATATTAATCCAAAAAAATTCAATGTTAAGCTCATTTCTGAGGTATTGATCAGACGATTATAATGGTGTAACATGTTAAAATTAAAATGTATTTTTAACGTATTTTATTTAATATACGATTACGTATTTTAATATGATGAGGGTATAAAATGGGAAATAAAAAAAGTGCAGGATATAAAACAAGTTAACTAAGTAACTATAAGGATGTAAATTGTTATTTTTAAATTTAAAAATTATGAGGTTTGATCGATTGGAATTGCATGTGAGAAGAGTAGAGTGGTAGGATGGGGTATGAATCTATAGAGGGGGTATGTTTAGAAACTCATTTTAATTAAAAACTATATTTAATGTGAGTTGTTGGATCAAATAAGATGGAGAGCCGGGTGTGATAATCAGGTTCCGACTATATATCTGGAGGTAATTATTTGATTATTTGGTTATATGATTATTGATTATATGATTAATTGTTTATAATTAATCCATAATATGTGGGTATATATATATATATATATATATATATATATATATATACTAGAAAGGTGCTCGCATAATATAATGAGATATATCTCAATTTTAATGTTTCGTTTTATTGTTTATCTTTGTCGATATAATACGGTTTTTAGTGTTTTGAGAAAACGATAATGTTTTTTTGAATAAAATATAAATTTAAAAATATCATAAAAATTTGGATAAAAAAGTATATTGAGATTAGTATCAAATTTACTATTTAAAGTTCTATTTTTTTATGTAATCTCTTTGATTCAATATTTTATTTATAATTTAATTTAGA
>NC_037535.1:15280995-15314834 GCF_001531365.2 Cynara cardunculus var. scolymus
ATAATTATCCTAATTATATCTTAGATTTTTATTTTCAAAATGAGATGTCTATCCCCTATTTGATTATGTTTATCTATAGTTAGTTACAAAAATTCAAAATTAAATCTTTAATAAGTTGTACTTATGCACGATTTACTTGTAATCTTGAATTTTAAGTAATATGCATTAATAAACAGTACTTTATGCAAAAAAATTGATTTTTAAGAGTTTTTATCAAATACTTTATAATATAGTATATATATATATGTGTATATGCATGATTATATGGAGGTGTTGGTCTGTATGCATAAGGTCGTGGAGGATAAAAGAATTTTATAGATATTTCTTTCATGGCCTCTTATAGGTTATCATTATTTTAATAATTAAAGAGAACTCATTGGTAAGTGAGATATTTGAATTTTAAAACAATTTATCATTACCGCCTCTCTTTTGATTAATATAAAAGGAGTGGATAAGAAATTGTTCTTATCTGTGGTTTTTGGAGAAAAAGAAAAGATAGAATCGTTTTGTGTGTTCTTAAAAATTTCTTGGTTTTTGGTAAGAAGAAGAAGAAGTTGATTTTGTAATATTATTTGAAGTTGTTGCTGTGTGATCCATCTTCAAATACGTGCATAAGGTGAGGTTATGTTATCAAATTTATTTATTTGATGTTTGAATTATTGAACCTCATGGTTCATATGTGGGAAGTTGATAAACGATTTCTTGAAAATTGTTTGAGTTTAATGGTGAATCTGGTATGAGAACTTTAAGGTTCTTATATGAGTTTCTGTTTTGAAATGGTTTTGGTTGCCAGCCTTGGCAAAGCAAAAGGAGGATTTGGGTCATGATTATTTCATGATGTGTTGTAATAAGGGTGGAACAACAAGAAGTTGCGTACATTGGTAATAAGGGTGGCACAATTAGGAGATGCGTACGTTTGTAACAAAGGTGGCATAATCAAGAGTTGTGTACATTGGTGATAAGGGTGGCATAATCTATTTTACGGAAGTGATGATCTTTTGATCATGGTTTTTGTACTACATTCTTGTGCGGTGATGATCTTAAGTTATCATATTTGTGTGATATGAAGACTTAGGTTATCACATTCTATGGGTGTGATGAAAAGAAATGTTTGAGGATAGAGGCTCTGGTTGGTCTTTGTGTGGAACCAGAGGGCCTCTGGTTGTATGAAGGATTTTAATCCTTTCAAAATATTCAAATTATCTTGAACAAGAGACCTTGCATGTGTTATGTAGAGGCCTTGTATTTGGAATTTGAATTATATGTTAAGCTTTGTATTTTAAACTATTACCAAAAACTTCATTTTCATATTAAAATATTTAGAAGTCAGAACATAGTTCAACCAGAGGAGCTCTGGTTGTCTAGAGGGCTTCTAGTTGATTGACTACATGTGGTTTTCCTTTAAGATCTTTGGCAAGTGAACCAGATGGGCTCTGGTTGATCTTTACCTTTAACCAGAGGGTCTCTGGTCATATTTTAAGTTCATTATGAAGTTTGTTTTTAAGTATATCATCTCTGGTTAGGCGAACTAGATATTCTAGTTGTCAAGAGGGCCTTTAGTTGGCTATGGCATTTTGTAACTTATTTCTAATGCGCCAGTGCTTTTAAATTGGATATCTAAAATGCATTTAATTTGGTTAAAAGTGATCTAGAGAAGCTCTAACTCATCTTGGACTTCTAGTTGAATTGGAAGTTCAAGACCAGATGTTCTGGTTAGTAGGACCAGAGGCTCTGGTTAGCAGGACCAGAGGCTCTGGTTAGTAGGACCAAAGGCTCTGGTCATCCAGAGAGCTTTTGGTTGGGCTTGGCATTAGATTGAAATCTGATTTTTATCCAACTTATTGTTGTCTTAGTTCAAAATATGACTTTGCTCTGGTTGTTGAACCAAAGGGGCTTTGATCCTTATAGACAAAGGGGTTGAGAATCTTGCATCATGTATGGCAAGGAAGATTTATAAATCCCTTTTGGAATGTGTTATTTAAGTTAGGATTTATAACAAGGTGTTATATATTTGTTTGATTACAAATATGATTTTAACCCATTTTGGTGATCTTTACCCCGTAGTTGCAAAGAAAGGGTTATCTCACTAGACCTTCTAGTCTAACCCTCATTTTGGGTTTTAAAATATGCATTGTAGGATCAGCAGGGTCTCAGGATAGTAAGGGAAAAGGGAAAATATGATTATTTTTCTTATATGCTTATCTGCTGTTTTTGAAGATCAACATGTTCATTGATGTATTTTGGAAGAGGTGATACATGTGATAGTACAAGAACATTACTTTGAAATTTTTGAGTTGAAATTTTTGTATCATAAGTTTCTTGTACTAGTGGGACCTAAGTGGTGTAATTTGTATTCCTTTTATATGAAGTACATGTTATATGCAAATGTGAAGTGTGTGGTGTTACAAGTTTGGTATCAGAGCCTGAATTTAAGGGATTTAGGTATTCAAAGCATGATGCATAGACTWAAACTGTTATTTGCATATTAAGGGGTCCCGGACGTAGATAGTACCACTGGGAATTTAATGATGGGTTTAAGAGGATATTATCTAAGGTAAATTCGAATTACAAATGGCCAATGTAATTATGAATTTACATGTACTATCTATACACAGATACCTTATTATATTTGGGAATGTGATTATTAATGTTGCAAAATCTGCAGATGGCAAGTCGATCAAGAAGATCTGAAAGGATCACCCGCCCCAATCCAGAAGATAGAGAGGGTTCTCCAGACAATGCTCTAACTAATATATCTAAAAATCAAGACAGGGGAAGAACCAGGGGCAGAGGCTGAGGGAGAAATCAGGCCAGAGGTAGAACGAGTCAGACTGAAATTCACCTAGATCAAGGAGAATCTATTTCAGGGAATGTTAATCAAGAGCAGGTGCCTCAACCATAATATGTTACTCGGGATGTTTTGGCTGAAGAAATGAGCAAGCTGAGGGAAACTCTGATATTTGTTGTGGGATTACCAGCCAGAGTTGAAACTGAACAAGTTGAGATTAATCCTCCGGTTCCAGCAACAAGTAGTAAAGGGGGAGACATAAAAATGTTTTTAACATGTAAACCCCCAACAGTTTCGGGAGAATGAGATCCGGTGAAGGCAATGTGCTGGCTAAAGGAAATTGAATATGTTTTTAATACCAACAATTCTCTAACGAAGACAAAGTAAGATTTGTTGTACCTATGTTAAAATCTAACCATCTTTACTGGTGGGATGTAGAATCATTGGCTACACCCGACATTTTGCGAACTATGCCTTGGTCAAGATTTATTGATATATTCAAAGATCAATTTTGTTCGAAAGCGGCTGTTAGACAAATGGAAGAAGATTTTCTGAAGTTAGAACAGGGCAACCAGTTAGTACGGGAATATACAGAGAAATTTATTGAACATTCCCGGTTACAGAGCATTATATTTCATCTGAAGATAGGAAGGTTGAAAGTTATATCTGGGGATTGAGACCCTCAATTCGGGAATTTGTAATTGCAATGAGTCCTGTCACTTTTCCATTAGCAGTTGATGTTGCCAAAACAACTGAGAGAAACAAGAATTGACAAGGGGAAGAGAAAGCAGTTGAGAAAATAAAATGGGAAGGGCATTTTGCAGGGTTTAGAAGACCGAAAGTTGTAAAAACTGAAAGTCGTCCTGTTCAAGGAATCAATGAAATACTTTGCAATCAATGTGAAAACCGGGGCATATCTCCCGAGAAAGTCGAATGTCCCAACGTTGTTACCAATGTAATTCACCAGATCATGTAAAATCAAACTGTCCTCAGTTGAGAGTTCCAAGGTTAACCATGGAGAGAAATGCTCCGAGTACTCGTGGGAGACCGAATGTGCCAAGGGAAGGACAAGGAGGGGCTCGGGGCCAATCTTTTCAGATTACAAAGAATGAGGTCGAAACAACGGAAGACGTGGTAACAAGTAATTTTCTTGTTAATTCTATATATGCTAAACTGCTATTTGATTCTGGTGCAAGCTTTTCTTTCGTATCACCATCATTTGCTAATTGTGCATATATAATTATGTGCCCCTTCACAATATATTAGTGGTTGATACCTCTAATAATCAAGTATTTGTTACCTATGTGTTTAATAATTGCATAATTGAAATTGAGGGGTGTGGGCTGCCAATCCATCTGTTTCCTTTGCCAATGAAAGAATTCGATATTGTAGTAGGAATGGATTGGTTGGAAGAAAATCAGGCTAGTATCTTGTGTAACAAGAACATGATTAGTATTAATTTTCCAGAGAAAGGGCCGATTGTTATTTATGGTGATCGGCAGGATCACCATACCAGTTTGTTATCAGTCTTAAAAGCTCGTAAATGTATTGAAAAAAGATGTCAGGGTTATCTAGCCTATGTGATCGATTCAAAGAAAGAGAAAGGTAAGCAAGATTCGATTCCGGTTGTCTGTAATTATCTAGAAGTTTTCTCGAAAGATTTGGCTGGTTTACCGCCTGATAGATCTATTGAGTTTAAAATTGATCTTGTACCTGGGGCAGCACCAGTGGCTAGATCACCATATCGGTTGGCACCGACAGAATTGAAAGAGTTGGCTACTCAGTTGGAAGATCTTCTTAACAAAGGTTTCATCAGACCGAGTACTTCACCTTGGGGTGCTCTGGTTCTCTTCGTCAAAAAGAAAGACGGGTTGATGCGAATGTGTATTGATTATCAGGAATTGAACAAGCTGACGATAAAAAATAAGTATCCTTTACCAAGAATCGATGATTTATTTGATCAACTAGTGGGAGCTAGTTATTTTTCAAAAATTGATTTACAGTTTGGATACCATTAATAGAAAGTCAGGGATGAAGATGTTGCTAAAACTGCTTTCCGAACCAGGTATGGACATCATGAGTTTTTGGTTATGTCTTTCAGTTTAACCAATGCTCCTGCGGATTTTGTGGATCTAATGAACCGGGTATGTAGTGAATATCATGATAAATTTGTTATTGTGTTTATCGATGATATTCTTATATACTCGAAATCTAAAGAGAACATGATGAACACCTTCGTCTGATCCTTGAACTCTGTAAGAAAGAAAAATTGTTTGCTAAACTGTCCAAATGTGAGTTCTGGTTTAGAAAAGTTCAATTTATGGGTTATGTCATATTTGAGGCAGGAGTAAAAGTGGATACTGCTAAGATTGAAGTTGTAGAAAAATGGGATGTGCCGAGAACACCGTAGTTTTTTGGGGTTAGTAGGCCACTACCGAAAGTTTATTCAGGATTTCTCCAGAATCGCAGTAGCATTGACTATATTGACTCGAAAAAACATTAAGTTTTAGTAGGAAAAGGATCAGCAAAGAGTTCTCAGTTGTTGAAAGATCGTCTTTGCAGTCCTCCAATATTGTCACTACCCGAGGGATCTGAAGACTTCATGGTTTATAGTGACGCTTCAAAGTTGGGTTTGGGTTGCGTGTTGATGCATAGAGGAAAGGTGATTTCATACGCTTCTAGACAATTGAAGGATCATGAAAAACAATATCCAACACATGACATGGAACTTGCAGCCGTGGTATTTACATTAAAGATTTGGAGGCATTATTTGTTGGGAACAAAATGTTATATTTTTACCGATCATAAGAGCCTTCAACACTTGTTCAATCAAAAAGAGTTAAACATGTGACAACGGCGATGGATTGAACTGGTAAATGATTATGACTGTGAAATTCTCTATCATCCGGGGAAAACAAACGTGGTAGCAGACGCTTTGAGCAGAAAAGAGAAAAGTGGTTCGATAAAGGCCATAGCAATGAGAATGAACCTATTGTCAGATCTCCACAGTGAAATTTTAAAGTGTCAAGAAGAAGAAGTTAAAAAGGATAATTCCAAGTTTGAACGAATGGATAAAATGATTTCCACCCTGGAAAAGAACGACAAAGGAATTTTGTGTTTTCAGGGACGGATCTGGGCATAGCTCTATGGGAATATCTGGGAGATTATTTTGGAAGAAAGCCACAAATCCAGGTATTCTATTCATCCTAGTACCAATAAAATGTATAAAGATTTAAAATAGTTTTGTTGGTGGCCTGTATTGAAGAAAGACATAACAAAGTACGTCGAACGATATCTAACGTGTTGTGATAACTGGATCTTGGTTATCACCCGAGGTAAAAAACATGTGATTATCTGATTAAATGATTACGTGATAGCATGATAAATTTATTTTATTTGATCATGCTAATATATGAAATTATGTGCATAAATGAGTATGCAACAAGTATGTGAATTTTATGCATAAGAAATATATGCATGATATGCATGTATGTATGTATGTGAGTATGCTTAAGTGAAAGCATATATTAAATTATGCATGTGTGCATAATTATTTATATGGATAATTGGATGTATGCATGCATGTGAAGGCTGCATGAGGCAACCGACTTTCCTAAGTAGGAAAGGGTATAAAAGGAGGGCTTAGCCTCCATTTCTCCTCTTGCCATTTTTAAAGTTTGAGCGATTTAAAGAAAGAGGAGGTTGACCGGATACTTTTTGAAGCAAAGTAGATTCAATTATTCTCAAAAGGGTTTTAAGATGAGTGATTTCTAAACCTTTTTGCATAAAATTTGTTACTAGTTTTATTTGAATGTTGTTTATTATTGGAAAGAAATCAGTTATTTGCTTAAGAGTTTTATTCGGACAAAGGGTGACCAGATTAAATCTAAATCGGATAGGCCTTAGGCGATGTATTGTCCGGATTATTCTTAAATCGGACAAGGGTTAGGCGATTAAGCCCTAAACCGGTCAAGTGTTAAGCGGTTTAGTTTTAAACCTATCAAGCATTGATCGATTTATGAATGTTTAAGTATAGTAAACATTTTGAACGGATAAGTATGAATATGACCATGTGGTGACCGGATTGTTTTAAATCGGACAAGTTTTAGGCGATGTATTGTCCGGACTTGTTATCCGGACAAAAGTATTGGAAATGATTCCAAGTGTTAAATCAGACAGGCCTTGGGCGGTATATTGTCCGGATTTGGTAAATTGGTCAAGACTTGACCGGAGATGAAGTTCGACCAAGCCAAGTTGACCGGATTTATACTATGCCTTGTGCTTAATTGATGAAAATTGTTATTTTATCATAAAATGGAAAATTTGATATAAATGATTTTGGATTGATAATAATTCCATTGACTGCGGTCTATTTGGAATTGTTTTTGTAAAACGTTTTAATGAGGAAATAAGGGTGGCATATCAAGGAGAGGTGTACCATGGGATAAGGGTGGCATATCAAGGAGAGGTGTACATTTGATATAAGGGTGGCATTTGTATGTGTGTTGTATGATATAACTCTTTTTATTATATCCCTTAAGACTACCGTGGTCTGGAATCTTTATTTCTCTGTGATTTAAAGATTTATGATTAAGGTTCTTATTGGAAATCATAGTCTGGATGTTATTGAGGAGAAAATAACAGGTTTGGCCTGAAACTGTAAATAAACCTTGTTTGATTAAAAAAGGTTTAAAAGTGAGATTATATGAAACCTGGTTGGTTCAAAGGTATGTGATTTGAATAGATGAATGCTTAGCTTGAAAAGTGGAAAGGTACTGGTATGATGTTCCTCTTTGTTCATATATTTGTTATATATATGAAAAGGTTATTCTTATACAAAGTTTTGGTGATTTCCACCCTACAATAACATAAAAAGGGTAACTCACTAGACCTTTCGGTCTAACCCTCATTTTGTGATTTTAACTATGTATTGCAGGAGGTACGGACGGTAAGGGAAAAGGGAAAATGTAATATTTTCCTATATGCACTTCTACATGAAGATCTGTCTTTGATGTACAGTTTTGATTGATGATTGTTGATTAGTACAAGAAATATATTTGAATTTTTGGACCTTGTATTCTGTAATGATAAATTCTTGTACTAAGGGACCTGAATGGTATATAAGCATGTATTTCTTCTGTATGAAATATGTGTTACATGCAATGTGTGGTATGGGGCGTTACCCGTGTCTACAAATAAAGATTGAACATCAGAGACCGTACGAAAATCTGCAGTCTTTGGAGATTTCTGTGTGGAAATGGGATCATATTACGATAGATTTCATTATGAAGCTACCTCGAACTTCAAATGGATATGATGCCATCTGGGCGATTGTGGATCATTTATCGAAATCTGCGCACTTTCTACCAATAAAAGAGAATTATCCGTTCGAAAGATTGGCAAAGATTTACATCGTAGAGATTGTAACCAGGCATGGAGTTCCACTATCTATCATTTCAGACCGGCAGAGTCGGTTTACGTCTAAATTCTGGGAGAGCTTTCAGAAGGCTTTGGGTTCTCAGATTCGGCTAAGTACGACGTATCATCCGCAGACTGACAGGCAGAGTGAAAGGACAATCCAAACTCTCGGAGACATGTTAAGAGCTTCTGTTATCGAATTCTGGGGATCGTGGGAAGATCATATTTCGTTGATTGAGTTTGTCTATAACAATAATTATCACTTCAGCATCCAAATGGCACCGTATGAAGTTTTATATGGTTGTAAGTGCAAAACACCGTTATGTTGGAATGAGGTGTGTGAAAGGAAATTAACAGGTCCAGAAATTGTTCAAGTTACTTCTGAAAAGATTGAATATAATAGAGAGAAAATTAAAACAGCTTAGGACCGTCAGAAGAGCTATGCCGACAGACGCCATAAGCCAATTGAATTCCTTATGGGGGATTATGTAATGTGAAAAGTCTCTCCATGGAAAGGGGTAATCAGATTTAGTAAAAGAGATAAACCCAGTCCAAGATATATCGGGCCGTTCAGAATCTGCAAGCAAATCGGAATGGTTGCACATCGATTTGAGCTACCAGAGGAGCTTTGTTTGATCCATAACACTTTCCATGTGTCTAATTTACAGAAGTGTTTAGTGGATCTGAGTCTGGCAATACCGCTACCAAAAGTGAAATTAGATAACAAGCAGCACTTTGTGGAAACACCAGAAGCAATTATTGATCGAAAAACCAAAGTGCTATGACACAAAGAAATCATTCTAGTAAAACTTTAGTGGCACTTCTATAAAGGTTCAGAGGCGACCTGGGAGTTAGAATCTGATATGAGGACCGAATACCAATGGTTGTTTAATTGAATGAATTCTGGGACAAAATTCTTTTGAGGGGTGATAAATGTTGTAACCGGGTTCCGACTATATATCTAGAGGTAATTATTTGATTATTTGGTTACATGATTATTGATTATGTGATTAATTGTTTATAATTAATCCAGAATGTAGGTATATGCATATATATATGTGTGAATATGTGTAGGAGTATATGCATACATGGGTTTGTTTATGAGTTATGTGCATATGTTTAAATATGCATGCATATGCATGATTATATAGAGGTGTTGGTGTGTATGCATAAGGCCGTGAAGAATAAAAGAATTTTATAAATATTTCTTTCACGATCTCTTATGGGTTATCATTATTTTAATAATTAAAGAGAAATGAGATAAGTGTTTTATCTCATTGGTAAGTGAGACATTTGGATTTTAAAACAATTTATCTTCACCGCCTCTCTTTTGAGTAATATAAAAGGAGTGGATAAGAAATTGTTCTTATCTGTGGTTCTTCGAGAAAAAGAAAAAGAAAGAATCCTTCTATGTGCTCTTAAGAGATTCTTACTTGGGTTTTTGGTAAGAAGAAGAAGTTGATTTTATGATATTATTTTAAGTTGTTGCTGTGTGATCTATCTTTAAATACGTGCATAAGGTGAGGTTATGTTATCAAATTTATTTATTTGATGTTTGAATTATGAACCTCATGGTTCATATGTGGGAAATGTATAAACGATTTCTCGAAAGTTGTTTGAATTTCATGGTGAATCTGGTATGAGAATTTTAAGGTTCTTATATGAGTTTCTATTTTGAAATGGTTTTGGTTGCCAACTTTGGCAAAGAAAAAGTAAGATTTGGGTCATGATTATATCATGATGTGTTGTAATAAGGTTGGCACAACAAGGAGTTGCGTACGTTGGTAATAAGGGTGGCACAATCAGGAGATGCATACATATGTAACAAGAGTGGCATAATTAGGAGTTACATACATTGGTGATAAGGGTGGCGTAATCTATTTTATGGAAGTGATGATCTTTTGATCATGAGTTTTGTACCACATTCTTGTGAGGTGATGATCTTAAGTTATCATATTTGTGTGATATGAGGACTTACATTATCACATTCTATGGGTGTGATGAAAAGAAATGTTTGAGGACAAAGGCCCTTGTTGGTCTTTTTGTGGACCAGATGACCTCTGGTTGTATGAAGGATTTTAAACCTTTCAAAGTATTCAAATTATCTTGAACAAGAGACCTTGCATGTGCTATGCAGAGGCCTTGTATTTGGAATTTGAATTATATGTTGAGCTTTGTATTTTAAGTTGTTTCCAAAAACTTCATTTTCATATTAAAACACTTAGAAGTCATAACATAGTTCAACCAGAGGGGCTCTGGTTGTCCAGAGGGGCTCTGGTTGTCCAGAGGGGCTCTGGTTGTCCAGAGGGGCTCTGGTTGTCCAGAGGGGCTCTGGTTGTCCAGAGGGGCTCTGGTTGTCAAGAGGGGATTTGGTTGATTTGACTCTTGGTGGTTTTCCTCTAAGATCTTTGGAAAGTGAACCAGAGGGGCTCTAGTTGATTTTTACCTTTAACCAGCGGGTCTCTGGTCATTTTAAGTTCATTATGAAGTTTGTTTTTAAGTATATCATCTCTGGTTAGGCGAACCAGAGGCTCTGGTTGTCTAGAGGGCCTCTGGTTGGCTGTGGCATTTTGTAACTTGTTTCTAATAGGCAAATGCTTTTAAATTGGCTATCTTAAATGTATTTAATTTGGTTAAAATTGGTCTAGAGAAGCTCTAACTCGTCTTGGACTTCTTGTTGAATTGGATGTTCAGGACCAAAGGTTCTGGTTAGTAGGACCAGAGGCTCTGGTCGTCGAGAGAGCTTCTGGTTGGGCTTAGCATTATATTGAAATCTGATTTTTTTTTCAACTTATTGTTGTTTTATTTCAAAATATGACTTTACTCTGGTTGTTGAACCAGAGGGACTCTGGTCCTTATGGGATAGAGGGGCTCAAGTCTTTATGGGACATAGGGGTTGAGAATCTTGCTTCATGTATGGCAAGGAAGACTTATAACTCCTTTTTGGAACGTGTTATTTAAGTTAGGATTTATAACAAGGTGTTATATATTTGTTTGATTACAAATATGATTTTAACCAGTTTTGGTGATCTTCACCCTGCAATTGCAAAGAAAAGATTATCTCACTAGACCTTCTGGTCTAACCCTCATTTTGTGTTTTATAATATGCATTGCAGGATCAGCAGGGTCTCGGGATAGTAAGGGAAAGAGGAAAATATGATTATTTTTCTTTATATGCTTATCTAATGTTTTTGAAGATCAACATGTTCATTGATGTATTTTGGAAGATGCATGTTGTGATACATGTGATAGTACAAAAACATTAGTTTAGAATTTTTGAGTTGATATTTTTGTATCATAAGTTTCTTGTACTAGTGGGACCTATGTGGTGTAATTTGTATTCCTTTTATATGAAGTACATGTTATATGAAAATGTGAAGTATGAGGTGTTACATCAAGACTGGTCTTCATGTTCACAAAAAAAATAGTACAAAAATAAACTTTCCTCTCTCTCTCTCTCTCTCTCTTTCTCTCTCTCTCTCTCTCTCTATATATATATATATATATATATGGCTCATCAAATGCAACCATCTTAAATGTTGCAACCAATGCAACCCATCTAAAATTAATCCTATCTGTTAATCATCCCACATTTTAGGAGGAGTTTTTTTATTTATTTTTGTTATATAAAAGGTTAGTTTGTTGATAACTCTCATTTTGAGTGTTATTTATACTTCCTTAGTGTGTCTTTGTATTCCCTTTTAGTGTGTGTTTTACCCTTATGTGTTCATGTTTCCTCCTTTATTTATTTGTTTATTTTCATTTGGCGTTGTTGAGGATAAAAGTTTGTATTTTGATTTGTGTATGTGTCGTTTTTGGAACTGGTGTGTCAATGTGGCGATTCACCATCGCGACGAGCAGTAGTTGTAAAAATTCTTATTGGATATTTTTTGCCAAATCTGTGAAAAGGGGAGGCATGAGTCAGCCATGGTCAATACTAAAGCTTTCATAGAAGTATTAAGAAGGAAGACAATGAAGATGAGACAAGCTTGGGGTAGAAGACAAGCCTTGAGAGGTCATTTTCTTCCCTCTCAAGTCTCTTTCACCCTCTCTCTTCCTCGCCTATATATATAGGCCTTGGACATCTCATTTGGGACATCATACGCATCATATACCATCAAGAATCAATTAAGAGTTACTTAGTTCTAGTATTTGTTTCTTATTTAGTTTAATTTCCTGTAATTTACGTTTTATTCACCACTATGGGTTCTGACCACAGTGACAAGTTTCTGTTTAATGCAATTTACGTTTAATTATTTATGTTCTTTTATTATGTTTTTACTTATGAGTAGTAGCTAAATCCCCCTTGAGTGTGGGTGTAAGTCAAACCTAAGAGGTCAAAAGGTAACACTTGGGTGTTACCACTTTTTGCCAACTCTTCAGTTTGATCATTCAAGTTGAAGTTTTAACTCAATACGGACAAACAAATCACTTGTGTATATTAATATTAGATATTTGACCCAGAGATGGGCGGATTCGAAATACAGGTTGAATGATGTAAGGAGGTTTGAGAAGATCTTTAATAACTAGAATTTTTGCATAATCTTACTAAGGTTCAGATGTTGGTCGAGTTGGTGTAAGAGAGATATGTGCATCTCTACACACCAGCGTAGTTAAATCTTCAAGATCTACTTAGTAAGGTTGGCAAACCGAAAGTTAGCATTTTTGAATACTTTATGATAAAAACGTAATCGCAACCTATACGACATATCTTGGAGAGGAGGAAACCATATAAGGTTATTTTGTGACCTGTTTCATCAACCATCTAAGTTACTATGCTCTTGGAGAAAAATTACACTTGTATCCCCTTTTTATTACTTGTTATTTTAAATCATCAACATTCTATCAACAAACATTTTTATAAAATCAAACTTTGTACTGAAAGTTCATAGAAATCCTAGATTCTTAGTAAATCTAGTCCCTATGGATATGATTTTTGGTAACTTACCATTATATTATTTGTAAGCGAACTCAATAGTCAGTGTACACTTGTACCACTATTGTGCCACATTTACGTTTGTGTTATTTTTGCCATCAAGTTTTTGGCATCTTTGTCGGGGATTGTGCAATTTTACATCCTAAGATATTGATTTCCACTCAAGTCTGAGTCACGAGTTTCCATAGCACTTTTCCATATTGTATGTTACGACTACAACACTCTTTCACCCTAATAGAAGGTTTTAGTTGGGATGTCTCTTATTATAATACTTTTGATAATCAATGGGAACAACATCCTAAATTTTTTTACAAATTTTCAAGATGATAACACCTACAATTCACTTGCACCTTATAAGTCCCAAATATGATCAATCTTCATATACTCATCAAATCAACAATGGCAGAATCAAAGTAATCTTCTAAGCATCCTTTAAAGTTGAGAGAGAAAGTCAAAGCATCCAAATATAGTCAAACTATTATTACGTAATCTGAATATTACAATAAGGCTCATACCAAAGATTACAAAGATTCACCCTTTATATAGGGTCAAACAACTAGACAAAGTCAAAGTCAAACTATTCTATGAAAAGTCAAACACGGTGACTTTTATACAATTATARACAAAATTAACTTTCAAGACGAATATAATTTTACACTGATTTTCAGTCCTAACATTCTCCCCCTTTATATTCAGACTTGAAAATATTTCCGCGCTTTGAGTCTCGTTTGAACTTTGTTGCATTAAGCATTCTATGTCTTTTTCAAAACAATCTCCAACTTGAAACTTCAGACAATTGTTTGTTGAGAAAGATCTTCTAACATTCTCCCCCTTGAATGTAGAACTGCGATGATCTTCTCTTTTGACAATATAGATCAGAAACAATAACGAACTTCAGAATTGATCTTCAGCAAACTGTTGTAAAAAAGATCTTCACATTCAACAACTCTCAGACATTGTAGCATCAGAATAATCTTTTGTAATCATCTCTAGTCGCACTCCTTTTGAGTCTTTTGTCATCATTGATGTTACTCCCCCTTGATCTTTACAACAAATTCCCTTTATAATGTTCGGAATTGGATATTTCATTCATTATTACATACTCCCCCTTATGATGAAATGAAAATCATTACATCATACACAAGAATGAATGAAATCCTCCGCGAAAGCCTTCAATTCATGAAATTGTAAGTAGATCTTTTCAAATCCACTTGTTTAATCTTTTCAGATTAAGGGAATGGGAAGATAACAACCAATTTCAACGTATGAAATTGTTTTCAATCTTATAAAAAGACTGACCTGTGAGTATAACATATATACTCAGTACAACAAATGTACTGTATATATGAGACTTTTTGAGGCTTATCTCACCAGGTCTTCCATTCAATCATCGATAGCTTAATAATAGCATATCTATGAATGTTTTGGCAAAATAACACATAAAATGCAAAATATGTGTTGTGTAGAAAGATAAAGCAACATATGCTTTTGTTTAGGCTCAAAATGATAAACCGTGTGGACTACACAAATTTATCAGACTCAATTAGTGATCAAAAAGACTTGAAGGGGGGACATATATCCTTCTGATTCAATATCAACTTTCTCCGAATGAGAAATTGATAGACGATGAGCTACGTGCCCCAAGTGTTATTGAAACATTTATTTGTTGAGAGATAAATGAGTAGCTGTTGGGGTTGTGACAAGAATTGGTCTGGCTTTGCCTTTTTCAATATTAGCCTCGAAAGAATTGAAAACTAATAGATTGTGTGGTATGCCCGAATTTTAGAAGTTTGGAACAAGATTCTTATATTCTTTTAATCCTGACACAACTCTCGTCAATTCTTTTGTCTCACAGCAACTACCCCTCTCATTTTCATTTTAGTCTCAGCACACAAACCCTTTTGTATATAAAGCTCATTCAGATATGGTTGTCCTCATGGGTAGGTTTGTCGGTTCTGATATTCCATTGAGGTATTTCTGATAAGCACTCAGTCCCTCCTAAAACTTAATAATATGCTCAGTTGATCACAAACAATTGATCAAAAATATTATTTCAGATATAGCACAATGATCAGATAAAAATTGATCAAGAAATTTGACTTTTAAGCACAATCAACAAAAGGAATGATGCGACAACGATTAGATTATTCAGAATGCGAGTGAAATGAATGAAGATCTGTAAGAACGAGTTTACAGATTCTGATAAAAAAATGAAATGTATATCAGTCAAGGTAAAAAAAATTGAAAAACAACCTTTGAATACAAACAAGTGTATTATCACCGAAAATGATTTATATAAGAGAGGTGATAATAACAGTTTGAAGAATAGCTGAAACCGGTATTGGAGTTATGTACGATGAGAAATTACGCAAGTAAAATCTCATGAAATACCTGTTCAGAAAATGTACTCGTTTTTAAAAAAAATTCACTGCTCAAAAACATTTATTGAACTTCTAGAGACTCCCCCTAGAAAGTAGATTATAGAAATGCTTTAATTAAGCTCAAAAAATTTAAAAATAAAGGAAACATTTTAAGCACGGGTCCTAAACTGTGTGTTTAGAAACCACACTCTGTAAAGCATGGGTCCTGAACTGAATTGTTCAGAAGCCTTAGTTGGACTATTTACAACTCCCACTGCATTAGTGTATCAAAGAAATAATATTATGATCAGCACAAACTTGACACACCTGCAAAACCAGATCAAATAGATTTTGGTGAATTTAGGTCCAATTTGGTTAGTATCGGGCTGGGGTATGTTGTAACTTCCAAACCATCTATTTCTATTAGATATTTTCTTTTCAGCACTTTGAACAGGATGATCAGATACAAAATATGATCCATACCAACTATTATAATCATACATGCTCTTACCTTTCCAGTTGTTCTGATATCTGTTATCTCCATGCCACCTATTGAACCTTTTCTTATTGATAAAATCATTGGTTTTGCATGTTGAGCACATAACTATTCTCTTGCTAAGATTGATCAGATCATTAGTGGATCTTACCATGCAAGGAAGAACAGAGTTAGTAACAACAGATGTATGAGATGAAACAAAATCAGCTTTATTAACCCAAATGCTTTTAGTCTTAGAAGATTTATTGGGTGATCTAATAACATACCCTTGATAATACTGATTAGAAGAACGAGAATAGTTTTTAGAAACATTAGATTTAGGACTGCTTGAATAACTGTTCGATTTGGAACAGTCATAGAAGCTAGTTTTACACTGTGATGGAGAACCAATTGAGCTTTGTGCTCAAGAAAAGTCTTTGACTTTCTGTAATAGCTGGTCTCTTTCAACAGTAACTAAATCAAACTTATTTTTAAGTTTTGTTCTCATCTTCAGCTCAGTTTCAAGGTCTGTCTTCAGATCAGACAATTTCTTTGTAGTATCCAGGAGTTTACCTTCTAACTCCTTTTGAAGCATTTCAAACCTCCTTTTTTGATTTATTAACTCTCTTTTCTCTTCATCTGAGCTGGTCTTTTCATTCTCAGAAGTGATGTCAAGCCACTTTTTCTTATTAGCAAGCTCTTTAGCAATAGCTGTATGTTTCTTTATAGTATTCCTCTTATCAAGAGCAAATTGCTTCATATCTTCATCTAAAGCCTTCTGCTTTAGAGCAATGTTGTCTGATAATTTTTGTATTTGGCTCTGACACTCTTCTATGATGTCTTTCTTCTCTTTATCATTCTTGGCACGTTCCAAGATGATCAGCTGCTCAAAATCCGAGATTTGCTTTAACAACAATTTAGTGTTTAGGTCAAGAGAGTTTATCTTATTTTCATAAGATATTTGTTCAGTACAAAATCTTTTCTCAATTTCTATTATCTTTTTCTTCTCTTTCTCCAAAACTTTCCTTTCAGCATTCAAATCCTTTTTCGCTTCTAAAACCTTTTCTTTCTCTCGTTCCAATAACTTCCTTTCATCAATAACTTTCTTTTCAGCTTCATGAAATTTCTCTGTAAGCTCTTCAGTCTCTTTAATTTTCTTTTCTGGAAAATTCCTTACAACATTCAGTTCAGACTCAGCTTTATGAAGTTTATTGACCAAATCTAGTTTTATCTTGTTTGAACTTCTAATTTCTTCATCTAACTCTCTCCTTTCAGAATTCAAAGTTTTCTCAAGTTTATCAATCTTAAACTTGAAATCATTCTCAACTCTTTCCAATGCTACTTTATGCTCTTTTTGTAAATTTGCAATAAATTCCACATTAGCATAATTCTTAGAAAACATGTTTATGTATTTGTCTTTATAGTCCACTATACTCTTCTCCAGCTTTGAAATCTGAGCTCTCAAATCTTTATTCTCCTTCTCTAGAAAAGCTGCCATTAAAAAAAATCAAGATTGATCAATTAAAGAATATATGCAGTTCAAGAAAAAATCAATGCAGTCTAAAAGTATTACACAATTACTCTCAAAAAGAATTTACACTTCACACAATTTCTAGAAAAAAAACCTGCTCAAGACTAGACTTAAGTCACTCAAAACACAGCCTAAACTGCTCAAGGAAGTATGTATATAAACTGCTCAATGCATGAGATAACTCGCACACTGCATGAAGAAAATCACTTACTGCATGGTCTAAATCGCTCACTGCATAAATGAAACACTAAGTATAAATCGCTCAACACTAGTTCCTTAATCCGCTTACTGCATGAAGAAACACTAAGTATACATCGCTCAACACTAGTTCCTTATCCGGTCAAGTAATAGCCTAAACCGCTCACTTCATGGTCAAGTCCGCTCACTATGCATGTTAAATCGCTCACCTGATGAGATAAATCGCACAAAACACTACCTAAACCACTCAATGCTATCTCTTAATTCGGTCAAGCCACTGCCTAAATCGCTCAATATGTGAAGTAAATCGCTCACTAAAAATTTAAATCGCTTACTCTATAGGATAAATCGCTCAAGATGTAAGAGATAAATCGCTCACAACATGCTTTAAATAGCTCAAGCCATGAAACTAAACCGCTCAATAATCTCACTAAATCTCACAATGAAGTGTTCCTTAATCGCTTAAAGGACAACTTAAATCGCTCACCATGTGCTATATATCGCTCAAGCTATGTTTTAAATCGCTCACCATGTGCTGTATATCGCTCAAGCTATATTTTAAATTGCTCACCATGTGTTGTATATCGCTCAAGCTATGTTTTAAATCGCTCACCATGTGCTGTATATCGCTCAAGCTATGTTTTAAATCGCTCACCATGTGTTGTATATCGCTCAAGCTATGTTTTAAATCGGTTAAGTCCGCACAACACTAGTTTTAAATTGCTCAATACACTCCCATATCCGCTCAACACTAAACTGCTAATCCGCTCATCAAACAGCCTATACCGCTCACCTCACTTTCTAAGTCGCTCACCACTATGCTTAATCCGCTCAAGGTTGAAACACTACACTACCAAAATCGCTTACCAAATAACTCTCAATCCAGTCAAGTCACCTTAGCATGAATATGTTCAAAGAGTGAGCTAAACCGTCTACCTCATGAGCTAAATCGCCTACCATATGAATTAAATCGCACAAAGCATGAAGTCTTAATCTGGTCAACAAGTTGAGAAGTGCCAAGCAATTTAAGCAAACAAGATCCAATCAAAAAACCATTCAATCTTAGATCAAATCAACAAACAAACACAAAAATTTACAAAAACACATACAAAAATGGATCAAATTCAAGATTTTATGAGTTTTGACCAAGAACACAAAGTTTTTCAAAAATTATAAATCTCCTCAAATCTTTAATATCAATGATCAAATCACAAAATCGAAAGAATAACAATGATTTACGATGTAAAAACACACACAATGATCATCATTTTAACAATCAAACATCCAAAAATGAAAGACTTGACATAAATTTATGAAGAACAAAGATGAACACTATGAACTTCAAGAACAATATGATGAATCTCCAGAAAAATTGTGCAATTCTTGTTGATTTCTTCAATCAAAATCCCTGCAAATCTGCTCTGATACCAATTATAAGTCTCAAATATGATCAATCTTCATATACTCATCAAATCAACAATGGCAGAATCAAAGTAATCTTCTAAGCATCCTTTAGAGTTGAGAAAGAAAGTCAAAGCATCCAAATATAGTCAAACTATTATTACGTAATCTGAATATTACAATAAGGCTCATACCAAAGATTACAAAAATTCACCCTTTATATAGAGTCAAACAACTAGACAAAGTCAAAGTCAAACTATTCTATGAAAAGTCAAACACGGTGACTTTTATACAATTATAGACAAAATTAACTTTCAAGACGAATACAATTTTACACTGATTTTCAGTCCTAACACACCTCCCTACCAAGATTGGAATAGGACGTATTTCAATACATTTGAGCAATCATGGGAGGACCATGTTGATTTTCATATGATTTTTAAGGGACAAATCCTTACTATTAATTTTCGTCCTTTGTTCCAAACTACCCACTTGAGAATTTTCTTGAGCAATCCGAGCCATGTCACTCTTTTGAAACTGTCCCCCCAAGCTTAATTGAAAGTATTAAATTATTTTTTGAAAATACTACATCCTCTTTGGATGCCTTGAGCACTAGGATGGGACAACTACTCGACAAGTTGAAACATCAAAGTCAAGATCTCTTACCAAGTGACAATGAAAAATTAATATGTGTTGGTAATGATAAGAGTGATGTTAAAAAAGAGTTAAAGAGATTTTTGAGGCAAAATCTGAGCATATGAGCATGCCTTCTTTATTCCCCAATAACGAGAAATGATTCAAGATGCTATAAACCATAACTTAAGGATTTTTTTTCTCATGTTATGCAACCTTCTTTTTTTACCATAGTGCTCCCAGTACTTACACATTGGAGCATGGGGATAAATTATGTGATCAAAGCTCAGAAAATTTTCTAAGACTGTGTTTTTTGGGTGGTTATTATCTTGAAATCATCCCACTTCTTTAAGATTCATTTTGTGGGGTGGTGAATCACATCCTACATAATCGTGATACAAACTTTTTTTTTACTCTCAACTCCAATTCTGTGTCTTTTATTTTACATTTTTTTAGTTATTTGAATATGTTATTTTTTCTATTTATATATATATTTTTTATGACTAGTATCAAAGTTTTTAGGATTAAAAAAAGTCTTCTCATCTTATGTCTTCAGATTTTTAGTCTTATAGTTTGAATAATCTTTCCACTACTAATAGATTTCTAGAACTAAGCAACCGATTCCTTGTTGTCCATATTGATTAAACTTTGGAACTTGTAAACACTTAGCCGATACTCTTCTTTTGTTACCTTACACCAAACCTCTTTCTTTGAATGGTCCATCCACAATGAGGACATTATTTATCTTATGTTTGGGGGAGAGGGAACACTTATGTTATAAAAAAATGGTTTAGTCCTTTGAGAAATTAGAAGGAACCAAATGTGTCAACTATGTCATTATTTTCCGCCCATAATAAGAAAAAAAAATATGAAATTGGGTTGGAGTCGTAGAAATAGTTGAGTAGACACATGGGATAAAAAATTGGAAATGAACATCAAGTTCACAAAAGAATTTTGTTGTGTAGCCCAAAAGACAAGTTTAAGGGAAGATGAGAGATGTAAGGAGGGTGGGAAGCCATAAACACTAATACATGAAAGCCCTATGCATCTAAGTTAACAAAGTCGATTATCATAAGATGTGTGAATTATAGCTTAGCCTATGGAAATTAGATTGCAACAAGAAGAAAGAGTGAAAAGATTAGAAAATCTACGGTACTTTTAAATCAAAAGGATTTGAGATGGATAAAAATGAGTACAAAAAGTTAGAGAAAAAAGAGAAAAAAAATCATTGATCCTATATTGATACTTAAGTCTTCTTGTATGTTCGAGTCGTGTTAGTTTTTTTGTCTTTTCGTTACTTGAGAAAAAGTAACAAGTTAAGTTTGGGGATGTAATAACTCTCATTTTGAGTGTTATTTACACTTTGTTAGTGTGTCTTTTCATTTCCTTTTAGTGTGTTTTCCCTTTATGTGTTCATGTTTTACATTTTTATTTATTTATTTTTATTTGGGGTTGTTGAGGATAAAAATTTGTATTTTAATTAGTGTATGTTTCGTTTTTGGAGCTGGTGCGTCATTGTGGCGAGTCACCACTACGGCGAGCAGTAGTTGTAAAAATCCTTATAGAAGATCTATAACCAAATCTGTGAAAAGGGGATGAAGGAGTCAGTCATGGTCAATGCTAAAGCTTTCATAGAAGTATTGAGAAAGAAGACAATAAGGATGAGACAAGCTTGAGAGGTCACTTTCTTCCATCTCAAGTCTCTTTCACCCTCCCCCCTTCTCTCTCTCTCTTCCTCACCTATATAAAGACGCCTTGGGCATTTCATTTGAGACATCATATGCATCATACACCATTAACAATCAGTTGAGAGTTACTTGGTTCTCGTATTTTCTTTTTAATTAGTTTAATTTCCTACAATTTACGTTATGTTCACAATTGTGGGTTTTAACCATAGTGGAAAGTTTCCATTTAATGCAATTTTTGTTTTAAGTGTATCTGTTCTTTCATTTTGTTTTTACTTATATGCAGTAGCTATATCGCCCTTGGGTGTGGGTGTAAGCCAAACCTAAGAGGTCAAAATTTAATACTTGGGTGTTACCACTTTTTCTAACTCTTTGGTTCAGTCATTCAAGTTGAAGCTTTAACTCAATGCTGACAAGTCGATCAAGTGTTAGTATTTGATCTTTGACCTAGAGACGGTCGGATTTGAAATACGGCTGAGATGATGCAAGGAGGTTCGAAAAAATCTTCAATAATCACATAGAGATATAGATTTTTGCATAGTCGTACTAGGGTTCAGGTGTCAGTCCAGTTGGTGTGTCATAGAGATATGTGCATCTCTTCACACTAGCAGAGCTAAGACCTTCGAAATCCACTTAGTTAGGTTGGCAAATCGAAAGTTAGCATTTATAGATATTTTATGACAAAACCGTAATCGCAACCCATATGACATAGCTTCGAGAGGAGAAAATCGTATAGGGTTATTTTGTGACCAGTTTCATCAACAATTTAAGTTTTTATTATACTCTCGGGGAAAACTTACACCCATACCCACTATTTATTACTTGGTATTCTAAATCATCAACATTCTATTCAAAAACACTTTTAAAAAATCTAACTTTGCACCAGAAGTTTGTAAAATCTCAGATTCTTAAGAAGTCCAGTCCTTGTGGATACGATTTTTGGTAACTTACAATTGTCTTACATGTAAGCGAACTCAACACTGGTGTGCACTTACACCACTATTGTGCCATATTTAGGTAGCGTTTGGTTTTTAAGAGGTTCTGAAGTCTGATTTCACTTCTGAATTTTAAGAGGTGGTACTGAAGTCTGAAATCTGAATAAGTCAGACTGTTTGTTTTTACATTTGAAATCTGAAATCTGAAATCTGAAATCTGAATCAGTCAAGTTTTGGATATGATAGATTTGGATCGATCTGGGTCATGATTTTACGAGAATATGTGGATCGATCTGGGTCGTGATTGATTTGGAGATCGAATGTCTTGCAAGATAGATTTGGAGATCGAATGTCTTGCGAGATAGATTTGGAGGACTAAATCTGGAGGTAAGGATGGAGGGGAGAGTCTGGAGGGAGCGATTAAGAGGATTTAAGTGATTATGTTATAACTTTTTTTTCAGAGCAAATTAAGAGCTTTTCAGCTCTTATTTATATAAAAAAACAAACGGTCTGAAAATAAAAACGTCTGACCGGTTCAGACTTAAGAGACATTAAGTGGTTTTTTTCAAAAAAAACAAACAAGCCCTTATTGTCTTTTACAAGTCTTATTTTTGGCAACATTTTATTTATAATAATCTAATAATTAGCATATGGGTATGAATTAGATTATATATAAAATATGGAAATATGGGCATGAATTTATGTGAGTAGGACGCTTACGGTTGTGAAAGTGGATTTAGAGCAACACATATGAACATTATATGTATGTGTAATAAGAAAATAAATATTGATTTTTGGTAAATAAACTTTAGCATATGAAATATATGGTTTCAACAACTGTTCATATATGTTATTTATTATGTATTTTACATGTGAATAATAAATTTGAGGCATTCATATTTGAAAAGAAAGTGCAAATAACAAAATAAGTTATGTTATCACATGTGAATGTGTCGTTATGCTCAATGAATTACTAAAGATTGAACATTGCAACTTCGTTGGAACCGTTTTAGATAATTATAATCTAAATCTTTGCCAAAAATAAAAGATAAAAAACCAATCAAACCGTTTCCTTAATTAGTTGATGTTATTTTTTAATTGAAAAAAACAAAAACTGCCCCTTGTTTCAGCTTGTGCTTTATTAATAACTTCGGCACAAAATAAGAAACGGTCTCTCTAACGCATAAATGGACTCTCCTTAAAAGAGGTTAGATCAACGATTAAGATTAAGTTTTAATGAGTTGCATTGGTTGCAATATTGAGGAGGGATGCATTTGACAAACCGTCAATTTCATTGTTTAATTTAATGAAATTGTTTCATTAAAGTGTTAATATGGTTAAATTGTTTCAAAAAATTGTTTTCTTAATGAAATTATTTCATATATTTTTATGTTTCTATGTAAAAATGAAATTGTTTCATGTATTTTTCATTTGATAAAATTTGTTTTCTAAAATTAATATAATGTCCATGATCAACGCTCGACGATAGAAAAACTAGTCAACCCTTATAATTAAAAAGTGAACAAAAAGAAAAATTATAATTAGTTGGATGAGGTTTGTACGGTTTGTATAAATTGTTTAGTTTGCGTTTGATCCCTCCCATACATATATATTATATAGGTGGTTTAATTTGCATACCACATGATTAGGACAAACTTTACAAACTCATTTCCACCTTTCATTTTATTGATCAATGGTTGAAAATAAATATGAGTTATTTATATTAATAAAAAATAATTAAATACCGTAGAGTAAAATAGTGAATATATATATATGTATATATATATATATATATATAAATATACGAATGATCGTATGAGAATGAGAATTAAGGTGAGAAGTGACGGAAAGAATCTAAACCTTTTTCACTTTTAATCTCTTGTCCATCTATGAATTACGCTTCTCATGGGAATTAATTTGGTGCATCTCGGTGCATCTCATCCTAATGTGCATACAAAGGCGGAGATATCTTCTTATGCTTCTCACCATAACTCTTCTTATCACCGGAGCCTAACCCTATATATATATGGGCTTAATAAAATGAGAACTGATTAATTTGTGGTAACTGTGAGATCCAATCTTAACCACAAATCAACGGATAAATTAGGAAATTAATAATTATGATAGTTTGAGTTAAAATTATAATTAGAAGGCATTTTAGGTATTTTAAAAAACTCTTCTCTTCTCTCTCCTCTCTCCTCTCTCATCTCTCATCTCTTCGACCTCCAATCTCCGGCCTCCGATGAACAAAAATCCGGCAGGTACTAAGTAATCACAAAGATACACAATGTGATACTCATTGTGATATATAATGGTACCCAAATGGTATCACAGTATATCACAATTGGTATCACAGTATATCACAATGGGTATCACAGTATATCACAATGGATATCACATTGTGTATTTTTGTGATTACTTGGTACCTGCCGTACTTTTGTTCACCGGAGGCCGGAGATTGGAGGTTGGAGAGATGAGAGATGAGAGAGAAGAGAGGAGAGAGGAGAGAGGATTTTTTTTAAATACCTAAAATGTCTTCTAATTATAATTTTAACTCAAACTACCATAATTATTAATTCCTAATTTATCCATTGATTTGTGGTTGAAATTGGATCTCATGGTTACCACAAACTAATCAGTTCTCTCTTGAATGGGCTCCTATATATAGAGAGAGAAAGAGAGAGAGAGAGAGAGAGAGAGAGAGAGAGGGAGGGAGTATCAATCAAGAATGCTAACTATTTAAGAAAACACGAAGAAGGCCAAATCACATGTGATTTTACATTAACAGTCAAAAACAGGTACGCAGGTGACTTTAGTCACAACTTCGAGTCGCATGAAAAATTCGCATGAATCACATGTGATTTTATACGTGATATTAGTTTAAAATCATATGTGATTCGGCCGTTTTCTTATTCTATTAAATAGGTATTGTTCTCACTTGAACCCGACTCTCTCTCTATATATAATATGTAGGGACAGTTACAGTGTTGATTTCCGTTGTGAAGTAAACGAATGCTCGCAACTTGTCTGAGACATTCATCATGAATATCGTATAAAAATTACGTCCATTATTTATGATTAATGGGGACATGTGACACGCTCTAGTTTGTCCCTCCGTTCACAGTCGAACTTCCACTTCTATATGTATGTATGTGTGCATATATATATATATATATAGAGAGAGAGAGAGAGAAAGTTCATTTGTAAACAATTTTTTTATGAACATGATGACCAATCTCGGCCCTCCATCTTATTTGATTCAACAACTCACATTAAGGGGTCGTTTACTAAACACTTACTTGGTAAGTGTTTACCGGATAAAGTTTCTTATCGGATGAACATGAGAAGGACCAAAACTCTTACCGGGTAAGAGCAATGAAAATGATAAAGAGTCTTACCTGGTATGTAAGGATGACGACTCTTACTCAGGTAAACACTTACCCAATAACTTGTTGCGTTCGATGTGTTTTGATGTATTAAAATCTTACGTATCAAAATAAATTATAATGTTGAATCTTATCGGTAAGCATTTAGGTAAACGACTCATAAGTAGAGTTTTTAGTTAAAATTATTAATTAAGGTAATTGGGGATAAAAATGGAAGTTAATTTAAACCACGCCTACATTCTTTTTGACTTTTTATTTTTTTTAATTAAAAACTTTTATCCCGTTAAAGTTTAAAATAAATTATCTTAAAAATTATTAATATTTTAATCGAACAAATTATATTAAAAATTGAGAATTTTATGCTATTCGATATGAAATTCGTCTCGATATAGTTTCTTTTTCCGTTTTAATCGTTTTTACGTGAAATGGTATATATGTGTTATATTCATTATGAATATTTATGTACGTTCAAGTGTGTACAACAGCTCGACACCGTAAGTCCATAACTCGACATCATCTTCTTAACACTTTTTAACTTTTATCAAGATGGATCCGAAAATCTATTGAGATGAACCGGGAACTCATCCATATCAATTGAGAACCCAATAAAGAAAAAAAACAAAAACTAAAATATGTAGATTTGAAAATATAGTATTTTCATGATGAATAATATGTATATGGATGATGAATATTATGGTAAAAAATAATATTTATGATAATATCATAGTAATATGATTATAGAGACTTGTTGTATACACGTGATCATACATAAATATTCATGATAAATAATATGTATATTCATGATGAATGTTACAGTGAAAATGTATATTCATAGCGAATATTATATTGATGTACGAATGTTGAAAAGTTATTTTTATACACATGAACATATATAAATATTCATGATGCATAATATGTATATTCATGATGAATAATATGTATACTCATGTATGAATACTGAAAATTTATTGTATACACGTGAATATATATATATATATATATATACACACACACACACACACACACGGAGAGAGGGGGGTTCAGGAAAAAACCTCAAATAAATGAAAAACTAAAAAACATTTTATCAATTGTTAGATTGATGATCTTATATATGTGATTAACTTGACCGTTACAACATTATTTTTTAACTAAAAAATCTGCGGCCCCCCATTTTTTATTCGGAAAAAGACAAAAAATAAATAAAATTTGAGCGAAATAAATTACACAAAAAATGATCATATTTTTCTCATTAATTTGACATCTATATTGATATGCTTTTTCCTTCGTTATTTCGTGGTTTTTTGGTTTTCCATTTATTTAGCGTTTTTCCCTACATCTGACCCTATATATATACATACGTTTATATATATAGGGAATGGTTCAAACAAGAAACTCCTGTGATTTACAAAACACGAAAACACCCTATTAACCTCATATTGTGATAACAATAAAAATTGAAAGATTTTTTAAATCTAAAACAATTCAAAAAGTTTTGTGAGTCAAAAGGGTAATATTGGAACAAAATGATAAAATTTTAAACATGATCACATTAACACGATAACCCTGGAAATTAGAGATCCCTTATTATCGATTATTCAACAGTTATCGAATCCTTACTTTAACAGTTATCAATATTGCAAACTCATGAGAAGGTACCAATTTCAAACTGAGAAGAAGAAGGTATCAAAAGAATTTCAAGGAGAAATTGAAGATCATGAAGCTGTAACATTTGGATGCAGGAATCGAACTCCAAGAAGAAGTCGTAAGAACATTTGATAGAAGAAAGTTTATTAAGGTATCTATCACTATTATTCGATTTGAACATGCTTTCATTCAATTAGGATTAGAGAATCACACATTTATCACAACGATTACGCTCGGGTAGGGCGAAATCGACTACAACATTTGGTGTGATATGGGTGTGATAATCATGTGATTTCAGTATTATAACATCACTTGCTCATAGTCGCACTCGATTTGATCATGGTTAGGGTTAAACAATCACACAATTGTCACAAGAATTCCGCTCGGCTAGGGTTAACTTAGGGAATCGACTACTTAATTTGGTGTGATAATCATGTGATATCACTATTATAATCATTGATTTGGTGTTAGAAATTGAAGGTGAAATTGACCAGCTTAATTACAATATAGCTGTCATTTTTCACTTATTGATTTACGTTATTTACTAGCATCAATCATATGTTTATTGGACTGCAAAATTCTGATTTGCATTTCCCTATCATATGAACTCCACTCTTCATCACTAGCTACACACTACTTTAAGTGATTCAGAAGTAGTTTGAATTGAGATTTGCCAGCAATTAACTTGTTTTTGATCAAATCATGTATATCAATCACAGTTATCACACCGTTATCACAAATGAATTTCCTTGGTTGATGGTGCACATCAATGAGCAGTATTGATAACCGTTTTCTGAAGTTTGTATTCAAAATGATATCAGAACCTATTAGCATCATAACACGATTATAAGAAAATCAAATTTGCAACTCACATATGATACACAATTACGGTCACATTATTATCAATGATTATCACCGATAACTCTAATATAATATTACATTCAATCACATGTGTTAAAATCCAGTAAGAAACAAAATCTAACGATTTCAAACTAAATTTCACGCATTTCTATGATTTAAATTATACCCTAATTTTAAACAAGAAAATATCAAGTCACCGAGCAAAACAATAAAACATTCAATACCTTGGCAGGGAGCTTCTTCATGATATGCCACATACATAGTCAATGTCTAGCATCAAGAAACACAACCGGGATTGCTTCCTTAATGGAAGCATCTTGATTAGTCAAAACAAGGGTCAATTGACGACTATTAACCTTCAAGTATGACTCTAACAACTAGGTATATGCTTGGATAGTTTCTTCAGTGATCTTGACCCAAAAACAACAGATCTCCTATGGTTATCAATATCGGTGAATGGTACAAAAACCATGTTATACCTACGATGACAAAGAATTAAAAATATAAGTCGATATCATAAAAATTAATAAATCCATATTATGATAACATTAAATTAACTTACTTGTTGAAACGATATGTCGCATCAAATGACATAACRTCRCCRAACWCTSYRTAGTTCAACCTTGTCAACTCATTGGCCCAAAACATTGATACCATATGACGATTGTGAATTTTATACTCAAATGCAAATTTTGTGCCATATTCTCTTCTGTCGTTCAACATGTTCACAACCATTTGTATGTCTCCATCACCAACCTAGTTATTGAGATTCCTCTTGAAATTCTTATAATCAACAACACTAGAACCAACCTCATCGTAGCCACCTTTCAAACAAACCTGCAACTTTTGGACTCTTACAAGCCCTATATTTGACCTTGCCGACCGGTGTACCATAACTTTGTTATCATAGCTAAGTTGCCTACTCTTACATGATAAAATTCTATCAGCATCATCAATCAAATCATGATTATGGTCAGGACAAAAATAGTATAATCTATATGATGATTGAGATCCCTCTGTGTACTTAAACCTAACAGACGCCTTACTAACTATAACTTTAAAGTTTGTATTTCGTACTTGTCTACGATGTCCATCCACTTCAACAAAGTCAATCGACCTCTTTCTTGGTTTTCCATGCTTATGACAAACAACATATTTTAGTTTGGCTATAACACCCTTCCTTGTAGTTTGGGTTGATAGTCGAATGTCAAACCAAGCAGTGTCAGCATACCTTCAAGTTTCGATACATTTCAATTCCATCCTCTAATGATCCAAAGATTGAACCAACAACCGGTTGAAATTCACTTGGAGCAGATGGGATACGACCTCCATCACCGCAAGGACTTTCAATCACTCCTTGAGCTGGTAACACGAAATGATCTATGAAACAATTACCCATATGTTGTAAATAAAAAAATCAATATACATATAAACCAAATAAACGAAGTCTCATGTGTCATAATAAAACTAAACAAAATTACTATTAAATTGAATTGAAAACAAAATCAACCTCATCAAGAAGCATTACAGTAACATACAATTGCAACTATGAGATGTTTATCACATGTGATAAACATCAAAATGCTCAATTACAAAACTACAATAATATTAAACTAAAATCAACATATATGAATAACTATAAATGGACAAAAAATGTTGACATTCACAATTCCAAGTACCTTTTATCACATGAGATAAAAAGCCCATATCATTCAAACTTGAAAATTGATGGCATGCTTTTACACATCAAACTATTATCGATTCTTCAACCAAATTGGGATGTTTATCACATGTGATAAACATCAATTTCTAACACTAAATCAATGATTATAATAGAGATATCACATGATTATCACACCCATATCGCACCAAATTAAGTGGTTTATTAGAGTCAATTTCAATAGCTATGCTTTGTATATGATGGTCATGAGATAAACTTGTTTATATTTGGCTTGGGGTTTTCAAGTATGAAGGAGGTGTCGTAGAAGTACTCCATGGATTAAAAATTGTTTGCAATTACAGATTAGTTAGTTGATGGAACCTATCGTTTATCTTGCAAAAACCAAAAAGGGAAATTCATTTATGTGATAACGATGTGATAAATGTGATTGATATATATGATTTGATCAAAAGCAAGTTAATTGCTAGCAAATCTCAACTCAAACTACTTCTGAATCACGAAAAAAAAACTAAAATAATTTTAATGTTATCACACTATTACCGTACCTTCATCATCATTATCAGAACTGTTTTCAAAAAATATTGTCTTCAAAAAAACAATCTTCAGAAAAGCCCCTGGAATCGTCGTTCGAATAACTCGATCTTGTACAAGCTTCCTTACCAACAACATTCAAGTCCTCCATCATAGGTCAACAAAAATATGGATACTATGAACGATTTGAAGAAAATGAGATAAGAAAGTCATGTGAAGAAAACCAACTAGAGAAGAGAATGCAAAAGAACGTGATCAAGGCACCAGGTGATCAATCCAGGAAAAAAAAGGATAATTATAATTAACTAAAATAAAATAAAAATTATAAAAAATATTTAATTACATTACTGCCCTTATTGACTTATTTATTTTTAATTTATTAATCAAAAAAGTTTAAGGTTAGTGGGTTATTCTCGCGTTCTCGTAAATCATAGGGGTTCTCGTTTGAATATCCACCTATATATATAATCATGATAAATGTTACAAAGAAAACTTATACTAATGATGAATGTCATATTGATGTATGAATACTGAAGATTTGTTGAATACACGTGAAAATACATAACTATTCATGATGAATGTTATACCAAGTTGTATATTCATGATGAATATCTAACTAACGTATGAATATTAAAGAATTGTTGTAATCATATGAACGTGCATAAAAAATTTATAAAGAATATTACACATAATATACTATTTGATATAAAAACTGTAACACCCCACATTCCACATTTGTATATAATCATGTATTTCATATATCAAGAAATACAAATAACACTACTTCGCCCCAACGGTACAAGAAAATAAATTATAGAATTTACAACTCAAAAGTTCCAAAAATAATATTCTTGTACTCCACTTGTATAAATAACAAGTATTCCAAAACTCCATCAGATATCATGCTGATCTTCATAGAACAGGTACGCACAATAAGAAAATAAATTCACATATTCCCCTTCCCCTTATTCCTGGACATAGCCTGACATGCAATGCATATTTTTGAAACACAAAATTAGGGTTAGACCTTGAGGTCTAGTGAAAAATTCCTTTTATTTGCAATTATAGGGTGAAAATCACCAAAACCTATAATAAAAATTACCTTTGCAAACATACAAATATATTTCAACTTTTTTATAAGTCAAAACTCAAATATCATAACTCTATAAGAGTTTATAAATCTGCCTCGCATTACATTACATAAAACCCCTCGCGTTCTTGCATCACTCTGTGCAGAAATACTCAGATATCTCCTGCCTCTTAAGGACCAGTGCTCCTCTGGTCTTACCAACCAGAGCTTTGGGTCTCCAACTTCCAAAAATAACCAAGGATACACGACCAACCAAAGGCCCTTTGGATGACCAGAACCTCTAGTCCGTCTAGACTAAAACTGTTGGAAAAAATAAAAAGAAGAGATGTGAGAAAACAAGATTTTATCATAACGAGAGCCTCTTTGGTTCTCTACTTTAGTCGTAAACGATAATTAAAAAGGTTAAACTTATAAAGTTAGTACGAGGTCAAGAGTTAGATATAGAGCTCAGATACAAAGCTCATATACAGAGCTTATACTTGTTAAAGTCCATGATACAGAGCCTCTATATAGCACATACAAAGTCTATGGGTCAAAATGAGTTTGAAAATCTTAAAAGATTTTCCACTCAACCAGAGGCCCTCTGGTTGAAGACCAACCAGAGCCCCTCTGAGTTCTCATCAAACATTTACCCTTTTGAACAATTTTAAATTTTTAATGCCCAATATCCCAAAACATTTTTTTTCGAAACACGGGCAATTGATGCCTTTGGCTATAAGCCATTTCTCCCTTCTCAATAACATCATTGTTAAGAGCAACAATTCCAACTTTTCATATCACAAAGAAATGTTAACTTTGAATTATTGCATCTTATGGATGTGACAACAAGAGTTATAAATGTAACACAGATCTCACAATTGTCACCCTTATCCAACGGTACACCTTTCTTTGATATGTTACTCTTATCCCATGGTACACTTCTCCTTGATATGCTACCCTTATTTCCTCATAAAATGTAATTGAATCTGACATTTTTAGCCAAGAACGGCCTCAAAACAGTTTCATCTCAGAAACTTTATATCAAGAACTTTTACAGTTCCAAACCCAGTTCCAAATGTCAACTTTCAAGGATAATTTATATTTCTCAACTCAAAATAGCTACAAAACATTTTTCAACATTTTTGGCAATAACAGCCCTTGCATGGGCGATGACCGCCCCTCATTGGACAACATATAGGCGATGAATTGCCCTAATCAGCCAACACTTAGACGATGATCAACCAATCCAGACAACACTTCACCGAATAACACTAAGCAGACAACACTCATCGGTGAACACTTGGGCGATGAAACACCCTCACCGGTTAATACTATGATCGATGAACATCCTCACCGGTCAACACTTGAGCAATGAACTGCCCTTATCGGACAACATTTGGGCGATGAAACACACAATCCGGATGATACTTTGTCCTGTAAAGGTCCTTATCGGACTACATAGTGTCCGATAAGAGTTCTCATCGGACAACATAGGGTCCGATAAGAGTTCTCAGCGGACAACATTTCATGTGATAAAAGTTCATAACTTTGAAGTATTATCATCATATAAACCAGTGTACTAACAATAGTAACATGTTCAGATTCAAAGTATTGTGTAAAACTAACCTTAGATGTAAAGTTTGAAGATGAACACAACAACACAAAATCAACTTAAGCAAATTTCGCACATAATCACTCTACAGCTTAGCACAAACAAGAGAGAGGCACACAGAAAAATGGCAAGTGATTGCTTTTCAAAAATTCCAACCTTATATAAACTTGAGAGATTCAAAATATTCACATAACCAATAATTCAAATATTTTAAATAATTACTCATCAAAGCTTTCAAAATTACCCCAAATATATAACCGAAACCCGGTTATTGTAATGCCCCAACCCACACATTGCATGTAATACATATTTCATACCAAGGAAATACATATTCATATACATTCGGGTCCACTAGTACAAGAAATCTACAATGACCAAACACAAGGTCCAAAAATTCCAAATACAATCTTGTACTAATCATCAGAGCTATGCATCAAAAGCAAATCTTCACCCAAAATGCACGTAAGAAAAGCACTAAATCTTTTMMTTTCCTTTACCTTCCACAYTTCCTSCAATACACATTTTAAAATCACAAAACGAGGGTTAGACTGTAAAGTCTAGTGARATACCCTATTYATGTCATTGCAGGGTGAAGAATCACCAAAACCTTTACAAAATCAAGTATTCATATAAATAACAAATATATGAATCCATAATACCAAAATACCAAGTCATTTCTCAAATTCAAGCTATCA
>NC_037535.1:15316189-15321256 GCF_001531365.2 Cynara cardunculus var. scolymus
ACCGCCTTCCAAACCCAACTCCACCTCATGCATATAACTTAATCACATGCATACATGCACGTATGCATACCACATGCACACACATCAACACATATACATATACATATATATATATATATATATTCTCACATATATATATCTACATCCAATTAAATCACAAATTTTCATACTGGCATGTATCAAATTATCATGAAATCATTTAGTCAAATATTCACATATTAATTACCTTGGGTAATAACCAGGATCTGGTTATCACATTTTCCTCCCCTCAAAAAAATTTCGTCCCGGAATTCCTTTAATCAAAAAGCCACGGGTATTCTAATTCATCTTTGACTCCAACTCCCAGGTTGCCTCTGGTCCTATATGAAACTTCCACTGTACTTTTACCAGACTTATCTCTTTGTTTCTCAACACCTTTATCTTTCTGTCTACCACAGCTTCTGGTGTTTCTACAAAATTCAATTTACTGTCTTATTGAATTTCTGGCAAAGGTACAGCTAAACTCGGATCAGCTAAACATTTCCGCAAATTTGAAACATGAAAAGTGTTATGAATTCGATTCAATTCTTCTGGTAGCTCTAACTGATATGCTACTGGCCCGATTCGCTTACAAATTCTGAATGGCCCAACATACCTTGGACTGAGCTTTCGTTTCTTCCCGAATCTGATAACACCCTTCCATGGCGAAACTTTTAACCTAACAAAATCACCTTCACCAAATTCAATGGATTTTCGTCGATGATCTGCATAACTTTTCTGGCGATCCTGTGCGGTTTTGATTCTTTTGCGGATYTGTTCAATCTTTTCGGAAGTTTCTTGAACAATTTCTGGACCTGTCAGCTGTTTTTCACCCACTTCATTCCAGCACAGTGGCGTTCGACATTTTCGTCCGTACAATACTTCATATGGTGCCGSTTGAATACTGGAATGATAACTGTTATTATATGCAAACTCTATTAATGGTAAATGATATTCCCATGATCCTCCGAAGTCAATAATACAACTTCTTAACATATCTTCTAGAGTTTGAATAGTTCTTTCACTCTGTCCATCAGTCTGTGGATGATATGCTGTACTCAGTCGAATTTCGGACCCCAGAGCTTTCTGTAATCCTCCCCAAAATTTTAAAGTAAACCGGCTAGCTCTATCAGAGATAATAGATAAGGGAACACCATGTCTAGTCACAATTTCTTTAATATAAATCTGAGCTAACCTTTCCAATGAATAATTCTCTTTTATTGGTAAGAAATGTGCAGACTTTGATAGACGGTCTACTATTACCCATATTGCATCATAAGCTTTTGGGGTTCGGGGTAATTTTGTGATAAAGTCCATTGTAATGTGATCCCATTTCCACATTGGTATTTCCAACGACTGTAATTTCCCATAGGGTCTCTGGTGTTCTATTTTAACTTGCAAACAAGTTAAGTATCGCTCTACATATTCTGCAATATCTTTCTTGAGACATGGCCACCAATAAAATGTTTTTATCTCCTTATACATCTTGTTGGTACATGGATGAATGGAATAACGGGACTTGTGGCTTTCATTTAAGATGATTTCTCGTTTATTCCCATAATTTGGTACCCATATCCGTCTTTGGAAACATAATATTCCTTCTTCATTCAGTTCCATGATGGAAATTGTCTTACCCACTTTCTCAGATTTCTTATTCCCCTCCTTGACAGCTTCTGCTTGGCATTCTTGTATTTTCTTATGCAAATCTGAATTCAAGCTTATTTTCATTGCTACTGCCTTGATAGTTCCACTTTTCTCCTTACGGCTCAGGGCATCAGCTACAACATTAGCCTTTCCTAGGTGATACAAAATTTCACAGTCATAATCATTGACTAATTCAATCCATCTTCGCTGTCTCATATTCAGATCCTTCTGGTTGAACAAGTGTTGCAAACTTTTATGGTCAGTATAAATCTGACATTTCGTTCCCAGAAGATAGTGTCTCCAAATTTTCAGAGCGAAGACCACTGCAGCTAACTCCATATCGTGAGTTGGATAATGCTTTTCATGATCTTTCAATTGTCGAGATGCATATGATATAACTTTTCCTCTTTGCATCAAGACACAGCCTAAACCCAACTTTGATGCATCGCTATATACCATAAAATCTTCAGTTCCATCAGGTAAAGAGAGTATTGGAGCACTGCAAAGATGATCTTTTAATAACTGAAAGGTCTTCTGCTGTTCTTCTTCCCATTGAAATTTRACATTCTTTCGTGTTAACTTTGTCAAAGGCACGGCTATTTTAGAGAAATCTTGAATAAMCTTGCGGTAATAGCCCGCCAATCCCAAGAAACTTCGAATTTCAGATGGCGTTTTCGGTACCTCCCACTTTGCAACGGCTTCAATCTTTGCTGGATCTACCTTTATTCCATCCTTAGATATAACATGCCCCAGAAACTGAACTTCTCTTAGCCAGAACTCACACTTTGATAGTTTAGCATACAGCTTTTCTCTTTTTAGAAGATTGAGAATTAATCTGAGATGTTATGCATGTTCTTCTTGAGTTTTGGAATATATAAGAATATCATCGATAAATACAATAACAAATTTATCGAGGTATTCTTTACATATTCGATTCATCAGATCCATAAAAGCTGCAGGTGCATTAGTCAAACCAAATGGCATAACCAAAAATTCATGGTGCCCATACCTGGTTCGAAATGCTGTTCTTGCTATATCACTTTCTTTGACTTTCAACTGATGGTATCCAGATCGCAAATCAATCTTTGAGAAGTAACAAGCTCCTACTAATTGATCAAACAAATCATCAATCCTGGGCAATGGATACTTATTCTTTATAGTCAACTTATTCAATTCCCGGTAATCAATACACATACGCATAGTGCCATCTTTCTTTTTCACAAACAGAACTGGAGCTCCCCATGGTGAAGTACTTGGCCTGATAAATCCTTTGTCTGGTAAATTTTTTAATTGTGTAACCAGTTCTTTTAATTCTGATGGAGCTAATCTGTACGGTGCTTTTGCTACAGGCGCTGCTCCAGGTATCAGATTAATCTCAAACTCAATAATTCGATCTGGAGGCAATCCTGACAAGTCTTTTGGAAAGACTTTAGGATATTCATTGACAACCGGAATAAACTCTTGCTTACTCTTTTCTTTCTTAGCATCAACTATGTAAGCTAAAAATCCTTGGCACTTCTTTTGAATACATTTTCTGGCTTTCATCACAGATAATAAACCAATATGATGATTCCGATGATCACCGTGAATTATAACTGTTCTTTTATCAGATAACACAATTCTAATCATCTTTTCATTACAAACGATGCTAGCCTTATTTTCTGCCAACCAATCCATTCCTACTACCACATCAAATTCCTTCATAGGCATAGGAAACAATCGGATAGGTAGCTCACAATCCTCAACCATGATAGTACAATTTTTAAACATGTAACTAACAGATTCTTGACCGTTAGCAGTATCAACTACTAATTTATCGTCAAGTGGCACAAAATTCATACGAGCATATAAGGCAAACGATGGGGATACAAATGAGAAGTTTGCACTCGAGTCAAACAACACTTTAGCATGTAAGGAGTTTATGAGAAATGTACCTGTTACCACATCAGGTAATGCTTCCGCCTCATTCTTAGTCATTTGGAAGGACCGTCCCCGCGCCCCTCCTTGTCCTTTTTGACTTCCAGTAGGTCTTTCCCGAGTATTCGATACATTACCTCCCATTGTTATTTGAGGATTTCTTAACAAGGGACAATTCGGTCGAATATGATCTGGAGAGTTGCAATTAAAACATCTTTTGTTGGTCGGACAATTTATGGACAAATGGTCCGCTTCACCACATTTATAACATTTCCTCGGATCCATCTTACCTTCATCTTGATGAACTTTCTCTTTGTTCCTCTGTTCAAATCTGTTATTATATTTTACAGTCTTGGATCCTCGAAAAGTTGAAGGTCCTTCCCATTTCCTTTTCTCAAAAACTTTCCCTTCAGACTGTCTATTCTTATTTCTTTCCGTCACCTCTGCCGCCTCTACTATCAGTGGAAAGATATTGGGGTTCATTGCAATAACAAATTCCCTGATTGAGGGCTTCAAACCCCAAATAAACCTTTCTATCTTCCTTGACTCGGTTGAAACGTAATGATCAGCAAAACGAGAGTATTCAATAAATTTCTCCGTATACTCCCGTACAGTCTTATTCCCTTGCTCCAATTTCAAGAAATCTTCTTCCATTTGTCTAACAGCAGTTTTAGGACAGAATTGATTCTTAAATCGATCCACAAATTCTATCCATGACATACTTTGTAACACATCAGTCCTGGTAGACGATTCCACTTCCCACCAGAACAAAGCATTTGATTTCAACAATGAAACAGCAAATCGTACCTTATCTGTTTATGGGCATCGGATAGTGTTAAATACAGATTCCATTTCTTTGATCCAGCACATCGCTTTTACCGGATCTCTTTCTCCAGAGAAGGTTGGTGGTTTACACGCTAAGAAAGTCTTAATATCACCTTCTCTATTCTGAGTGATTGGAGCAGATGGGTAAACCTCTACTCTTTCTGTTTCAACTCTGGCAGGTATCTTCATAATTGATATCAAAGTTTCTCCTAACCTTCCCATTTCTTCTGCCAATACATTTCTGGTTATATACTCTGGGTGTGGTACTGTTCCTTCCTGAACATTCCCAGAGTGGGATTCTTCCTGTTCAGAGTATACTTCAGTCCGTCCTCTTCCTTGTGACTGACTCCTTCCTCTTCCTCTTCCTCTTCCTCTTGGTCTTCCTCGACCTCTATTTCCAGCCGTACTAGTTGGAAAATTAACCAAAGATTCCTCCCTTTCTTCAGATTCTTGGTGAGCTATTCTTTCAGGCCTTCTTGTTCGGTTAGACTTCTGAAGAATTCAATATTAATATTCACGTATTCACATTCCCAAATATAATAAAGTATTCAAGTTCAGATATGTACCTGTAAATTTATAATTACACTGGCCAAGCGTAATTAAAATTTACCTTACACACTGTTCTTTCAACTTATCATATTTATTTCCAATGGTGCTAACTAT
>NC_037535.1:15322285-15329155 GCF_001531365.2 Cynara cardunculus var. scolymus
CTCCTTGATATGCCACCCTTATAACAAATGGACACCTCTCCTTGATATGCCACCCTTATCTCTTCAAAACATTTATAAAAAATAGTTCCAAATAGACCGCAGTCATTGGAAACATTTTCAGATCAAAAACATTTATATCAAAACTTCATTTTATGATAAAATAACAATTTTTGATCAAGCCACAAAATATCATTTCAAATTTGATCAACAAGTCCGATCAATCAAATCCGGTCAACACTCATCCGGATAACAAGTCCGATCAACCAAATCCGGTCAACACTCATCCGGATAACAAGTTCGGTCAACCAAATCCGGTCAACACTCATCCGAATAACAAGTCCGGTCAACAATGCCTCATCCATATTAACACTTGGAATAAAATCCATTTTGTTGTCCGGATATCTAATCCGGTTAATCATACCACACACTTGCTAATCGGTTTAACACTTAGAACAATTTCAAGTTTGTCCGGATAACAAATCCGGACACTAGYCCGTTCAACTCTCATCCGGTTTAAAGATAAATCGTTCAACACTCAACCGGTTTAACCAACTCCGGACAACAAACCGCTCACGGCTTGTCCGGTTTATACTAATYCGGTTACTAAACCGCTTAAAGCTTAGCCRGTTTTAAAAACAATCCGGACAATACCCTGTACAAGGCTTGTCCGGTTTACACCCTTATCCGGTCAAGCTTTGTCCGGATAACACTTAGAACAAAAATAAACATGCTMTCTTCAAATAAGAATAATAYGAAGCATGTAATTGRAACCAGTAGGATTTTAATACAAAAARGTTTAAAAACCACTCACCTTATAAAGCTTTTGAACACAAAATGCTTGAAATCAACCTTTTGAAATCCAACTCYTGCAAAATAGCTTGAAATCACCTTCTCTTAACAAAYCGGACAACACTCTTTAGAGCTCTCAACTCTCTCAAAAATGGCAGGAAACCTCAAAATAAAGAGGTGAAGCCTCTTTATACTTTCCCAAAATGGAAAGGGTCGGCTATAAACCGCCTTCCAAACCCAACTCCACCTCATGCATATAACTTAATCACATGCATACATGCACGTATGCATACCACATGCACACACATCAACACATATGCATATACATACATATATATATATATATATTCTCACATATATATATCTACATCCAATTAAATCACAAATTTTCATACTGGCATGTATCAAATTATCATGCTATCATGAAATCATTTAGTCAAATATTCACGTATTAATTACCTTGGGTAATAACCAAGATCTGGTTATCACAGTTATCACAAAAATGTTAAAATAAAAACTATACCGAGATGGATTTCAAATTGAAAAGAATGAAATGTTAGATTTTTCGATGTAATTTATTTGATTAAAATATTCATTATTTTTAAAATAATTTAGTTTAACAATTAAAGGGTAAAAAGAATTTAATTAAAAAAGAAAATAAAAAATCAAATATGGTAGGTGTAAATCATAACTTCCATTTTCGCCCCTAATTGATTTATTTCCTAAAATTTTGATCAATGGTCAAGATTTATTCTCATGTTTACAAAAATTTTGTGGTGTTTATTTTGAACATATATACATACATATATATATATATACATACACTACAAAACACACACACACATACACACACACACACACAGATATATATATATATATATATAGGAGAGGTTTACTTTGGAAACCACGTTATTCGTACAAACCATGCAAACCTCATTCAACCAATCATAACTTTTTCATTTTTTTGTAATTATGAGAGGTTGATTAGTCATTTTTTATTGTGGAGAGTGTTAATTATAGATATTATCATCTTCATTATATTAATTTTAGATAAATACATGAAACAATTTCATTAAAATATAGAAATAACTATATATGAAACAACGTCATCAAGAAAAGTATTATATTAAATAATTTCATAAGATTAAACAATTTTATTAAATTAAACAATGAAATCGACGGATGACGATGAATATAGCCGGTTTGTATTTGATCGCTCCCCTATATATACATATAATATATACATATACATATACATACAGTGGCGGACGCAGAAAAATATATTGTAGGGGGCATGATATAAGATAAAATAATAATTAACTTCAATTTCATACAATAATGATAAAAAGTTACCTTTTACAACTGTGCCCTACGACTTTTCATCTTTTGAAATTGAGTAATTACATCATCATTTGAAACTGCGAGAAGTGCTTCTTTTTCTATAGTATATATCATTGCAGCATTCAAAAATTCATCACCGATTTTGTTGCGCAAATTTGACTTCACAATCTTCATAGCAGAAAAGTATCTTTCGACTGTTGCGGTAGCAACTGGCAACACCAAAGCCAACTTCAATAACCGATATACTAGAGGATAAGTTTTATGCTTTTTTGTTTCCACTAGCAATCTAGAGAGCTCGACAATACCACTCAAATTGGCAAATCTTTTATCTTGACGCACAATTAAATAGTACATGTTAAATTGTTTCTCAAGAGCGATCCTTTCCATATGACTAAAATCTTGAGAATACAACTCACTCAACTTCAATAAATCTAATACATTGAACTGCGAAAATGAATCGCATGGACTTAAAGCTGCTATATTTTTAATCAACTAAATCGATTCCCAAACTCTTGAATTTGCCTGTCCACAACAGTGTTGAAAATATCAAACTTGTAATAATGACAATTGGTGATGTTGGTCCTTTGTCTTCCATTTTTTGAATAACGGTCTTCCATATCCAAAGCTTTAATACCATTTGCTTCACAAAAAGAATACATTTTCTTCAAAAGTGGATCAAAACTAGTTTCTCTAAATTATTGCAATAGTTGTTTGGTTCCTCTTATCAATAAAATATGAAACATCAAATGCAAATAAATCACGAAATCAAATGTCTTCAAATATGCTAAAATACCAGTTGCTTGAGTGCGACTAAAGCCATTATCCCCGTCCTCTTCAACATACTGGAGCACTTCAACAACATTTGGAAACAAAGCAATCAATCTCAAAATGGTTTTGTAATGAGAACCCCACCGTGTATCTCCGGCTCGTATAAGAGAAAGCTCTTGGTATTTCCCTGTTCCAGTATCAATTTCACACTTACCAATTGCTTCTTGCACTCTATCTTTGTAACTTTGTCGAAGCATGACTTTACGCTTACAAGAAGCATTCACCACATTGATCACCATTCCTAACATATTAAAAAAGTTCTCAACTCCGTCATACTTATTTGCTACCGCTACAACGATTAATTGAAGTTGGTGAGCAAAACAATGGATATAATATGTCGAGCTATTTTCATTCAAGATCAAGGCCTTTAATCCATTGAACTCACCGTGCATATTGCTTGCTCTGTCATAACCTTGCCCTCTTACCTGTTTCAAACTCAATCCATTTTCAGCAAATAAAGTATCAATGGCAGATTTAAGAATTGAAGAAGATGTCCCCGTCACATGAACAATACCAAAAAATCTCTCYTTAACAATACCACGTGCATCAACATATCGTAAAACCACCGCCATTTGTTTCTTCTTAGAAACGTCACTAGACTCATCAACTAGCAATGAGAACACATCATCACCAACTTCTTTACGAATGAAGTTGAGTATTTGATTTGCAAACAAGCAGCAATATCTTTTTGAATACTTGGAGACACCATTTGATTATTCTTTGGAGCATTTTTTAATATAACTATACCTACATCCTCCTTGCAATCACCAATTAAGGCTAATATTTCTAAGAACATGCCTTTAGAAATAGACATTTCATATTCATCGTGACCGCGAAAGGGCAATGCATTCTTCAACAAGAATCTACAAGCCTTAATTGAAGCATTTAATAGTATTCGGTGCTCATTCTTCTCCTTCTCAGTTTGCTTATGAAAGGCAACGGCAATAGATCGACCTTGGCTCATTAGATCCTCATCTTTCTTAAGTGCTCTATTGTGAAAACTATTAATGTCGCCAACATGAAGACCTATTGATCCTCTCTCTCAGTGATTTGATAATAATCCCTTTCCACTTATACGTTGTATTTATGTTTCTGTATTTTCAGTTCCAGCGATCTTCACTGAGTATGTTCAGTGATCGCTGAAGAACTTGCTTTACAAATCTATCAGAGAGAGCAATACTTTAAGAAGACAACACTCACACCAAAGAACCTTCAACAAACGTCGAAGACTGAAACTGAAGATTAGGGATTAGCGAGTACGTGATCTGAAGCGGTACTCAGTTATTACAAGTCTGTCTATAAATGTGTGAATACTGCTCAAGCTTCAGCGAATRATGATGAGACCTTCAGGTCATTCCAACATTCAGGGATCAAAGGAAGCTTGCTTAGCACGATTGTTGTTGTCTTGTCCTTATGCACACAAAGGACAAAAACCATACCTTTACAAAAGTTAGTACGGTACGGAGCCGACTAGTCGACTCTTTGTCCACCAACTTTAGGTAAGAATGTCTGCTCATAAATAGTGTTTTTTTACTATTCACTATAGCAAAGGACAAGCCTTCCTCTTAAGGCTTGACACGCACTCTAACCCTACCATATTGCATTAAATGAGCATTTAATGCACTGAGTATAAATAGAAGTGTTTCTTCTCCATGCAGAGTGCGCGCAACTCACTCTCTAACCCTAATTCTTACTTCAAGCATTTTCTAGCTTAAGTGAATGATCTTCTTTACAACAATTACATTTCTTGTAATTTGTTAAGGTTTTGTGTGTAACGAAAGATTGTTTAGATAGGTTTTTATTACCTTATCTTTCCGCAAACAATCTTGTAAAATCTGTATTGATCTTCTCTATCAATATATATTTACAATTTGAAAATATTGTGTTTGTATTCATCTCCCCTTTCTACAAGCTGTTTCTCTTCTTGTAGACCCTCACGGGAGCAACAAGTGGTATCAGAGCAGTGTTTTCTTTCTTTTCTTGTGTTAGCTGTTTTTTGTATTAGCTTATCTCCTTTCTTAGATAACTTTCCGCTTACAAATGGCTTTACAAATTGCAAACACACACACAAGATAATGGCTCTCTTGCTAAACCTCCCCGGTTTGTCTGTGACAACTTTAGTCTCTAGAAGAACCGGATGTCCCTCTTTCTGGAAGGTGTGGATCCTAAAATTCCACATTACATAGAAAATGGACCATATATTCCATTTGCTATTGCTCCAACTGTTCCAGTAACAGCTACGACTGCCGCGATTCCTGAACGGCAGATTCCAAAGCTTCCACATCAGTAGAGCGATGAGGACAAGAAGAAGATAACTATAGACACGCGTGCTCGATCTATAATAGCTATGTCTCTTCCCGATGAGATTTATCACTTAGTAATGAAACTCAAAACCTCTAAATCCATGTGGGATACACTCTGTGTCCAATATGAAGGAACCACTCAGGTTCAGGAGACTAGAAAGATCAATCTAGTAAGACAGTATGAAAGCTTTCTCTGTGGAAAGTTGGAGACGCTGTCTGAAGTACATTAGAGATTTAACTGTCTTCTTATTGATCTTAGGGCTGTCGGCAGGGAATATTCTAATTCTGAAACTTTGACTAAGTTTCTAGAATGCCTTCCTGAGTCTTGGGACACCTTTTCCATGTGTCTCAAGATGTCAAATGACATGTCCACTCTTTCTCTTTCTACTTTATACGGGATTCTGCTTAACCATGAGCAATCTYGTCAACTRAAAARGAATCTTGTAAAAGAATCCARGGAAATKAAAAGYTCTCCTTTAGCTTTGATCTCTGAAGCTTCTTCAGTTGAAACTTTCTCTACCCCTTTTGTTTCTTCTCTTCCTCCTGTGGTCATCACGAAGATAGATTCTTCTGAGGATGTTCCAGAATCTGATTTAACATATTTTGATGAGTCCCTGGCACTCCTGACTAAGTCATTTAGGAGGTTCGCCAGTAAGAGCAACTTTCGCAGATCTCCTCAGCTATCCCTCAGGGAGAAGCCAAAGTCTGAAAGAATAGACAAGGCTTCAGCTGTCTGCTACAACTGTCACCAGATCAAAGAAGACTGTGATGCCATCTTCTAAAGCTCCTTCCTCCTTCAGGATCAAATAAGAAAAGTACTTAAAACTGAAGGAGAAGTACAAGAAGATGAAGAACAACCAGCGAAAGGCTAAAGGCCTTATTGCTGAATAGCATGACTGGGCTGAATCATCTGATGAATCATCTACTGATGAAGAGGATAAAGCCTATGTCTACTTGATGGCCATAGATGTTGATGAAGGATCTTCTGAAGCGTCTACTTCCTCTGAGCCATCTTCTTCTTCTACTCAGGTATGTTTCCTGAATGAACCCTCTTCTTCTTCTAGTCTTTCTGCACTAGATACGCTGACGGTTGACCTTTACAATGCCCTCAATGGCAAATCGAAAGTTGAGATGCTTAACATTGATTTTCAAGAGCAATTGAAGATTTGCCATTCGAAGATCAAAGAACTGACCTCTGTTGAGGAAAATCTTAAATATCAGGTCACTGTAAACCAAGCCATCACTGTTGAACGTGACAAGACTATCGTTGAGCGTGAGCGAGCAATCACTGAACTCAAGGCCGAGAAAGCTACCATTGAAGGGTGGTGCAAAGCTTCCATCAAGGCCTCTAAGATCATTAACACTCAGATCCCCGCCAAGATAAAGACTGGTCTAGGATTTTCCTATGATCAAGAAGAATGTGTTAAAGACAGAACCATGCTCAAGTTTGGTACCTTCGTCTCTTCTATTCCCAACACTTCTTCCTCTCAGTCCTCTTCTTTTACTGAGAGTCATCTTGAAGGAACTCCTTCGAGTTCTGGGTGCAAAGACAAAGGTAAATCCATTATCACAGCATCCCTTCCCAAGAAGTCTAACAAGATTAATAGAT
>NC_037535.1:15332345-15334107 GCF_001531365.2 Cynara cardunculus var. scolymus
TTTTCACCAAGCCTCTTGATGAGACAAGATTTAATATCTTGATCAGCGAATTGGGTATGTTGAACACTGAAGATCAATCTTCAAGTTTTATACTAACTCAGTATGTGAAATGATTCAGTGCTCTATCTCTAACACTGAACTTTTGAGTAATTATATCTATTCTCTCTCAGGTATGATTACTCTTCTCTTTTCTCAACTTAAAACCTTCACTGAAGCTTTCTCTTTTTCAGTGATAAATGTTTTAAAAGGTGATCTCAGTGATTCTCTACACTCACCACATCTTCAAGTATATCTTTATACTTATCTTAAAAATCTAAAGAATCACTGAATCCTTTTTTATCAGTGATCAAAACGTTTTTTAAATGCCAGTTTCAGTGACTCTCTTATCACTAAACCTGATGTCTTAAAACCATCACTGAATATTTCTCATTTTCAGTGATAAAATGTTTTAAATGGGGCTTTCAGTTTCCTTTTGACACTGAATGACTCTTTATTTCTTAAAAAAATTTTGCTTTTTAAAAGAAAATAGTTAATGAACCGTCTTTATGACGACATTCTCTGTTTACTATGAGCGACGCTTTGAGACGCGCAAAATGTTCTGTCATTACACTACCTCATTTAATGCCATCCAATCATGGATGAGAACGTGGTATATTTTCATCATGACCACTTTCCCGAATCGTCATCTTTTCTCTTTCTCATATTATTTCTCTCTCCTCCTACCTATAAATATGAGACTTCTTCTCCACTTTTCTCTTTACGCTTTCACAATTCTTAGACGAACCTCTGCTAAGATTTCTCCAAAGCAAGAATTCTCTCTACATCTTCAAACCCTTTTCGACCTTTCCTCTTAATCTTCAAAGGTCAAAATCTTCTTCATTATTTCTTAGTTACAAGAAATGTGTTTAATATGATTAAGAACTTTGTTCTCTTAATACATTAAACTGTAAAGATTCATTAATCATCTCCTTCTTGATTATAATCTTGTTTCTTTATACACATTCCACTTGATAAACCCTAATCTTTTAAGAATTTTTCAAAAGAAGTTTTTACTTGTTCCAAAACTTATTCTATAATCTTAGCCATAAACTTTTGGCTTATTTCTAACAAACCTGTTTGCTTTTCTTCTTACTAATACAAACAGATGGCTGCCAAGAACGTCACCTTCACCATTGACGAGATCTCCATCAAGGCCAACAACCACATTGCCTTGTTGGAGATACCATCCACTGAAGTGTTTTACCAAGATGCGGCTGACTTTCTCAAGCAGTCGTCCTTAGGCTACGCTCTCAACCATGAGCCCCTCATGGTCAAAGAAATTCTTCAGCAGTTCTGGTTCACTGTTGAGGTTGTCGAAGTCCAAGACGATGCTGGACGCAAGATGGAGCAAATCCATTTCACTTTCAACCACATGGAAGTGAACTTTGGTGTGTCGACACTCCACTCAGCTCTCCATCTTCCCAAGGCTCCCTTCGACAGCGAACCCTCCACCACCGAGATCATCAACTTTCTTGATGCCATTGGCTACCAGTGGCCAATGAAAAAGGACTCCAATGCCCCTCTGAAGTCCTCGTCAAAGATTGAGAAAAACAGGATGTCAGCTATCTGGCAATACCTGTTTTCTCATTTCATCCAGTGCATGGGTGGAAAAACTGGAGGTCAGGACCAAGCCTCTAGGATCGCCTTGATCATAGGCGTATCTGTGATTCAGCGTCGCAATAAAAATTATGTTGCGGTCATTTTCGATGACTTGGTGCTCAAG
>NC_037535.1:15334895-15336606 GCF_001531365.2 Cynara cardunculus var. scolymus
TTTCTTCTAACCTTGAGCCTTCAGCTCACACTTCTTCTTTTGTAGGTCCTTCTTTGATGCATCAGTCTGATGCTTAGGAAGTGGAAGAGGAAGAAAGAGAGAAAGATGATGGAGGAGATGAAGATGTCGATGATGACTATGATATGGCGTCAGACATCAAACTTCTCCTTCCAGCCGTTGATACCATCATCTGCAGGATCAACGAAGTTCACCAAGAGATGCCCCGTCAAGGTGATCTTGATGCGAACTTCCTTGCCCTCCAGGCGGATGTTCAAGAAGGTCAGAGTCATCTCCAGATTCTCCAAGAAGTTGTTCAAGCCAACAACGACGCCATTGTTGTTCTTCACAGCAGGGCTGATGATTCTCAGGCTATAGTTGATCAAAAAACTGGTCTTCTTCAACAAATCATGGATGTTGTCCGTCAACCAGCTCCAGTGATTGCACCCTCTTTCTCTGCCAATGATCGCGCCCAGTTCCAGGAGGCGCGTGAGGCAACGACAACTCTAGCCAATGCCTTGCAAAGGTTGGAGGATTCAATGGTTCTCCAGCGTCAGCGCTTGGACGAACTCTCTGGCCAAATCTCTCAAGTCTTAGCCAGAGAGGGGGAGACGAGGTCCAACCCTGATGAATCATTCGATGCTGTGCCTACCCCTTCTCAGGTCGTTGGTCCAGTATCAGATACAGCTGCAGTTGAAGTTGAGGCTCCTAGAGCTGAAGCAGTTGCTGCTCCTGTAATCCCGACCACTGAAGCTGCTCTAGCTGAGGATATCGATGCCATCCCTAGGGATGATGCCCATACCATCACTGCTGCTGGTGATGATGATGATGAAGATGAAGACGAAGACGATGATGATGAAGACAATGATGATGAAGACGATGATGATGAAGACGATGATGAACCTACCATTCTAGACACCAGAAATGATCTAGATGGCGACAACGACGATGATGATGATGATGACTTTACGATCAAGTTTCAGAAGCCATCAATCGTCACAAAAGGTGTTGCTCTCGGGGATTCCGCATCCCAAGGGGGAGCAAAGGCAAGGTGAATTGACTCCATCAGGGAACCAGGACCCCAAGTCGAAAGGCAAGGCGGTCGTTGAAGAAGAAAACTTGAAGGTATTGTTCAAAATCCCTCAACAACCTTTGTTTGAAGAATCTACCTCTCAGGTAGTGGTTACTTCAACTTATCAACTTCATATTCCATCAACAACCTGCGGTCGACTGGAGCAGGTACCTGATCAACCCATTCATTGTGCTCCTGCCGACCAGCAGATGTCTCAGCTAAAGGAGTCACTCGACCAGACTAGAGTAAAAATCCCTCTTCGTACCTCTAGTAGTGGTGAGTTTGATTTTTTTTCTGAAGCTGAAAGACTCGAGGCATTAAGGGCTGAAGAAGAGCTAGAGCTTCAAAAGAAGCAGACTGAAGACAGCTTGAAGCTGGCCAAGTCACTAGCTGAAAAAGTCCTTCCCAAGAAAAAGTCCAACAAAACGATAAACGTTGTCCAAGCCCAGGCTAAACTTTTTTTGATTGCAGAATCTGAGCGTAAGAAGAACCTGAAGCTGATGGATAAGGACAAGCAATGGAGCGAAGCAAAACTGAAAAAGAGAATCAGTCCCCGCCCAATTATCAGCGTCAGCATCAGCGGACGTTCTAAAGACGGGGGAACACTGGTCTCAATGCTCATCACCAGGGACAATCTTGATG
>NC_037535.1:15338146-15353378 GCF_001531365.2 Cynara cardunculus var. scolymus
TTCTCCATGCAGAGTGCGCGCAACTCACTCTCTAACCCTAATTCTTACTTCAAGCATTTTCTAGCTTAAGTAAAGGATCTTCTTTACAGCAATTACATTTCTTGTAATTTGCTAAGGTTTTGTGTGTAACCAAAGATTGTTTAGATAGGTTTTTATTACCTTATCTTTCCGCAAACAATCTTGTAAAATCTGCATTGATCTTCTCTATCAATATATATTTTAAATTTGAAAATACTGTGTTTGTATTCATTCCCCCCCCCCTTCTACAAACTGTTTCTCTTCTTGTAGACCCTCACGGGACCAACAAGACCAAGTCTCTCCGTTTTATTCCAACTATTAAAGCCTTCTGTTACAAAAGAATCACTCCCACATTGTCCTACGTAATGATCTCTAAACAAATAACAACACAAACAAAAAGCTCTATCCGTTTTTACATTATACTCCAACTAGTTAGCGTATTGATCAAACCAAGCCGGACAAAACGTCTTCCTTTACTCTCGACATATTTTTTTGGAAATGCATGACCTCGTGGTTGACAAGGTCCTCTAAGTAAGTATTTTCTCCTTATTTCATCCCTTTGATTAGGATGATATTCCGAAATCTTTTTCCTATCGGCTGGATCCCAAGGAAGATCGTTCAAATCAATTTCGTAGGGCATCGACGGAGCGGAGCTCGATTCAGGTGTTGATGTTTTCCTTTTAAAAAAAAAAATTCCATTTTTTCTAGCAATAACAATAACAAGATAAAAATCAATGGTTTATCTTTATCAATAGTGTTATTTCCATTTGCCTACAAAATTGCAAAATTAACTTAACATTTCCATTTTCCTACAAAATTGCAAAATTAACCTAACATTTCCATTTGTCTATAAAATTACAAAATTAACCTAACATAAAGCATTTACCAAAATACCAAACAACAAAATCAAAGTCATTCAAAATTAAATATTAGAATTTAGATATCAAAAAATTTACCCAAATTAACCTAATAGGCTGTAGCCGGCTACCGCACTCTGCACCGCAAGAAGAAGCACAGCCACTCAGCTAGCGCCTAGCAGGGCCGTCGGCGAAGAAGAAGAAGCAGGCTACTGGCGGGAAGAACCGAATAAGAAGAAGCAGGCTGCTGGCGGGAAGAACCGAATAAGAAGAAGCAGTCCGCTGCACGCAAGGGACGAACTTGAAGGCAGAAGCGTGAACTGGTGACTGGTGTGAAGGAGAAAGACTAAAGAGAGGGGGCCTTCATAGTTTTATTGTTGGGGGCCCAACCAAATTAAATTATAAACTATAAATAAAAAAAAATTTGGACTTTCTAAAAAAAATTTGATGGGGGCCAGGACCCCAACAGTTTCCATTTGCATCCGCCATTGTATACATATATATATATATATATATATATATATATATATAATCATTTGAGAACTCCAAAATATTGTGAGATATGTGAACTTTTCCTTTTTGTTTCACATGATTTTTTTCCATGTATAGTATTTAATGTATTCATTAACATATATTTGTTTCACAATGTGTTTGTTTCATATGTATTCAGTTCACAGTATGAAACTTTTTACGTGTATTTTTTGTTCCACAAACACGTCAAAATTGTTCACATTGTGAACCGAGTACATGTAAAACAAACACATTGTAAAACAAATATATGTTAATCAATATTCTAAATCCTAATATTAGATGAAAGAAAAATCATATGAATAACACATGATGCACAAATTTTCAATGTTATCACAATTTCATGGGTTCTCAAAAAAAGATCCCCCTATAGATATAGGCAGGATCAAACAAGAAGGCGAAAAATTCTAAGATCTCATGTAATCACATATTGTACAAAACACGTGAAATATGTTGGGTATGCTAGCAATATAGCAAGCAACCTTTTTCCTTGACCGTTGACCAAGTCGCCCACATCCTTTTAAACATATATCACATGTGATTTTACTCCTATAATTATATTTGATGTTGAAACTTTTCATCTTCTTAAAAATTGATTTCCTTTTCATATTTTATACATATATATATATATATATATGGTATATTTCTTTTACAATCTTGTGTATTTGTACAACCCTTGCAACTTTTTTTTCAACCAATCAATAAATAATTTTTTTAATTATTTTTTAAATGAAAAGATTAATGTTGTCCTTTGATAATTTTACATATTTATTGTTATTTTTAATTAAAAATGATAATAATCCTATTTATGGTTGTAACCTTCTAATTACTATGTATATTTGAAACTGATATGGAAACATTAAGATTTCTATAGAAAAAAAATAATAACCTGGATGAATTCGATGAAGCTTTGGCACAATGGGTTCAACTTCACATACTCTTATGGATTCGATATCCTTCAATGAAACATTCGTCAAGGATATATTTGATGAAATCGGTGCTGTCAGTGTACTGATGAAACCATCTTCATCAGAATATATTTGTTGTCAGTGTACTGATGAAACCATCTTCATCAGAATATATTTGTTGTCAGTGTACTGATGAAACCATCTTCATCAGAATCATAACGTGCTTTTAAAGGTGAGATGGATACATAAAACTAAGTTCATAAAAACATAGTTCAACAGAATTGTTGTCAGTGTACTGATGAAACCATTTTTCATCACTTTCATAACCTTATTTTAAAGGTGAGATGGATACATGAAACTAAGTTCATAAAAACATAGTTCAGCAGAATTGTTGTCAGTGTACTGATGAAACCATTTTCATCCGTTTCATAACCTTATTTTAAAGGTTATGATGGATACATGAAATTAAGTTCATCTAGCGTGTCGTCCGTACGTCAAAGCTTATAAAGTGTGTTGATGAAACTATTTTCAATGAATATCGCTATTTGTCTTCTACAGCAGAGTGATTATCGCATTCATGATTTCAAAGAATCCCTTCTTAGAATAGATTAAGTTTTCCAATTCCAATCTTACCCTTGGTTACCCTCAATCTATCAAGAGTGTGCATATAGTTTTTCCTTTTTATTACAATTTTGTCATCCAATGCATCTTGACCATACATTAAAAATTGAAGGGATGAGATGATGGTTGTATTGGGTGTAGGAATGGGAAAGGTTGTAAAATAACCTCCCTCTATATATATATATATATATATATATATACTATTATACATAACTCTTAAAACACAACTCACAATGCATATCCACAAGGTAAAAGCTTTTATTGCAACCACCACCTAATTGGATTACTCCTGGCTTCGCTTTTCATAAATTCAGAGTTTCTTCTTCTCTTTACATCTATGTACAACTTATCATTGCATTCACTTTTATCAACAACCTTTTGATACACACTCTTCCTCTTGACTGTATTTAGATTTCCTTATCTCTATCTCCACTCTACCGCTCTCCACATCGTCTTCTACGAGCACTGGACAAGAAGGTTTGTGGTGTGACATGTGGAGATAATCTTATTTTGTGTGAAGGTCATGTGATCGGAATATACTCGGTTTCAATACAATATAATGTAACATTCACAAAATATAAAAAATACCTCCAAATTCTCTCACCTTCTCGCGAAAATGAAAATTTCTCGTATGCCCTGTATGAGTTGAACGCTTTGTTTGGCTAAAGAATGAATCAACATGTTCGACTTTGCCCGTTTACAATGCACAACTTGTGTTATGTTCGGTGATGGCTATCCATACATATATCATCGAAAACAAATGATAGTAATTTCAAGCGGATATGAATAGATCACCAAGGGATTTCTTTACCGTCCCAAGCGAAGAATTTGCCATTGTCATGGCTCTTGCTGCTGTTGATGATGCCCAAGAGCCTTTGTACGGAGAATTCTTTAGTGAAGAGCTTGTCTTTCGGAACATTCTTTTGGAATGGCTTAGAGAGATCCGTGTCCACCGTTCCAGGGTGCAATAAAATGCATATCACTGGATCCTTCTTTCGGGCAAATTCAACAGAAACACATTTGGTTACTGCAGACATCAATAAGCTTTTATATAAAAGACACATTTGGTTACTGCAGATACACAATTGTCGATCATTCGTTGCCATTTCACATTTTCTTTGCACTTCATTTATTTATTTCTTTACTTTTGAAGTATATAATACTTGTATATTCAGTGAGATTTGAATCCTTGGCCTCCTTAGGGAGCGGGTTCTACCGGAACCCGGATACTGTTGTGCCAAGGACCCTTTGGTAACTTGATTCACAATGGATTCAAGGTTCACTCGTTTTTAGCACAGGAAGGTAGAACTTTTGTAAATAATTCCAAGTAAAAACTCTTACGCTGATTAAGTGCAGCCTTGGAGGCCCGATATGAATGCCATCCACCTAAACGGTTGTCCCCAATTGAGCCAACCCTGGCACTTATGTTAGCCACAACAGCAACATCTCTTTCAGTTCCACTGCCACCTCCAACCTTAAGCAAAGGCCACATATGCTGCATTTTCATGATCAAAATTCATATATGGTCATATATGGTGTGTTACCCTAAAACACAACTATACAAGTCCTTAACGAAGCTGGAAAAATGAACAGATCTGTTAATGTTAAGCGAGTTCCACCCTCTTCAGAGCATCCACAATGGTGCTTGTTTCCAAGTTACTTGGAAAGCTATTGGCCAAATGGCATTGGGGAAAAAGCCACCTACAAAACAAATCCCTTTTTGCTTGTGCAGTTACAGGTCAAGTTTTTTATGTGGGTCCCACCTTTATTTGAAGAAGCTCCACCATTGTGGATGCTCTTATGTGTCCATGAGTTGCTTTGATTTCAGATAAGATTTTAGTTTTTTATGATCAGCTTGTTGATGATTCTAATCAAAATGTCATTTTAGCATTCTCATTTTTCATTTCTAAGAATATTATGTGATGTTTGTTACTAGTTTGAGATGCATAACCTTTGGAGAAGGTATGTCCCGGAAACGCCAATCTAATTTTCAGAGGTAGTTGAATGGGGGAATGTTAATGCATCTGGTAATTTGGCAATACATATGTGTACCCTCACAAGATGTTCTCTTTAGACATATCCATTAGTCTACCATTTGATCGAGCAAGGGCTTGTGACATTGCAATTAATATGTATTTAGATTAACATTTAGCCTTTCCAGATAGTTCAGTCAGAAGAAAGAGAAGATATTCAACAAATATGAAGGCACTTGTAATCTAGGATGTGCTCATGCTATAATTAGCCTGCATGTAAATTAACTCGATTAGATGTTAAGTTGGCAGATTTGTATTGGATGAAGTTCTAGGGTGCACCTATGTAATTGCCAAATCCTGTTTAAGACTTCCTCAATATTTCTAGATATTTACCAAAAAAAACCTGCTAACTATGCAGTTGCAATACATTACAAACTATTTTCAACAAAGCAAATAACTTGTGTTTAACCAATTTCTTAAATGGCTTACTATAGTTCATAGCAATTTGAAACTGATAAATTTGCAAGAAGAAACTAATTGTTTCAATGAGGGAGAGATATGTATGGAACAATCAATGTTAAAGAACACAAAATAACAGATATAGATGATCATACCTTCGTCACCAAAATAGGACCCACTGCATTAACCTCATAAGCAAGCAGTAACGATGATCTCTCTATTTTGGTCATTGTTGTTTCTGTATACAAGATTATATAAAATCAGGAACCTTAATATCCAATGAAACTGGCTAGCATCAAAGTACTATGAATTGCTGATGAAAAATATAGCTTTAAAACATCTTGGACCAAGCTTTAATTACCTGGGTGTATAACATCTGGTATTGAAAGAATACCAGATGCATTAACAAGAAGATTTAAGTGGCCATACGTCTCGCCTATGGCCTTTGCAGACTCCTGACATGATGTCTTGTTAGATGGTTTTAAGGTCATACAGTTGTTGATTTAGTAATTACGTAAAGCATATCAAACTGTTATGAAGTTTAAAATAGAAAAGTAAGTTACAAGGAACAAACAACTGAAATAATGAAAAATTCCTGAACAATAAAGTACAAATTACATAAACCAAACCAAGCAAACCCAATATATCCCACACAGAGGTAGGATCAGGGAGGGTCACAGGTAAGATGTATGGAGGCCTTTCCAGTCGCCTCTACCCAAATGGTAGAGAGGTTGTTTCCGAGAAAACTACAAATTATCTCTTCAAATATAATTATTGCTACACTCTTTTATGGCTGATACTTTTGCTCCCTCTTCGACAAAGGAAAGCTCCATGACCCTTTCAAACAATGTAATTCTAGTAAGAGCCCAAGGCCCGTTTTTGCTTGATTTCCAATCTATGTTTTATTGGAAAAACAGGTTTTATACCCGCTTTGGACGGGCCCAAAAATGAAGTCGAATCCAAGCTAGAAATGGAAAGAAATATTTATGTAGTCCTACATGATAGCTTCGTTTCAATATATCATATGTCCAAAACGGTGTTCATATGAATGAGAGAAATTGATTCTCAAGGTATTGAGTTTGAGATGAATATTGGGAATTGGTTCGATGTCGGATATGGAAAAGAAGTTGAGTTTATATATTAGATTCCTAGTCGGGAGTAGAATGTATTCAGACCAATGAACTTGTGTGCAAGAACACATAACTTCGTGTGGGGCTAATAGTTTTCATTTCCCATCTCATCCTGTGGGTATGAATGTTGTATCAAAGTTGACTGGGATAACTTTTCTTAGTTTCTTTTCGGATTCTTTTTAAACCAGTTATGAATACGTAACTACCAATGAATTAATGGAAATATTGTCTCCTAACTGATCAATGTTGAATTCGATATTTATGGCTCAGTCAATTGATTAGAAAATCACTTCAGTTTATGGCGTGAAAAGTAACCTAAAAAGGTGAAACCAGAAAAGTTGAATGGTAGAAAGGTGAGAGGAGAAAAGAGAGGAACTTGAAGGAAGGTATCTACGGACTAGAATTTTTCAATGATGTGTCTTAGCAAAAAAAGCATTACTACACCAGCATCAAATTTCCTATTTAACATCATCACTTGTCTCTGATTCCTTGTAAAGTTTATTCTTGCTGAAATTTCTAGATTTCCCTATTGAAGGACAAGTGACAAGAAGTAACCTCTATTGTGCTTTCAATTGTAAGATCCAACCTTTGAATATGTAGCCTTTCAGAAAATTTGTTTTTTAACTCAATTAGCCCTGCTGCTCCATTGGGATTCCTGCATGTAGCAATTACATGTTCTTGAGAATTTTTCACCAGCAATTGCTTGACCTGTACCAAAATCAAAGATGTCATTTAGATTAACTTAATATAAATTCTCACATAATGACAACGAAGAGAAGCAACCTTTTGATCCCAATATTACCTCAGACAGAGAGAGAGACAGAGAAGCAACAATAAAATTAGGAACCCACCAAAACTATTGTTGCTTAGATCAACTCTTCACTTATTCTGGTACTCTATGTGAATGGGATAGGGAGACAGACTATGGGGTGCATAAATGACATGAAGAGTTCCATTTCCTAATACCCATCTGTGTGGTCCTAGGGTACAAACCAGTGGATTCTCCTAGGTTGCATCTATAAAAAGTAACGGCTCAGCCAGGAAAGTTCATGCACAACCACCAGAAGTGGAAAAAGGCTAGTTATGGAACTCAATTATAAGACAGTCATACTTCATCCTCTTTGAGTATAGGTCAGTCATTTATAAACAATACACCATTCATTGGGAGGTCATTTTCACATTCCAAAATATCTTACCGGAGCTTCAACAAGTAATATGCATTCAGATCAAGATAGTGTTGGAGTGTTCAGTAAAGGTTGGGACTGGAAAATTTTCTAGGTCTTAATATATAGCCAGTGGCAACTTGTGCAACCACTCAAAGGTGCACCACAGCCTATTGTGTTCTTGTTAGTGAGCATCTTTGCTAGGTCTTTACAATGCAGTCCAAGTTGGTATCTCGTTGCACAGTAATATCATGTCATGCAAGATGTTACATGTGAACATCTTTCATGAGTCACCTTTTGCTCGAGTTGGGCAGCCTTAAGACGGTAGATGACTATAGTTTCTTGCACTTGTGATCTCAGTGTATGATCTAGTTATACAGGGTTCCCTAAGCCCCACATCTCAGTAATATAAATCAATATAAACCCTACATATTCACAATAGCATATGTATGAGATATGTTCATTTGTAGATTCACATTATGCAATGAGTAGGTTTCATGATACGTCAATACTATTCTTTGCAGGACATAAAGTACCAAGAGATCTGTTATTGTTTGTGCAAATGTCACTTCTGGTTTAAGAGTGAGATTTCTTGGAAATCTGTGTATTATTAACATATGATGGCAATATGTAGAGTACATTAAGGTGTTAACAAGAAAATATATTATTGTGGGAAAATGTAAAAATATAAATGATTATGTATTTAATGTAGGAGACAGGAGTAATGGGAGCCGATTATAATTCCATGATATTAGTGATTGTAGGCAATCCCATAAAAGAGGGATTCATAGAATAGTTTCCTTTTCTTTCCCTTTGCCTTGTGTATTTATATTGTATGCTTCTCTGTCAAGAACGAATAAGAAACACGGCAGAATTCCTAAATCTGTTATGGTATCAGAACTATCGAAGCTTGGGAAGCCTTTTTAGCCTTCATAAACCTTCTTTGAAAATTAGGCAGGCCTTCATTGCCTTCTTCCTTTGATTCCTTTTTTGTGGCCTTCATTGCCATCAATTCCTAACCCAGCATCGAAAGAATGACAGAACCCAAATCAGAATCTGCCATAACCCATGTTTCTCAACCAGGAGACTTACAGCACATCCATGCATCATACCGATTGGATGGAAAGAACTATCTCATGTCATTTTCAGCACTCTGAAAAACCTTCTGGTGGTGGATACTTATTCCTAGGTACTTGTTTTTTAACTTATTCAGGTGAGCATCCTTTTTCATTTGGATTTAATGTCTTAGGTTCAACCCTAAAATACTCCGGGATCATTGATTTGGGAGCAACTGACCATATGGCTCACTCTTCCAAACACTTCTCCACATACTCACCTTGTCCAAGTAACAAGAAAATTGTCACTGCTGATAGAACTCAAACCACGCAGGTATAGGAGATATCCAACTTAGCTCATCTATTCTTTTAAAAAAATGTTCTTCACGTCCCAAAATTGTCCACTAATCTGATTTCTGTAAAGAAAATAGCACGAGATTTACCTTGTCAAGTGGTATTTTTTGTGACGAATATTGTTTGCATCAGGAAAAGGATTTGGGGAAGACGATTGGACTTGCTAAGGAAAAGGATGATCTATATTGTCTTGAGATGCCAAAAAGTACCAGATTATCTCTCTCTCGTAACAGAATCTGTTCTTTCCAATAAAGAAAAAATCATACTTCACCATTGTCGTTTAGGTCATCCCTCATTTAGGATTATTAAAGTTATTTTTCCATATTTGTTTAAAACAATCGATGTTGAAAGCCTTCATTGTGAGGCATGTGAGCTTCCTAAACACAAGTGTATCCTTTTTCCTATCAGTGATAAAAGAAGCAACTCTTCTTTTTATCTTATTCACACTGATATTTGGGGGTCCATCTAATATTTCCAATGTGTCGGGTGGAAGATGGTTTGTGACCTTCATTGATGATTGTACACAGGTTACTTGGGTGTTAATAAAATATAAGTCTGATGTTGGCACTATTCTCCCTAATTTCATTTCGATGGTTAAAAAACAATTTGGAGTAGAAGTTCAAAAAATAAGATCTGATAATGCTCGAGACTTTTTCAATCAAACTCTCACCTCCTATTTTCAAAAAGAGGGAATAATTCAAGAATCTTCATGTGTTAAAACACCTCAACAGAACGGAGTGGCAGAGAGGAAAAATGGGCATCTATTAGATCAAACCAGAGCATTATTATTTCAAAATAATGTTCCAAAACATTTTTGGGGAGAAGCAGTGCTCACAGCAACTTATCTTATAAATAGACTCCCTACCCGAGTTCTAGGATTCAAAAGTCCTATGGATGTACTTTCTTCCTTTTATCCAAATGTGTCCACTTCCAACAATCTTGTACCCCGTATTTTTGGATGCATTTCATTTGTTCACGTCCATAGCCAAGACATAAACAAACTTGATCCTCGGGCTCTAAAGTGTGTTTTCTTGGGATATTCCTCAACCCAGAAAGGGTACAAATATGTTACCAGGGACAGACCCAGAAAATTTTTCATATGGTGGCACCATATAATTAATATAATATAATATACATCTAAAAATAATTACAAAACATATGGTTTTTATAGTACCGATAAACAACTCCTAAACTTGTACCCGACGCGTCTTCATCTTTTGAAAACGGTCAATATATACCCAAAAATAATTACAAAAAGTATGGTTTTTTAGAATTGATAAACAACTCCTAAATTTGTCCTCAGCATGTCTTCATCTTTTGGAAACAATCGATGACATCTTCGTTTTTAACATTACTAAGGGCTTCCTTTTCTATGGCACAAATGAGGGCATAATTCAAAAAATCATCACCAATTCGATTACATAAATCTGTCTTGACAAGCTTCATCACCGAAAACCATCTTTCAATCATAGCAGTTGCAACAGGCAAAACCAGTGTCAGTTTCAATAACCGGTAGACTAAAGGATGAGAAAGATGCTTTCTTGTTGCCACCATTAATCTTGCTAGGTCGGCAATACCGTTTAAGTTGGCAAATCTGACATCATTATAAACAGAATGATAGTAGATGTCAAGTTCGTGCTCAAGAATGATCCTTTCCTTGTCTTCAAAATCTCGGGGATACATATGACTCAACTTCAATAGGCTTGATTTGTTAAACTGAGAAAACGAATTGCGTGGATTCAAAGTTGCCATGTTTTGAAGCAAGTCGCTGCCTATCTCACCAAAACGATTACCAAACTCTCGGATCTGCATATCCAAAACAGTGTTGAATATATCATAGTTATAATAATGTTGATTGTTAATGTTCTTCCTTTTCCTTGAACTTCTTGTATTAACATAAGCTTCAACCATATCCAACTTCACAATCTTATGTTTATCACAAAAAGAGTAGCATTTCTACAAAATTTGATCAAACTCATTTTCTCTCAACATTTGTAATTGACCTTTGGTTGTTCCTATCAAATCTGTTGTAAATGTGTTTGAAACACACCCCAAGAATCCGAGCAAATAATAACAATATTAGTTTGACGCGGAATGGAATTAATATTTTAATCAAGCGTAATTAATCACGAACGAAAAGAACCAAGACAATAAGTAAGATAGACACAAGGATTTACGTGGAAACCCAAATCGGGAAAAAACCACGGGCGGAGGAAGCCGAGAACCAATTCACTATATGTTGAAGTGTTTACAAGGTTGGAATAGAAAAATACAATACAAAGGATTTTGTATATATGTATTCTGTGAAAAAGGATGTGTTTGGGATGATCAGCAAATGAAGAATCAACCTCCCCTTTTATAGGCACATTTTAGTTGTTGTGAAAGCATGTAACTTAATTCTTCAAAGTCAGGCCCCGAATTCCAATTGTCTAAATTGTAATAAATGTGGCCACAATATTTGAAATTGTATATGCAGCCTTCTTTGATAATTGCAGCCTTCTTTGACAATTTTGAAAACATGTTCACAATCTCCACCTTGATTTCAAAATGCAGAGAAACAACTCATCAAATTTCCCAAATTCCATAAGATCCTGTAATCACCATATAGAGAAATAATTGATTCTGAAAAGTTAAAATACTTCCTCCACCTCAAGCCTTTCAAGCTCAACTGCGATCAGAAACACCCACCAAGTCCAAACATGATTTAAACTTGGCTATAGGAAGACTTTTAGTGAACATATCAGCGGGATTATAATATGTATGAATTTTATCCACGACACAAATCACCTTTTTCAATGATATCCCGCACAAAATGATAACGAATATCAATATGTTTTGTTCGGTCATGAAACATTTGATCTTTACTCAAGAAGATAGCACTCTGGTTGTCACAGAAAATTGTGGTCACCTCTATTCTATCGTCGAGTTCTCCAAATAATCCCTTCAACCAGATATCTTCCTTAACTACTTCTCTGCATTTTGAAATGCAGTAAAGAGTGCTATCTTCTCTGCATTTGATGAGTTGTTTCTCTGCATTTTGAAATCAAGGTGGAGATTGTGAACATGTTTTCAAAATTGTCGAAGAAGGCTGCAATTATCAAAGAAGGCTGCATATACAATTTCAAATATTGTGGCCACATTTATTACAATTTAGACAATTGGAATTCGGCGCTTGACTTTGAAGAATTACGTTACATGCTTTCACAACAACTAAAATGTGCCTATAAAAGGGGAGGTTGATTCTTCATTTGCTGATCATCCCAAACACACCCTTTTTTCACAGAATCAATATATACAAAATCCTTTGTATTGTATTTTTCTATTCCAACCTTGTAAACACTTCAACATATAGTGAATTGGTTCTCGGCTTCCTCCGCCCGTGGTTTTTTCCCGATTTGGGTTTCCACGTAAATCCTTGTGTCTATCTTACTTATTGTCTCGGTTCTTTTCGTTCGTGATTAATTACGCTTGATTAAAATATTAATTCCATTCTGCGTCAAACTAATATTATTATTATTATTTGCTCGGATTCTTGGGGTGTGCTTCAAACACATTTACAACAATTGGTATCAGAGCATCCGGGTTTTAATATTAGTTTGTTGGAATTATTATTTTAAGCGTTTAATCATGTCTTCGATGAAGTTCGATATTCCGTTACTGGATCGAAACACCAGATTCCCTTTATGGCAAGTCAAGATGAGGGATGTTCTCATCCAGATGGATCTACATCAAGCGTTGCTGGGCGTTGACAAAATGCCCGCATCATGGACAAACGAAGAAAAGGAGATGCGTGGTCTGAAGGCTTTATCTCAAATCCGCTTAMWTCTATCTAACGATGTATTGCAAGATGTTCTGAAGGAAACTTCTGCGGCTTCACTATGGCTGAAATTGGAGCAGTTACTAATGACGAAGAGCCTACCTAACAAGCTGCACTGAAGCAGCGACTGTTTAATCTCAAGATGATGGAAGGTGGCTCTCTGTCCGATCACATTTCCATGTTCAAAGAGTTAGTCAATAACTTGGAGAACATGGATGTCCAGTACGAGGATGAAGATTTGGCTTTATTCTTGTTGTCATCATTGCCCGAATCCTACAGCCATTTTCGGGATACTATCATCTATAGCCGCGACACTCTTGTGTTAGATGAAAGTTCTTACAGTCTTAGACTCTAAGGAGAAGATGAAGCAGATTACAGGTGGAACAGAAACAAAGTCCGAAGGCTTAAATGCCAGAGGCAGAACAACAGACAAAGGTAAAAACTTCCAACGAGGCAGATCCAAGTCTAAAGGCAAACAGAAGTTTTGCAACTATTGCCACAAAAAGGGACATACTATCGACGAATGTTTTAAACTGAAAAACAAGGAGAGGTTAGCAGATAGCAAAAAGGCAAGTACTTCGGCTAAAGCTGATGTAGCAGAGGCCGGTTGTATTGGAGAACTTCTAACAGTTTATTCAGATGAACTGGATTCTTCTGATGAATGGATTCTCGACTCTGGTTGTACTTTTCATATGTGTCACAACAGAAGTTGGTTTTACATATTTGAAAAGGTTAACCATGGTTATGTTCTGATGGGCAAAAACTCTACATGTCCAGTTGTTGGACATGGTTCTGTCAGAATCCGAATGTATGATGGAGTCATCCGAACCATTGGGGATGTTCGATACGTCCCTGACCTTAAAAGAAATTTGTTATCACTCAGCACCTTTGATAAAAAGGGTTATGAGTTTGCCGGTAAAGCTGGAGTTCTCAGAGTTTTTAAAAATGACTCTGACTCACTGAGGGCCAGACGAAAAACCGCAGATCTTTACTTTCTCGAAGGGCAAACAATTTCGAGTGATGTTGCTGTCGCTTCAAAGTCACTCTCAGAACCAGATCAGTCCCGTCTTTGGCACCTTCGACTCGGCCACATGAGTTTTCAAGGCATGTCAGAATTGAGTCGAAGAGGTTTACTTGGTAATCAGAAGGTGGTAGAGTTAGAATTCTGTGAAGACTGTATTTACGGCAAGGCAAAACGAGTGCGATTTATGAGTGGCGTTCACACGACGAAAGGGCCACTCGATTATGTTCACTCGGATTTATGGGGACCAGCTCGAGTTGCTTCGAAAGGTGGAGCTATATATATGCTCACTATTATTGACGATTTCTCAAGAAAGGTGTGGTGTTTCTTTCTAAAGCATAAGGGAGACGTTTTCTCTACCTTCAGAGATTGGAAAGTTCAGGTTGAAAAGCAGTCAGATTTGACGGTAAAGTATCTGCGTACGGATAATGGACTGGAGTTCTGCTCAGAAGAGTTCAATGCCTACTGCCGAAAAGAAGGCATTACTCGTCATCGCACAGTAGTCCATACACCTCAACAAAATGGTGTAGCCGAAAGGATGAATCGCACCATTATGGAGAAGGTCCGCTGTATGCTTTCTAATTCCAAGTAGCCAAAGTCTTTTTGGGCCGAGTCTGCTTCGACTGCTTGTTATGTTATTCTATGCTGTCAAAATCGCGATATATCGCCGATATATCGGCGATATATCGGATATCGCTCGGAAAAAAAAAATCGGTCATGAAAAATCGGCCAAAATATCGCCAACGATATTATCGGCGATATTTGGCGATATTTTGAGCGATATTTTAGTGAAAAATCGGTCCGATATTCCGATTTTTACAAGGGTTAAAATTTGGGCTTTTTTTTATTCCATGGGCCTTATTTTTTGGGCTGCTTAGTAAATTAGGTCTAAATCTAAATCTAAACTTAGTTCAGACTTCTTCTCTCGGTCTCTCTTTTCTCGCTCGAACTAAGCCAGCTGCCCCTTACGACGACTACGTTGAGCTCCAAGAGTTTGTAGATGCAAGAGATGGCCTCCTTTGGTCGGATGTACGAGAAGCAATGGGAGGTAATGAAGAAGTTGGACCAAGTACAAGAAGTAAAAGGGAGCGCTATCGAGATGATGATGATGATGATCATGTTGGAGATGAAGGAGAAGAAAAGGAAGATTGGGAAGCTAACCTAAACGAAGAAGTGAATGTATTGGATGATGTTGACTCGGATGCCGAACCTATTGCTTGCGATTAGCTTGTTTTTGAACACTTTAGATGATGTGATGTTTTAATTTTGAAACTATATTTCTAAACTCTAATTAATGCATATTATATATATAATTCTAAGAAATATTA
>NC_037535.1:15353478-15354632 GCF_001531365.2 Cynara cardunculus var. scolymus
CAGCCTTTATGGATATGATGAATAGGGTATGTCGTCCCTATCTTGATAAATTTGTGATTGTCTTCATTGATGATATTHTRATATATTCTCGGTCGGAAGAAGAACATGCACATCATTTGAGATTACTTCTGGAATTGTTGAAGCAAGAGAAATTGTATGCCAAGATGTCCAAATGTGAATTTTGGTTACGAGAAGTTTAGTTTCTGGGGCATGTCATCTCAAAAGAAGGGATTACAGTGGATCCACTCAAGATTGAAGCTATTAAAAATTGGGAAGCTCCAAAGACTCCAACTGAAGTCAGAAGTTTTCTTGGATTGGTTGGATATTATCGTAAGTTTATACAAGATTTCTCCCGTATAGCTACTCCATTAACGAAGTTGACCAAGAAGAATGTGAAATATGAGTGGGACGAAGCACATGCTCAGGTTTTTCAGGTATTAAAGGATAAGTTATGCAGTGCACCAATTCTATCTTTACCAGATGGAATGGAAGATTTTGTAGTTTATAGTGATGCGTCAAAGATGGGTTTGGGTTGTGTATTAATGCAACATGGAAAGGTAATAGCTTATGCTTCTATACAGTTAAAAGATCATGAAAGACAGTATCCTACTCATGATATGGAATTGGCGGCAGTAGTGTTTGCTTTGAAGATATGGAGACATTATTTGTATGGAACGAAATGCCAAATCTTCACAGATCATAAAAGCTTGCAACATCTGTTCCATCAGAAGGATCTGAATATGCGTCAGAGAAGATGGTTGAAATTGGTAAGTGATTATGATTGTGAAATTTTGTATCATCCAAGAAAGACAAACGTAGTGGCCGATGCATTAAGTCGACAAGAGAAAAGTGGAACTATTAAAAGTATAGCTCTAAGGGTTGAATTGTTACCAAGTATTCAAGAAAAGTTACGAGAGTTTCAACATGAGGCCATGAAAGAAGATAAGATCAAACAGGAAAGATTGGGTGGATTAATATCTGAGTTTGTAAAAGATGATAGAGAATTTTGGAAGTTTCAAAACAGAATTTGGGTACCATGCTATGGTGATCTCATAAAACGTATTTTGGATGAGGATCATAAGTCACGTTTTGCGATACATCCAGGTACAAATAAAATGTATCGGGATTTGAAGCAACATTATTGGTGGCCAGGT
>NC_037535.1:15354967-15378293 GCF_001531365.2 Cynara cardunculus var. scolymus
AGTTGCAATCTTTAGAAATTCCAGTTTGGAAATGGGATCATATCACTATGGATTTCATAACCAAGTTGCCAAGAACATCGAAAGGGTATGATGCTATATGGGTGATAGTAGATCGGTTATCTAAATCTGCACACTTCTTACCTATGAAAGAGTCATATTCGATGGAGAGATTGGCAAAATTATACATTGATGAGATAGTGATACGACATGGTGTTCCTTTATCAATTGTTTCTGATAGAGATAGTCGATTCACTTCTATGTTTTGGAAGAGCTTCCAAAGAGAAATGGATTCACAAATTAAGCTAAGTACAACTTATCACCCTCAGACTGATGGACAAAGTGAACGAACTATCCAAACATTAGAAGATATGTTGAGAGCATGTGTCATTGATTTTGGAGGGTCATGGGATAGTCATTTGGCTTTGGTGGAATTTGCGTACAACAATAGCTATCACTCAAGTATTCAGACAGCACCTTTCGAGGTTCTGTATGGACGCAAATGTCGAACTCCTTTGTGTTGGAATGAAATAGGTGAGAAACAGTTTGCTAGGCCTGAATTAGTTCAGCAAACTGCATATAAAATTGAAGTAATACGGGAACGAATGAAAGAAACACAAGATAGACAAAGAAGTTATGCAGATAAACGTCGGAAGCCGATTGAGTTTCAAGTAGGTGATAGAGTAATGTTGAAAGTATCACCTTGGAAAGGAATAGTACGTTTTGGTAAGAAGGGAAAGTTAAGTCCAAGATACATTGGACCATTCCTTATTATTGGAAAGATTGGAGAAGTAACCTACAAATTAGAACTTCCTTTGGAACTAAGTGGAATWCATGACACGTTTCATGTGTCAAATTTGAGGAAGTGTTTAATAACTCCAGATGTAGCAGTACCATACCTGAAATTAAGGTAGATGAGAGATTATGTTTTGAAGAAACCCCTGAACAGATTACTGACTATAAAGTAAAGAAGTTGTGAAACAAAGAAATTGGGTTAGTAAAGGTTCAGTGGTGTTATCATAAGGGACCAGATGCCACCTGGGAATCAGAGTCTGAGATGCAAATGAAGTATCCCTACCTTTTTGCTTAAATGGAATTTCGGGACAGAATTCTTTTAAGGAGGGAATGTTGTAATATTCAGATTATTATATTAGATTTAATAATTTAAATCTTTATGTTTTTATGAATATTTTATGTAGAAGTGTGTGGGTGTGGGTGATATGTTTATATGAATATTTTATTTAGAAATATGTGGGTGTGGGTGACGTGGTTTTGATTAAGCCGACCTTTGAGGGGCGGTCTAAGTTTATCTGAATATATTATGTAGAAGTGTGTGGGTGAGGGTGACGTGGTCATGCTTAGCCGACCTTAGAAGGGCGGTCATACATTTACTATAAATAGCAAGTGTATGTGAAAGAAAAAGAGGCCTAACACACCTTTGAAACACTTTTTACATTAGGAAAGACTCCTTGGTGAATCTTACGGTTTGGCARAAAAAGAAGAARARAATTCAAAGCTAGAATATCTGATTTCTAAGGTGAGTGTATTAAAGCTTTGAGTATAARTTGTTTACATACAATTTAGTAGTATTTGGAACTGGCCATTATGAATATAATATGTTGAAATATATGTTAAGTCTGGTTAGTTATATTAGAGGCTCTGATCGTGTGACCAGAAGCTCTGGAAGAATGACTAGAAGCTCTGGTAGAGAGACCAGAGAGGCTCTTGTAGAATATATTATAAGTATGGTTTGGAACCAGAGGCTGTGGCAGTGAAACCAGAGGGGCTCTGGTAGAGAGACCGGAGGGGCTCTGGTAGAGAGACCGGAGGGGTTCTGGTAGAGAGACCAGAGGGGCTCTGGTCGAGGGTGTTAAAATACATTCTAAGTCTGATTAGTTCAACCAGAGGCTCTGGTCGTGTGACCAGAAGCTCTGGAAGAAAGACCAGAGGGGCTCTGGTCCAAATATGTTGAAATATTTTTCTAAAGTGTGATTTAGAACCAGAGGCTCTGGTCATGTGACTAGAAGCTCTGGAAGAGAGACCAGAGGGGCTCTGGTCCTAGTTGTCGATATAATTTCTAAGTATTGTTTGAAACCAGAGGTCCGATGGACCGAAGCTGTGTGTTTTGGCGGTGTAACCGCGAGAGAGATGTAATGGCGGTATAATCGCGAGAGAAATGAAATGGCGGTGTAACCGCGAGAGAGATGTAATGGCGGTGTGACCGCGAGAGAGATATGTAATGGCGGTGTAACCCCGAGAGAGATGAAATGGCGGTGTAACCGCGAGAGAGATGAAATGGCGGTGTAACCGCGAGAGAGAAAAATATGTTTATGTATCGAAACAGGTTTGCTTTTAAACTTATTGTTTAGAATGTATGTTGTTTGTTTAAGATTTATACACTCACTAGACCTTTTTGGTCTAACACTCAGTTGTTGGATTAACCGGTTTTGCAGATCATCATACCTCCCAGGATAAAGGAAAGCGAAAAGTTTAGTGTTGATTGCATTTTGTTTACTCATATATGTATTAATTTTTTTTGTTAGTCCATGTTTTGTAACAATACTATATTTAGTACTATGAGTATCAACATGTGGATTATCTATTCATGGGCTTTATGGGTTGTTACATCGGAAAAACTGTTTTATATGAATTCAATGTTATTTCTGATGATAAAAACAATATATTGAAAAAATATCATAGTTATCGAGGACCCATTTTTACATCTCGCCCAGAGTCTAAAAAATGTCAGGAACAGACCTGAAGATAGGTCAAAGGTTCGATCTCGCCATCCCCAATTAGCCTTAGCTGCCCAATGAACCAAAAAATACCCTTTGATATTGATGTCATTATTAACGGGTTTAGTATGGAACCGATTCATAGGTTTTGTATGGGATTGGTTTTTCAAAATTCTTGGACCAAAAAGCATATTTTCAGAAATAGAAAACCAAAATTCAATTGGGATAAAAGTGAAAGGTGTAGTTGTATCCACGCGAAAAGAGACTTGAATACGGCATGCGGTTTGTTCCTCTCCATAAATTCTCTGCTACGCCTTCAACCACCATTGCTCCTTCATTAACCATTGCCACCCCCTCTCTTCATCTCTAGAATCTAACATCTGTATCTGCTTGAGTCCTATTGCTAGATGAAGCTTCATCTTCTCCACCAATGTACATTCTCAACGACACGCCTTATATCCATTATCAAATTAAGAGGATCTTCGTTTTCTACTTCTGCAACGAAGCGGGAGGGTGGTGTTTCCATGGTGCAAGGAGCTTCAAGAGGCTTAGGGCTTGAATTTGTAAGCGTTTCCCTTTCACAATTCTACAATTTTGCAAATTTTATACTCCATTGGTTTTGGTTACCTGTAATTGGATGTTCATAAATTACCTTTTATGTGCTATTTATGTTCTCTGTGGACTTCTTCCATCATCACGCAATTTAGTTGTTCCCTCCACAAAAAGGTTAAAGCCATTTGCTTTTATAGGTGAATGAATTTCCGGTAGTAAATCGAAAAGGAGCACTTAGTCAGCGGAGGTTCATATAAGTTTAACATGACTTACGTTGAGACTTTCATGTTAACATTCCATACTAACATCTATTGACATTTAACATATCTACCATTCTCAGCAAATTTTGATTTCCTATGCGATCCTAATTATATATATATATATATGTGTGTGTGTGTGTGTGTGTGTGTATATATATACACACACACATATATACTGTTGATGGACATATTAAACTGTTTGATAGAGACTACATACAGATCTGTTTTCAGTTAACAGCAACAAGATTCTTCACAATTTTGAATTTTGAATGTGGGAAGTAAAATTTTGACCCAAATGTCAAAGTCTATCTCTTCTTTATCGATTGGTTGATGTAATGGCCTTAAACGTAAAATTTGAAAAGTTTTCAGTTCTCTGGAGCTTTGTAGTTTTTCTCTCTTTCTTGTCTGTTTATATTCTGAACTGACATTGTGCATGTTGATGCTTCTCTTAACTGGAGTAATAACATCAAAGAGTGCTGGGTTTTTTAGGTATTTTACTATTTCAGTGATAGCTGAAGCCCATTTCGTGTGGAAGTACCATGAAATCATGAGTGCTACTCCTGCAGTGCCGTAAGGTACTGCAACATTTGACACAACACAGATTAATATTGGTGGTTGATATGTAAGCCAAATGCATGAAAATCTATTTCATTGCTTTGTCTTTACATTTAACTGAAGTAATTCATATAGACCAAAATGTAGCAGTAGCTATTTTTGTGATGATTGTCATGGGGGCAAAGTGGTAAGTTGACTATGCACATTGAAGAAAGAAAGCATTGTAATTTTGTGGAGATCCCGAAGTTATTGTGGTAATAAGAGTATTTTGATAGGGGGTCCAATAAGTTTCAGACCAAGTATCTACATGGCAAGAAGAACAAAATAATATGTAGTTGGGCGATAATTGGATGAAGAACACAAAGAGTGTTAGATTAAAATACTCAATCCTCTTGTCATTAATATTGTAATGTTATCTTTATTAGAAGTACCTACGATATTACATGCTCTCATGTTGCCCCTCTTTATTTTACCAATTGTTTCTAGGATTCTCGTCCATAGCTCTTTTAGGGGTGTGAGCATTAACATGGATAAGTTATAATGTAGGTTAGAGGTTAGATCTAGGAGGTATGAGGTTGTTGATGGTCCCTTCTCGACCTGGATGAGACAGATATTTGTATACTTGTGTGCCAGAGATAAAACAATAATCTCATATGAATTTACAATATAGCCTTGTGGTTGTCATGCACAGAGCCTTCTTGGATGAAGATAAATATTATTCCAATAACTCATTGTCACGTGAGTCCAAGAATCGCAAACTTAATCTTGAAAGTCTTCCTGTGATGCAAAGGATATCGTTGCTCACACCATTCAAACTGTGTTGGTGTCTAGCCTTCTAAACATAACCCTGTGATGTCTAAGCATCCCTCTCCTTTCATCCCATTAATCGAGAAATATCTCTCGGCTTGTCTTAGCCACTCATGTGCCTCCTCACCTCTAAAAACCAACATCTCCGGTTTGTGAACACGACTTCAATTCTTATGATGATTGGCTTTGTAATTTCTATCCCTTTGTATTCCCCTATGTACCCCCCCTCCTAATGGGTAATTATTGGTTAGCCCACCTCTCGGGCCTCGTCAAACTTTCCTCTCTGATATCAACTCGTCGTCCTTGTTTCTCGACTATTCTCTAAAATTCTCCCCTTTGGTTTCTAAATTGATCTCTTCTTAGTTCCCCTCTATTTTGTCAATCCTCGTTATTGAACTCACATTAAAATCTTCATTGGAACAAAAAGTAAACCTTCTATTAGGTCCAAGGTTAACTCCATTGCTCTCAATAGGGCCTTGGGTTTGAAGTCTTTTAAATTCATTCGAATCCGGTCTACAATTATGGCCCAAATTGTTTCTGGTAATGTCTCTGCTAAGATAAGGCCCCATATTTTTTTTGAAAGGCAATAAATTTATTACAAAAAGAGAACCCAGAAATACGAGGAGGCAAAATTCTGCAACGAGCAGCATGCCAAAAGGACCAACAGCCCGCTACAAAACAAAATGATACAAAGACCCGGCCCGAACCTCGAACAGGACCGCCATTAACTTTGCCAATATGAGCCACTCAACCACTCTACCCAAGCAGGTTTCCTATGCTTAGCCCTGTTTGAGATCCAAAGAAATGAGCTCGACTAGATTTCGAAAAGCAGCTTTCTAATATCGATCCGAGCACCCCTTTCAAAAACCAGAGCATTTTGCTTCCTCCACAAGATGAATAGAGAAGACCAAATGACTGCTTCCCTTGCCGACGCTAAATCAGACTCACCATGCCGGTTTCCCAAATCAGTTCTTCAATCGATCTTCTTGACTGGAAATTTCCTCCGCACCAAGCAAATTTTTTCCCACAACTAAACACTAATCGAGCACTCCAGAAAGCAGTGATTAAGAGATTCTACATTACCATTGCATTTTGGGCAGAGTCTAGAGTCTACATCAAAACCCCTATCATACAAAATTTCCCTCACTGAATCCCTCCTTTACACAACCTCCAAACAAAGACGTTGACTTTCTTTGGTACTAAAGAACACCATCGGGTATTTCCAGGCCCATTGTGAGTATTCAGCAACCTATTATCCAGCAGACCCCTCAACTTTTTCAGAGTGAATACCCCATTTCATCCAAATCCCAAACCCATTTATCAGACCCAGAAGGATTAAGCGAGATAGGTTGCTGACTTGCAGCAGCCACAGAAGATCCTCAAACTCTCGACTGGCTCTACTCCCAAGGCATCTATCCCAACTCCACGGCCAACCTTCTACTCCAGCTGGACCAATCATATCTCCCGGTTTCACCAATTTTACCCTTTCTAAAGCCCACAAATGTGGAAATCTATCTTTTAATATACCACCTTCCAACCAGCGATCTGACCAAAAGTCGATATCTGCCCATCACCAATACTTCTACTAAACGAGTCCGAGAAATATAAACCTAAATCCTCTATCTCAGTTATCGCCTTAATCACTCCTCCCCACGTGCCCCCAAGCATGCCCCTACTATCTTCTACCACTAAAGCTACTATCTCTACTGTAAACGCTCGAGATAGTTCTATGCCACAAAACTCCTCTCTCTGATTTGAATCTCCAAAGCCATTTCCCCAGCAAAGCCAAATTAAATGCTCGAATACTCCCTAGCCCTAACACCTCCCCCATTTGAGCATATCACAAATTGCCATATCCTACTGAACCCATGAAGGATAACGCTACCTGTCACCCCCTCCCCAAAAGAATTTCCTTGATCTCTCAAGGGTTTGCATGTTGCCTATCGGGGCACTATACAAGGAGAAAAAGTACAATGGTAGATTGTTCAGCACGGATTTAATTAGCGCGAGTCTTCCACCCATTAAAATAAGCTTACCCGTCCAGATGTCTAGTCTAGATTTTAGATTTTGGATAACCAGCTGCGAAGATGCTTCTCGAACCATCGAGGCTCCACTCGGGAGGCCTAAATACGTGAAGGGAAGAAATCCCGAGTCGCAATTTATAATTGTCGTTGCTTATTCTATAGACTCCTTTTCTACCCCAATTCCATATAACTTGCTTTTCGAGAGGTTTACTTTAAGACACGATGCTTATTGAAAGCAAAGGAGTAAAGCTCTTCGGTTCTTTTAAGTTTGTCTGACTCCATTTTCCAAAGAAAAGAGCATCATCGCCAATTGAAGATGAGAAACCTCGACTTTGTCTCGACCAACCTTCACTTCTTCAAAGAGTCCCTTAGACTTTGCTTCTTCCATGACAATATTCATCCCTTCCATCGCAATAAGAAAAAGGAAAGGTGATAAAGGATCACCTTTAACACATATTTTTATTAAGCCCAAATTGGTAATCATCATTCATCACCTTCATTGCAATTTCTTTCCCTTTGTTGTTGCTCCTCTTTCCCTTTCTCTTTTTTTTTTTTGTCATTGCCTTTAGGGCTATGATGTGGGTCTCAATCAACATTAGTTCCTCCATGGAAGCGAGCCATGGCTCGATTGTTAGGTGCTAATTTTAATCAAAATAGTTATTTTTTTTTGCTATATTGACTTGGCTATTACCTATAAATAGGTTGGGTTATCCTCATTTGTGAATAATCCCAATTTCGAAAATAAGATTCCTTTGATTTCCCAGTCCTTCCAAAATTCTCTCTACATCGTTTTCTCTAATTTCTTGACAAACTGGTATTAGAGCGTTAGGGTTCCTTCCAATCGCTAATCATTGGTCTCCTCCTCAATCGATTTGGATTTAGCCTCATTATCGATTCTGATTTTGTCTTTGAGTCGCATTTTTCTGGAATCGTTTCTGTTAGCAAGTGATTGAGTCAATTTGGTGTCTGATTCAAGGTGAAGCTTCTCGATTCTGGAAATCGATGGTGTAAATTGACGGATTCAGCAGTCCATTTGAGGAATCGGCAACAACAGTCAATTTCTAAAATTCATCCGGTCTAAATTGATTCTTCTACAATCAATTCTGTTGTTGGATGCTCAATTGGAGGTATCGACTTGTGACCAGGAATCAAACTTGATGTTTGATTTCTTGAATGGTCGATTTTTTGGGGATCAATTTTTGGATTACCGATTTTGGACAACCAATTTAGAAATTGCCGACTCAATTGAAGATTAGTCTCGATATTTGTTCTTGATTTCTCAGCACTGAATCTTGTACCATAGTTCTTTTCAAGATTTCAGAAAATGCCTCCACAAATGATCAAGATAGACAAGTTTACAGGAAAGAACAACTTCAACTTATGGAGAATTAAGATGAGAGATCTCCTAAAACAATAAGGCATATAAATTCCCTTGGCTGGTGAAAAGATATGGTTGAATCTGAGTTTGCACAACAAGATGAGAAGGCTCACTCTACCATCTTGTTGTCTTTGGCGGATGAGGTGATTTATGAAGTTGCCGATGAGGAGACTGCTGCGTCTTTATGGCTGAAACTAGAGTCTCTACATGACCAAGTCCTTAACGAACAAGTTGTTAAAGCAGAAGGTTATTCTTATTACGAATGAAGGAGGGAATGCCCTTGAAAGAACATCTTGACGAGTTAAACTCCATTCTTATGGATTTGAAGAATGTTGAAGTCAAGATTGAAGATGAGGATGCCGCCCTCATTTTATTGGTTTCGTTGCTCATTTCATATGAATATTTTGTCAACTCGTTCGTTGTTGGTAGAGACACAATTACTATGGAAGAAGTTCGTTCAAGTTTGCACTCACGAGAGTTGCGCCATAAAGCTTCAGGAAGTAGTTCCGAAAGCCAATCGATGGGCTTGTTGATGGTAAACGGAGATAGAGACAGAGGCAGAGATAAAGGCTGAGAGAAAGGAAAAGGGAAGTGGAAAAGTAGAGGCTGATCAAGATCGAAGACTAGAGGTCCAAGTGGAAAACTGAAGGGATGGCTGCCATTATTGTAAAGATCCGGGTCATTGGAAAAATGGGTGTCCAAAACTAAAGACAAAAGGATCCGCTGCTGTAGCAAAAGATGATTCGGGTTCGGAGGCTGAATGGTGCTCTCGGTGGTTGATTGCAAAACTCAGTCAGAGGTATGGATTCTTGATTCCACATGTTCATTTCAGATGACACCACATAAGGATTGGTTCAACACCTATGATAAGATTGCAATCGGAAATGTCTTGATGGTGCAATGTTGTTGGAATTGGATCGGTGAGCATCAAAATGCATGATGGGACAGTGAGAACTCTAACAGATGTTCGTCGTATACTCGGGTTGAAGAAAAACATGACCTCTTTGGGAGTGTTGAACTCAAAAGGCTTCAAGTGCACCGGTGAGGGTGGAGTAATTCGGGTCACTAAGGGTGCATTAGTAGTGATGAAAGGAGTCAAGAGAGGTACCTTGTATGTGCTTAGGTAGCATGGTTGTTGGATCAGCAGCACCAGCCCTTAATCCTGTAGAGAATGAGTCAGATTTGACAATCTGTGGCACACGAGGCTAGAGCATGTTAGTGAGAAAGGCATGGTAATTCTCAGCAAGAAAGGACTTCTTGGAGGTCATAGAGTTGCTGAATTGGGCTTTTGTGAGCATTGTTTCTTTGGAAAACAAAGGAGAGTTAGTTTTTCAAAAGCTGTCCATACAACCAAGTCGACTTTAGATTACCTTCACGCTGATTGTTGGGGTCCCTCGCAAGTTCCCTCATTTGGTGGTGGTTGTTACTTCCTCTCAATTATTGACGACTACTCTAGGATGACTTGGGTATTCGTCGTGAAGCATAAGAGTGAGTCTTTTGAGAAGCTTAAAGATTGAAAAGTTCTCATTGAAAATCAAGTTGGGAAGAAGATAAAGCGGCTGCGAACGGACAACGGATTGGAGTTTTATTCAAGTGAGTTTGATCAATTTTGTGAAGATGAAGGAATTACAAGGCACCGAACGGTTAGGCACACTCCACAGCAGAATGGAGTAGCCAAAATGATGAATAAAACGCTGCTGGAAAGAGTGAGATGTATGCTGTCAAATGCAGGGTTGACTAGAAGTTTTTGGGCAGAAGCGTTAAACACGGTTTGCTACTTGGTGAATAGATCCCCGGAAACGACAATTGATTGTAAAACTCCTATTGAGGTGTGGTCGGGTAAGCCAGCTGATTACACGGGCTTAAGAATATTTGGTTGTCCTTCATACTACCATGTTAGTGAAGGAAAATTGGAACCAAGATCAAAGAAGGGGTTGTTCATGGGATACAAAATTGGAGTAAAGGGCTGCAAAATTTGGTCTCTTGATAAAAGAAAGGTGATTCTCAGTCGTGACATAGTGTTTGATGAGGAGAGTATGTTACGTGGCGTGAGGTATTCATCTACTCCAAGTGTTTAAGAGGAGAGTGTGTCCGAACAAGTGGAGTACGAGTTAAATGGTCCTGATGAAGGCGAGAATACTGCTGGAAAGCCCAGTAACTCGCCTCAAACTGAACCTGTTGTGCCCGAAAATCAGCACCAACCTGCAGAATTTCGATCTATAGCATTAGATAAGCCCAGAAGACAAGTTGGTAGGCCAATTCGATATGGTTTGATGACATGGTGGCCTGTGCTTTGCAAGTTGCTGAAGAAATGGAGTTCTTTGAGCCATCTACTTACAAAGAAGCAATCACAACGAAGGAGGCTAATGTGTGGATAACAACCATGAGTGAAGAGATGGAATCCCTTCACAAGAATAGAACTTGGGAATTAATGAAGTTACCTCAAGGCAGAAAAGTTGTGACCTGTGAGTGGATCTTTAAACGGAAAACGGGGCTGCGAGGAGCTGAAAGTGTGAGATACAAGGCCCGTTTGGTGACTAGAGGTTATAGCCAAGTGCAAGGGGTTGATTATAATGAAATTTTCTCGCCGGTCGTGCGTCATACATCCATTTTCGGGTGTTGTTGGCATTAGTAGCACAAGCAAATTTGGAGTTGGAACAATTGGACGTTAAAACAGCTTTCTTACATGGTGAGCTTGAAGAGGAAATCTATATGAGTCAACCGTAGGGTTTTGTAGCTCAAGATAAAGAAAAATATGTTTGTAAGCTCAAGAAATCGCTTTAAATCTCCAAGACAGTGGTATAAACGTTTTGACAGCTTTATGGTGAGTCATGGTTTTACTAGAAGCCTTTATGATTGCTGTATATATCATAAGAAAGGTGCTGATGGTCACATGTGTATCTGCTACTTTATGTGGACGATATGTTAGTAGCTGCTCGTGATAAGGCTGAAATTAAGAAGTTAAAAAGACTCCTTAATTCTGAGTTTGACATGAAAGATTTGGGGGCTGCTCAAAAGATTCTCGGTATGGAGATTATCCGAGATAGATCTAGATGTAAACTTTTCTTGTCCTAAAAAAGTTACATTTTGAAGATACTTTCTCGATTTGGTATGGCTTCTGCAAAGCCTGTGTGCATACCTTCATCGGCAAATTTCAGATTATCAGTGGCTTTGGCAGGAGATTGTATTGTAGCTGAATTTTCAGATTCTGATTGCGCAGCTGACCTTGACACACGGAGGTCATTAACGGGATATGTATTCACTGTTGGAGATGCCTTAGTGAGCTGGAAAGTGACGTTACAGCCGTCTATTGCTTTGTCTACAACAGAGGCTGAATATATGGCTCTTATGGAGGCTGCAAAAGAAGGGATTTGGCTGAAAGGTTTGCTTTGAGATCTTGGGTTTCATCAAGATTAGACTGTAGTTTTTTGTGACAGTTTGAGTGCTATTTGTCTTGCAAAAGACTAGGTGCATCATGAGAGAACGAAACATATAGATGTTCCTTATCACTTTATACGTTCGGAAAGGAGAATTAAAGTGAAGAAAGTGAAGATTGATGACAATCCGACTGATGCACTAATGAAACCCATTTCTTTGAACAAGTTTAGGCATTGTTTAGATCTCCTAAACATTGATAGCGGGAAGTAAAACTTTTACTGTACTAGAATTAAAGCCAAGGTGGAGATTTGTTAAGTGTGGCTTTAATTAAAATAGTTAGTTTTTTTTGCTTTCATGACTTGGCTATTACCTATAAATAGGTTAGGTTATCCTCATTTGTGAATGATCCCAATTTCGAAAATAAGGTTCCTTCGATTTCCCAGTTCTTCCAAAATTCTCTCTACATCGTTTTCTCTAATTTCTTGACAGCTCGATTTTTCCCTCCATCTAAACGAACTCGACCTCTATCTCTAAAATTCGTTCTACCATAGTTGAATGGTCCAACTCGATCCCCCTCAACAATTTTCCTTCCAATTCTTCCACGCTTTTGGATGCCATAAGTTTCTAGACCAATTTGACAGAACCTCGACAAATTTTTAATAAAACGTGGACTGATTTGTAGAAACCTGTCAACTTGATAATAACAGCAGAAACCAAATTGTATTGAAAATGGACAAGTCTAGTTTGGCCTATATTTCAGAGATAAGCCAACTCTCCATGATGCTTACTTGTTCACTCACTTGTCTTTGGTCTTTTATAACGAAAATAGTATGACAATCTAATTCCCCTCCCACTCTATTTAAAGAACTCCCTCGCAAAGCAAATACTGAAATTGCATTGTTCAAGTAGTAAGTGGCTCTCACCGGCCTAAAAAAAACTCCCACTCGCTTGTCTATTTGACAAAAACATTTCTAAGTTGGGTGTTTGCGGAAATAGCCTTCCTACTCCCCAGGGATAGAGATAAAGTCTGCTGATATTTTGGCCGTGGGATATACTGAGTAGGTTTGGTTTGGTTTAACAAGGTAATGTTTGTATTTACATGATTGATAGCTATTTATGTATAGGAGATTAGCATAGGATAGTTTTGTACTTGATTCGATTATAGTTATTGAATATTGAGATATGCATCTTGGAAGAAAACCTACACTCTCGTAAGTAGGCAATTTTGTTTCCTTGTTGTTCTACCAATGAAATTGTTTTCCGGCTCTATCAATTTGATATTAGAGCATCTCGTCCCAGGACCAATGACAACGAAGCAAGTCGCTGAGTTGGAAGAAAAACCAGGGCATAAATCAAAGAGTTTAGATCTACGATATTCGCCTGGTTCACCACAATGGACAAAATATTTGCTTCCCTGTTAGAGTTTATATGTCAAATTGTTGTGACCCAAATCCCACAGGCTGATGGAGTGCAGGCCAAAAAGGGGCCGAGAGAAGGGGATGAAGTTCATTCGAATTCAATGGGCAAGGGGGAGCAGAGTAGGGACGGGTATAAAACCGTAACAAGAAAAAATGAATGGTCATCATGGATGGTACAGACTTGCAAGGGGATTTCATGTGTGGCTATGGCAAGGGCGGGGGACACGTCTCTAGGGGAGACAGAGGCATTCGATTGGGTAACAGTGTGAACAGGAATCATGGTGATGGATTTCACAGCGGTAATGGCTAACAAGAAGGACTGGCGGCTTCCTTATAGCAGTAATGCCACAAAAGGGCTCTTGCATGGAAAAGAAGCAAATGAGAGGGGAGTGACAAGCAGATGTGGCTAGAAAACACTTTGGGAGGATACCGCCAAGCTTAGGCTCACGTATCAAAGGGAGAGGGGGCCGAACAAGGGGCCTAAAGCCCTCAACTTACTGGCCTTCATTTTGGGCTTGAAGTGGGGCTTGAATACAAGTCTGATTTTAGTTTGGTAACAATTTCTATTTTGGGCAGTGAGAAGGGGATCCGAAAGCCTTTGAACCTTAGTTTCTCGTCATGGAAGTTGGGCTCCATTTTGAAGTTCTTTTATGGGTTCCATGCAAGGGGAATACAAAGGAGAAATTGGGATCCCGTGGACAAGCCAAACATCTCATAGAACCATATTTTCATAAACAAACCAAGCATATCATGGTTAATGCCATTTTATCAATGAGAAAGTAGTTGGAATCTCTCATGAACCCCCATCAATAGAACGAGTTTGGCTCGATGAGTATAGCAAGTTGCTGATGTATTGATGAGCAGGGACGGACCCAAATTTTTTTTCATACGATGGCACCATATAATTAATATAATATAATATACATCTAAAAATAATTACAAAAAATATGGTATTATAGTACCGATAAACAATTCCTAAACTTGTACCCGACGCGTCTTCATTTTTTGAAAATGGTCAATATATACCCAAAAATAATTACAAAAAGTATGGTTTTTATAGAATTGAGAAACAACTCCTAAATTTGTCCTCGGTGTATCTTCATCTTTTGGAAACGATCAATGACATCTTTGTTTTTAACATTACTAAGGGCTTCCTTTTCTATGGCACAAATGAGGGCATAATTCAAAAAATCATCACCAATTCGATTACGTAAATCTGTCTTGACAAGCTTCATCGCCGAAAAGCATCTTTCAACAGTAGCAGTTGCAACAGAAAAACCAATGTTAGTTTCAATAACCGGTAGACTAAAGGATGAGAAAGATGCTTTCTTGTTGCCACCATTAATCTGGCKAGGTCGGCAATACCGTTTAAGTTGGCAAATCTGACATCATTATAAACAGAATGATAGTAGATGTCAAGTTCGTGCTCAAGAATGATCCTTTCCTTGTCTTCAAAATCTCGGGGATACATATGACTCAACTTCAATAGGCTTGATTTGTTAAACTGAGAAAACGAATTGCGTGGATTCAGAGCTGCCATGTTTTGAAGCAAGTCGCTGCTTATCTCACCAAAACGATCACCAAACTCTCGGATCTGCATATCCAAAACAGTGTTGAATATATCATAGTTATAATAATGTTGATTGTTAATGTTCATCCTTTTCCTTGAACTTTTTGTATTAACATAAGCTTCAGCCATATCCAACTTCACAATCTTATGTTTATCACAAAAAGAGTAGCATTTCTCCAAAACTTGATCAAACCCATTTTCTCTCAACATTTGTAATTGACCTTTGGTTGTTCCTATCAAATCAATAGCTTCCAAGATGTCTTCATCTTTCCTTTAAAGAGCTTGAGACAATGAATTTGTTAATCCTAAGATCGTTCATATCAAGTGCGTATAAAAGACAAATTCAAATGTCTTTAAGTATTATAAAAGATCTCTTGCTTGAAGCCGACTAGCTCCATTATCACCATCATCTTCGACCTATTCAAGCACCTGTATAACCTCTGGAAACAAAGCAATCAAACTCACGATTGTTTGAAGATGAGAATTCCATCGTGTATCTCGAGCTCGGACAAGGGAAATCTCTTGGTTTAACCCCTTACCAGTCTCAATTTCGTTATTTCCAATTTCTTCTTGAATTCTCTCTTTGTGACTTTCTCGTAGCATATCTTTTCGTTTGCAAGAAGAGTTTACAACAGTAACAACCAACGCAAGCAAATCAAAGAAGACCTTAATACCTTCGTGTTTTTTTTTTTGCAACCGCCACAACTACTAACTGAAGTTGATGGGCAAAACAATGTATATAAAATGCCGAGTCATTATCGCTCAAGATCAAAGCTTTCAACCCATTGAACTTACCATTCATGTTGCTAGCACCGTCATAACCTTGTCCTCTTACCTATTTTAAAGATAAATTAAGCTATTTAGCTAAATATTCAATGATATAATTAAGACTTAAAGCAAATAAATTATTAAGAAACTTTTTTACCTTTGTGAAACTCAATCCATGTTTTGCAAATAAAGCATCCAGGGCAGATTTAAGACTTACAGCAGATGTATCCATGACATGAAGAATGCCGAAAAATCTTTCTTGAACACAAATCTTTCTTGAACAACTCCGACTTTGTCAACAAACCTCAAAACCACGGCCATTTGTTCTTTTCTAGAGACATCACTAGACTCATCCACCAACAAAGCAAATACATCATCACCAATTTCCCCAATAACGCCTTTCAACACCTCTTCTGCAAAGCAAGTAACAAGATCTTTTTGAATCTTTGGAGATGTCAATTGATTGTTCTTCGGAGCATTTTGTAATATAACCTTTTCAGTCTCCCCATTTGTTCTTCCGATTAATTTTAAAGTCCCCAAGAAAAGCCCTTTGTACATAGACTTTTCCGACTCATTGTTGCCACGAAATCGTAAAGCATTCTCCAACAAATATCTACAAACTTCAACGGGAGCATTCAATCGCATGTGGTACTCGGTCTTCATGAGTTCTGTTTGTTTACGAAGGGCAATAACAATTGATTGGTTTTGGTTAACCAAATCTTCACATTTTTTAAGTGCTTTATGGTGAAAACTATTAACCTCACCCTCATGATGCATAAGTCTATCTTTTTTACTCCAACTATTGAATCCCTCCGCCACAAATGCCTCTATCCCATGATTCCCACCTTGGTCTCTGAACAAGTAACAAGGCAAACAATATGCTCTGTCTACTTTTACACTGTATTCCAACCATTGAAATTGATCAAACCAAGTAACAACAAACCGTCTTCCTTTAGCCCCTATAACTTTGGTTGGAAAGATGTGACCTCGTGGTTGAAAAGGACCCCTTACCAAGTATTGCCGTCTAATTTCGTCTCTTTGATTTGGGTTATAAATTATAATTTTGGTTCTCTCTGATGGATCCCAAGGAAGATCGTTAACATCAATCACATTGTTGGATGCATCATTATTACCGGTTGATGATGAAGCTTTTCGTTTCAAATATTTTTCCATAATGAATGAGTTATGTAAATCTAAGTAATGAAAGCAATAATAAGTAATCAGTAATGAGTAATGTAAATTAGTAAATCTAATCAACATCTGAAAACTAAACATCATCAACTAAACTAAGTAATCAACTAATGAATTGATCAATTTGTATTTTGTAACTCAGTAGTCAGTAACACAGTGTCACAGTCTGTCAGTCAAGTAGTCAACAATTCAATTTTATTCAATCATCAATTCATCATCAAATTCAAGAGTTAACTTAAGTAATCACTAATCAAGTAGGTAATCAACTAAAAGTCTAAGATTAAGAGTAAAAATGGATACCTAAAATGGGTAAATATGAAAATAGAGATCAAATCATCAACTCATCAAGTGAGAATCGTTCGAGTGAGTCTTCAACTCTTTAAGAATCGTCAGAGCAGAGTGAGTCAGTATCGAGTCTTCAAGACTCGTTCCAATCAATGAATCGAATCGATTCTCGCTGTCCCTGGTAGTCGCCTTGTCAGCTTGTCGTTGTCGCTCACTCGCTCATTCGCACCAGATCCTTCGTCGTCACTCACTCGCACTCGCAGCAGGTATACGCGTTTAGGGCTTTGGGCCTTAGGGCTTTAAGCCTTAAGGCTGTTGCAGACTGTAGTTCACTTTATTTGGGCTTACTTATTTGATTATTCTATTTTTTGGGCTTTGCAATTTGCAATTTGGAGATGTCAATTGGGCTTTATTTTGTTTTGGTTTTAGTTGCACTGTTTGAATTTCAGGAAAATACAGTAGCACCTTCCAAAACGATGTGGTAGCACCGTTAACAAACCTAAATTTTTTACCCTTCGGTGGCTAAATAATACGGTGGCACGTGCCACCCATGCCACCACACCAGGTTCGCCTGTTGATGAGGCCACTACAAGGTCCACAAATAGCCTTATGTGGATGAGTTGGGCATGTTGGCATGTATGGTCAAACTTGAGGAGTATCACACATAAGATTAAGCAAGTCTTTTTAATTCTATTATTGTTGCTGTGCTCACAATTAAGGTTTCATGTCTCAACCCATGACTCTTAGGTGCTATTTTATGAGGTGCTGAAGTCTTGAAGTCTTATTTCATTTTTTACTGATAAGAGTTGGTGTTGAAGTCTGAAAGCAAATCAATAACATTGTTTTTGTTAACGGTGCTACCGTATCGTTTTGGAAGGTGCTACCGTATTTTCCTGAAATTCAAACAGTGCAACTAAAACCCAAACAAAATAAAGCCCAAACAAAATGCAAAGCCCAATTGACATCTCCACTTTGCAAACTGCAAAGCCCAAAAAATAGATTAATCAAATAAGATAAGTAAGCCCAAATAAAGTGAAATGCAGTCTGCAACAGCCTTAAGGCTTAAAGCCCTAAGGCCTAAAGCCCTAAACGCGTATACCTAGTGCGAGTGAGCGACGACGAATGATCTGGTGCTAGTGAGCAACAACGACAAGGCGACAACCAGGGACAACGAGAATCGATTCGATTCATCGATTGGAACGAGTCTTGAAGACTCGGTACTGACTCACTCCGCTCGGATGATTCTTGAAGAGTTGAAGACTCACTCGAACGATTCTCACTTGATGAGTTGATGATTTGCTCTCTATTTTCAGATTTACCCATTTTAGGTATCCATTTTTACTCTTAATGTTAGACTTTTAGTTGATTACTTGATTAGTGATTACTTAAGTTAACTCTTGAATTTGATTATTGAATAAAATTTGAATTGTTGACTACTTGACTGACAGACTGTGACACTGTGTTAGTGACTATTGAGTTATAAAATACAAATTGTTCAATTCATTAGTTGATTACTTAGTTTAGTTGATGATGTTTAGTTTTCAGATGTTGATTAGATTTACTAATTTACATTACTCATTACTGATTACTTATTATTGCTTTCATTACTTAGATTTACATAACTCATTCATTATGGAAAAATATTTGAAACGAAAAGCTTCATCATCAACCGGTAATAATGATGCATCCAACAATGTGATTGATGTTAACGATCTTCCTTAGGATCCATTAGAGAGACCCAAAATTATAACTTATAACCCAAATCAAAGAGACGAAATTAGACAGAAATACTTGGTAAGGGGTTCTTGTCAACCACGAGGTCACATCTTTCCAACCAAAGTTATAGGGGCTAAAGGAAGACAGTTTGTTGTTACTTGGTTTGATCAATTTCAGTGGTTGGAATACAGTGTAAAAGTAGATAGAGCATATTGTTTGCCTTGTTACTTGTTCGACCAAGGTGGGAATCATGGGATAGATGCATTTGTGGCAGAAGGATTCAATAGTTGGAGTAAAAAAGACGGACTTACGCTTCATGAGGGTGAGGTTAATAGTTTTCACCATAAAGCACTTAAAAAATGTGAAGATTTGGTTAACCAAAACCAATCAATTGTTATTGCCCTTCGTAAACAAACAGAACTCATGAAGACCGAGTACCACATGCGATTGAATGCTCCCGTTGAAGTTTGTAGATATTTGTTGGAGAATGCTTTACCATTTCGTGGCAACGCTGAGTCGGAAAAGTCTATGTACAAAGGGCTTTTCTTGGGGACTTTAAAATTAATCGGAAGAACAAATGGGGAGATTGAAAAGGTTATATTACAAAATGCTCCGAAGAACAATCAATTGACATCTCCAAAGATTCAAAAAGATCTTGTTACTTGCTTTGCAGAAGAGGTGTTGAAAGGCGTTATTGGGGAAATCGGTGATGATGTATTTGCTTTGTTGGTGGATGAGTCTAGCGATGTCTCTAGAAAAGAACAAATGGCCATGGTTTTGAGGTTGGTTGACAAAGTCGGAGTTGTTCAAGAAAGATTTGTGTTCAAGAAAGATTTTTCGGCATTGTTCATATCATGGATACATCTGCTGTAAGTCTTAAATCTGCCCTGGATGCTTTATTTGCAAAACATGGATTGAGTTTCACAAAGGTAAAAAGGTTTCTTAATAATTTATTTGCTTTAAATCTTAATTATATCATTGGATATTTAACTAAATAGCTTAATTTATCTTTAAAATAGGTAAGAGGACAAGATTATGACGGTGCTAGCAACATGAGTGGTAAGTTCAATGGGTTGAAAGCTTTGATCTTGAGTGATAATGACTCGGCATTTTATATACATTGTTTTGCCCATCAACTTCANAGCAACATGAGTGGTAAGTTCAATGGGTTGAAAGCTTTGATCTTGAGTGATAATGACTCGGCATTTTATATACATTGTTTTGCCCATCAACTTCAGTTAGTAGTTGTGGCTGTTGCAAAAAAACACGAAGGTATTAAGGACTTCTTTGATTTTCTTGCGTTGGTTGTTACTGTTGTAAACTCTTCTTGCAAACGAAAAGATATGTTACGAGAAAGTCACAAAGAGAGAATTCAAGAAGAAATTGGAAATAACGAAATTGAGACTCGTAAGGGGTTAAGCCAAGAGATTTCCCTTGTCCGAGCTCGAGATACACGATGGAATTCTCATCTTAAAACAATCGTGAGTTTGATTGCTTTGTTTCCAGAGGTTATATAGGTGCTTGAATATGTCGAAGATGATGGTGATAATGGAGTTAGTCGGCTTCAAGCAAGAGGTCTTTTATCATACTTAAAGACATTTGAATTTGTGTTTTATACGCACCTGATATGAACGATCTTAGGATTAACAAATTCATTGTCTCAAGCTCTTCAAAGGAAAGATGAAGACATCTTGGAAGCTATTGATTTTGTGAACATGTTTTCAAAATTGTCAAAGAAGACTGCAATTATCAAAGAAGGTTGCATATACAATTTCAAATATTGTGGCCACATTTATTACAATTTAGACAATTGGAATTCGGCGCCTGACTTTGAAGAATTAAGTTACATGCTTTCACAACAACTAAAATGTGCCTATAAAAGGGGAGGTTGATTCTTCATTTGCTGATCATCCCAAACACATCCTTTTTTCACAGAATACATATATACAAAATCCTTTGTATTGTATTTTTCTATTCCAACCTTGTAAACACTTCAACATATAGTGAATTGGTTCTCGGCTTCCTCCGCCCGTGGTTTTTTCCCGATTTGGGTTCCACGTAAATCCTTGTGTCTATCTTACTTATTGTCTCGGTTCTTTTCGTTCGTGATTAATTACGCTTGATTAAAATATTAATTCCATTCCGCGTCAAACTAATATTATTATTATTTGCTCGGATTCTTGGGGTGTGTTTCAAACACATTTACAACAATTGGTATCAGAGCATCCAGGTTTTAATATTAGTTTGTTGGAATTATTATTTTAAGCGTTTAATCATGTCTTCGATGAAGTTCGATATTCCGTTACTGGATCGAAACACAAGATTCCCTTTATGGCAAGTCAAGATGAGGGATGTTCTCATCCAGATGGATCTACATCAGGCGTTGCTGGGCGTTGACAAAATGCCCGCATCATGGACAAACGAAGAAAAGGAGATGCGTGGTCTGAAGGCTTTATCTCAAAGCCGCTTACATCTATCTAATGATGTATTGCAAGATGTTCTGAAGGAAACTTCTGCGGCTTCACTATGGCTGAAATTGGAGCAGTTACTAATGACGAAGAGCCTACCCAACAAGCTGCATCTGAAGCAGCGACTGTTTAATCTCAAGATGATGGAAGGTGGCTCTCTGTCCGATCACATTTCCATGTTCAAAGAGTTAGTCAATAACTTGGAGAACATGGATGTCCAGTACGAGGATGAAGATTTGGCTTTATTCTTGTTGTCATCATTGCCCGAATCCTACAGCCATTTTCGGGATACTATCATCTATAGCCGCGACACTCTTGTGTTAGATGAAGTTCTTACAGCCTTAGACTCTAAGGAGAAGATGAAGCAGATTACAGGTGGAACAGAAACAAAGGCCGAAGGCTTAAATGCCAGAGGCAGAACAACAGACAAAGGTAAAAACTTCCAACAAGGCAGATCCAAGTCTAAAGGCAAACAGAAGTTTTGCAACTATTGCCACAAAAAGGGACATACTATCGACGAATGTTTTAAGCTGAAAAACAAGGAGAGGTTGGCAGACAGCAAAAAGGCAAGTACTTCGGCTGAAGCTGATGTAGCAGAGGCCGGTTGTATTGGAGAACTTCTAACAGTTTATTCAGATGAACTGGATTCTTCTGATGAATGGATTCTCGACTCTGGTTGTACTTTTCATATGTGTCACAACAGAAGTTGGTTTTACACATTTGAAAAGGTTAACCATGGTTATGTTCTGATGGGCAACAACTCTACATGTCCAGTTGTTGGACATGGTTCTGTCAGAATCCGAATGTATGATGGAGTCATCCGAACCATTGGGGATGTTTGATACGTCCCTGACCTTAGAAGAAATTTGTTATCACTCAGCACCTTTGATAAAAAGGGTTATGAGTTTGCCGGTAAAGCTGGAGTTCTCAGAGTTTTGAAAAATGACTCTGACTCACCGAGGGCGAGACGAAAAACCTCAGATCTTTACTTTCTCGAAGGGCAAACAATTTCGAGTGATGTTGCTGTCGCTACAAAGCCACTCTCAGAACCAGATCAGTCCCGTCTTTGGCACCTTCGACTCGGCCACATGAGTTTTCAAGGCATGTCAGAATTGAGTCGAAGAGGTTTACTTGGTAATCAGAAGGTGGTAGAGTTAGAATTCTGTGAAGACTGTATTTACGGCAAGGCAAAACGAGTGCGATTTATGAGTGGCGTTCACACGACGAAAGGGCCACTCGATTATGTTCACTCGGATTTATGGGACCAGCTCGAGTTGCTTCGAAAGGTGGAGCTATATATATGCTCACTATTATTGACGATTTCTCAAGAAAGGTGTGGTGTTTCTTTCTAAAGCATAAGGGAGAAGTTTTCTCTACCTTCAGAGATTGGAAAGTTCAGGTTGAAAAGCAGTCAGGTTTGACGGTAAAGTATCTGCGTACGGATAATGGACTGGAGTTCTGCTCAGAAGAGTTCAATGCCTACTGCCGAAAAGAAGGCATTAGTCGTCATCGCACAGTAGTCCATACACCTCAACAAAATGGTGTAGCGGAAAGGATGAATCGCACCATTATGGAGAAGGTCCGCTGTATGCTTTCTAATTCCAAGTTGCCAAAGTCTTTTTGGGCTGAGGCTGCTTCGACTGCTTGTTATGTTATTAACCGATCACCGTCACGAGCAATTGAGAAGAAAACTCCGTTTGAGTTATGGTCCGGTAAACCTGCCGATTATTCAGATTTAAAACCGTTTGGGTGTCCAATGTATGCACGAGTTGACAACGGGAAGTTAGAGCCGAGGGCACTTAAATGTGTCTTTCTTGGGTATAATCCGGGTGTAAAAGGTTACAAGTTGTGGAGCTTTGATCTAAAGAAAGTTATCATCTCAAGAGATGTTACTTTTGATGAGTCTGCAATGATTCAACCAATTGCCGATCCTTCTAAAAGTACAGATGCATTATCTGAAGCAAGTAAAGAGAAAGCTAAAATGGAGGTGGAGCTTCCTACTTCACCTACCACTAATCAGAGTAAAAATCAGCATCAAGATTCTTCGTCATCGGATGAGCATGTTGTTGGTGAGGATCCAACACCTTCACAACCACAAGCTACTACTCCAAGCATTGCAAGACATAGACCGAGAAGACAGATTGTTCCTCCAAAGAAGTATGCTGAAGCTGATTTGGTTGCTTATGCTCTTATTGTTGCTGATAACATTGAGTCCGGAATGGAG
>NC_037535.1:15378393-15393586 GCF_001531365.2 Cynara cardunculus var. scolymus
TGTATGGAAATGGGATCACATTACCATGGATTTTGTTATGAAGTTACCTCKAACTCCAAAGGGGTATGACGCGATTTGGGTAATTGTTGATCGTTTGTCTAAATCTGCACATTTTCTACCAATAAGAGAGAAATACTCTTTAAAAAAGTTAGCGCAGATTTACATCAAAGAAATTGTTACCAGACACGGTGTTCCTTTGTCTATTATCTCTGATAGAGATAGTCAATTTACTTCAAAGTTCTGGAGAGGATTACAGAAAGCTTTGGGGTCTGAAATTCGATTAAGTACAGCTTATCATCCGCAGACTGATGGGCAGAGTGAAAGAACTATTCAAACTCTCGAAGATATGTTAAGAAGTTGTATTATTGACTTCGGGGGACCGTGGGAAGATCACTTGCCATTAATATAGTTTTCGTATAACAATAGTTATCATTCCAGTATCCAAGCGGCACCGTATGAAGTGTTGTATGGACGTAAATGTCGAACGTCGTTATGTTGGAATGATGTGGGTGAGAAACAGTTGACGGGTCCTGAAATTGTTCAAGAAACTTCTGAAAAGATCGAACAAATTCACGAAAGAATCAAAACAGCACAAGATCGCCAGAAAAGTTATACAGATAATCGTCGAAAGCCGATTGAGTTTGGTATAGGTGATTTTGTAATGTTAAAAGTTTCGCCATGGAAGGGTGTTGTCAGTGGAAAGAAAGGAAAGCTCAGTCCGAGATATGTAGGGCCATTCAGAATATGTAAATGAATTGGGCCAGTAGCATATCAGTTAGAGCTGCCAGAAGAGCTGAGTTTGATTCACAACACTTTTCATGTGTCGAATCTGCGGAAATGTTTGGCTGATTCGAATCTAGCTATACCATTGCCAGAGATTCAATTAGACAGTAAGTTGAATTTTGTAGAAACACCGGAAGCTGTTATTGACCGAAAGATCAGGTTGTTGAGAAACAAAGAAATAAGTTTGGTGAAAATTCAGTGGAAGTTTCACAAAGGACCAGAAGCAACATGGGAATTGGAATCAAAGATGAGATCAAAATACCCATGGCTCTTTGATTAAAGGAATTCCGGGACGGAATTCTTTTGAGGGATGGATAATGTGATAACCAGGTCCTGATTATCACCCAAGGTAATTAATATGTGATTATCTGATTAAATGATTTTGTGATAGCATGATAAATTGTTATATTTGATCATGCTGGTATGTGAAAATGTGCATAATATGAAATGCATATGTTATATATATATATATATATATACATAATATATGTATGCATGCATGTGTGTGTGCATGTGTGCATAAGTGTTTATGGTAGTGTGAATAAGAAAAAGGGGCTGATTAGCCGACTTTCCTGATTTGGAAAGTATAAAAGGGAGGTTGAGCCTCCATATTTTTCCCTTCTTGCTTTGGCAAAAAGTTGTGTGATTTAAAAAGAGGAGAAGTTGACCGGATATCTTGTCTGGAGATTCAAGATTTGATTTCAAGTGTTTGATTTCAAAAGTTTGTTAATGTGAGTAGTTTCTAAAACTCTTTTGCATAAAGATTATTACTGGTTTCATATGAATTTTGTTTGAATTTGGATAGAAATCAGTCTTTTTGCTCTAAGTGTTTATCCGGATATTAAACCGGACAAGGTTTGACCGGATTATCTTAAATCGGACAAAGGATGAACGGAGTATTGTCCGGATTATTTTAAACCGGACAAAGGTTAATTGATGTGTTGTCCGGATTGTCTTAAATCGGTTAAGTGTTGATCGGATTATGATTGGTAAGAATGATTATCTTTTTATACTAAGAAGTAAGAATACGACCAAATGGTATCCGGATTATTTTAAATCGGCTAAGTAATGAGCGGGGTATTGACCGGACTTGTTATCCGGACAAAGATGATATTGATTCTAAATGATAAATCGATCAAGCTTTATGCGGGGTATTGACCGGACTTGTTATCCGGACAAAGTTATTGAGAATTATTTCCAAGTGTAATTCTATGTGTTGTCCGGATAGTTGACCGGATTTGAAGTCCGGCTAAGTCAAGATTAACCGGATTTGTTGTAATGTTGTGTTTTCGATGAAAATGGTATTTTATCATAAAAAGGAAGTTTTGAAAGAAATGAATTTGTATTGATAATAATTTCAATAGCTGCGGTTTATTTGAAATTATTCTATGAAAATATTTTGATGAGGAAATAAGGGTGGCATATCAATGCATATCAAGGAGAGGTGTACCATGGGATAAGGGTGGCATATCAAAGAGAGGTGTACCATGGGATAAGGGTGGCATATCAAGGAGAGGTGTACCTTTGGATATAAGGGTGGCATTTGCATGTGTGTTGTATGCTATAACTCATTCTATTATATCTTTTAAGACTACCGTGGTCCGGAGTCTTTATTTCTTTGTGACTTAAAGATTTAGGATCAAGGTTCTTATTGGAAATCATAGTGTGGATGTTATTGAGGAGAAAATGTCAGGTTTGGCCTGAAGCTTTATATAACCTTGTTTGGTTAAGAAAATGTTTAAAAGTGGCATTATGTGGAATCTGATTGGTTCAAAGTTTTGAGATTTAAATAAGCGGAATGCTTTACTTGTTAAATGGAAAAGATCTGGTAATACGTTTCTATTTATTTCATATATTTGTTATATATATGAAATGATATTTTCTATTTATTTCATATATTTGTTATATATATGAAATGATATTTTTCCCTAAAGGTTTTGGTGATTTTCACCTTGCAATAACATAAATAGGGTATCTCACTAGATCTTTCGGTCTAACCCTCGTTTTGTGATTTAAATTATGTGTTGCAGGAGGTTCGAACAATAAGGGGAAGGGAAAAGTTTAATATGTTCCTTTATGCGCTTCTGATTAAAGATCTGTTTTGATTGAATAGTACAAGAAATGTATTTTGAATTTTTGGACCATGTATCTGGTCATGTTAGATTCTTGTACTAAGGGACCTGAATGGAATGATATCATGTATTTCTTTTGTATGAAATATGTGTTACATGCAATATGTGTGGGGTTGGGGCGTTACATCATCTTGGAAGAAAATAGTGTTGTAAAGGTACAACCTCAAAGAAGGCTAAATCCAATCATGAAAGAAGTGGTTAAGAAGGAAATCTTGAAGTGGTTAGACGCGGGTATTATTTACCCCATTGCTAGTAGCGGTTGGGTAAGTCCGGTACAATGCGTGCCAAAGAAAGATGGTACCACGGTAATCACCAACGACAAAAACGAACTTATCCTAACTAGGACCGTTACCGGGTGGAGGATTAGTATGGACTATAGGCAATTGAACTTAGCTACTAAGAAATATCACTTCCCTTTGCCTTTCATAGATCAAATGCTAAATCGATTGGCCGGAAAGGAGTTTTATTGTTTTTTGGATGGGTACTCGGGATACAATCAAATCCATATTGCACCCGAAGATCAAGAGAAAACTACTTTCACTTGTCCCTTCGGAACTTCTGCTTTCCGATGTATGCCATTCGATTTATGTAATGCTCCGACCACTTTCCAACGATGTATGATGTCTATTTTTTCGGTTTATGCCATTCGGTTATTGGCACTAATTTTGAAATTGTCTTGAAAATTTTGAAAAAGAGTTTGGAGAGATGTGAGACCCATGACTTGATTTTAAATTGAGAAAAATGCCATTTTATGGTCCAAGAAGGAATTGTTTTGGGTCACATGGTTTCTAAGAAAGGTTTGGAAGTTGACAAAGCTAAATTGAGGTGATAATGCACCTACTTCGGTTAAAGGCATTCGTAGTTTTTTGGGACATGCGGGTTTTTACCGACGGTTTATTAAGAATTTTTCTAAAATTGCAAAACCCTTATGTAACTTGTTGCATGTTGACCAAGCTTTTGAGATCACATCCGATTGTAAAAAAGCTTTTGAAACAATCAAGAATGCTCTTGTCTCAGCACCCATTATCATTACTCCAAATTGGTCCCTACCTTTTGAGGTAATTTGTGATGCAAGCGATTGGGCCATGGGTGCGGTTTTGGGACAAAGGAAAAATAAAAATTTTCACCCCATATACTACGCAAGTAAGACTCTTGTTGAAGCCCAATTAAATTACACCACTACGGAAAAAGAATTACTTGCGGTAGTATTTGCTTTTGATCGTTTTCGTTCGTACTTGATTGGTACCAAAGTCACTGTTCATATTGATCATTCTGCAATAAAATATTTATTTAACAAAGCCGATGCTAAACCACGACTTATTAGATGGATTCTTTTATTGCAAGAATTTATCTTGAGATTGTTGACCGAAAGGGAAGTGACAATCAAGTGGCCGATCACCTTTCTAGAATTGARAGAAATGTATCAAGTGGGGGGAGTCATGAGATTAAGGAAGTTTTCCCGGATGAATATGTTTTGGCCATACAACACAGTTTTAAAAAACAACATCCTTGGTATGCAGATATTGCCAACTATCTTGCATGCGGCCTTAAACCATATCTTTTTCAGAGAAATCGGTTTAAAAAATTTCTTCACGATTGCAAGCATTATTTGTAGGACGATCCGTTCCTTTATGAATTGGGATCAAATCAAATTTTGAGAAAGTGTGTCCCGGATGATGAAATCCAAGCTTTGTTAAAGGAGTGTCACGCATCGCCGTACGGAGGCCACTTTGGTGGACAACGTACGGCCGCTAAAATTTTACAAAGCGGATTTTTTTGGCCCACCATGTTTAAAGATGCTTTTGCATTCGTGAAGAGTTGTGACCAATGCCAACGCATGGGGACTTTGTCCCAAAGAAATGAGATGCCCTTGAATAATATTTTGGAAGTCGAATTTTTTGATGTTTGGGGTATTGACTTTAATGGACCATTTCCCATGTCTTTTCACAATCAGTACATTTTGGTTGAGGTAGACTATGTCTCCAAATGGATAGAATAGGCTTGCCCAAGAAATGATGCCAAAACGGTAGTGAAATTTTTGCATAAAAATATTTTCGTATGTTTTGGTACACCCCGAGCATTGATAAGCAATGAAGGGACTCATTTCATAAACAAAGTGCTAAGTGCCGCTCTTGAAAAATACAACATCCAACATAAAGTAGCCACGACTTACCACCCGCAAACCAATGGTCTTGCGGAACTTTCCAACCGTGAGATAAAAACTACTTTAGAAAAAGTGGTTAAGCCAAATCGTAAAGATTGGTCGCTTAAATTGGATGATGCACTTTGGGCCTACCGTACCGCTTTCAAGACTCCATTGGGCATGTCTCCGTACCAACTTGTTTTTGGAAAATCTTGTCATCTTCCGTTGGAATTAGAGTATAAGGCATTTTGGGCTATTAAGGAACTTAATTTAAATGCCACTCTAGCAGGAGAGAAAAGAAAACTCCAACTCAATGAGTTGGAAGAGTGGAGGTACCAAGCCTACGAGAATGCCAAAATATACAAAGAAAAGACGAAAATATGGCATGATCGTAGAATCAATCAGAGAATTTTTTAAAAATGTCAAAAAGTGCTTCTCTTTAATTCTAGATTGAGGTTTTTCCCCGGAAAACTCAAATCTAGATGGTCGGGACCTTTCACTATTGTTGAAGTGGGAAAATTTGGAACTATCGATCTCTTGAACTCACAAGACAATACGGTTTTTAAAGTGAATGGGCATCGGGTCAAACATTTCTTCTCAAAAGGAATGCAAGATCCATGCCAAAAATCTCTCTGAAATATTGTCGAACCTTCTGTTGTAAATATTGTAAATATTTTTAATTTTCGTACTTTATGTTTATTTCATGCAGGTATGCTCTCGGAAAGCATCTCATGCTCACATTCTGAAGTGGTTTTGGTAAATTTTTGAATTTGGCGGGTTTTTGTGGATAATCTTCAAAGGAAAAGAAAAGGGAAATTAGAAAAAGAAATGGGATTTTTTAATAAAAGAAAATGATGAGTTTCTGAAAATGGTGGCTTGTGTAAGATGATTGGACTTGTACTTTGTCAAAAAAAATTATCCAAAAATCTTTACACCAAAGGTTTTGCATGGAAGGGGGCGGTTCCCCATGCTTCTAACCGCCGGATTTCTATGTAAAAGGGGGGGAAATCATTTTAACACTATTCATCTTCTACTTTCTCCTTTTCCATGGCAAAATCGTGAAGACCTCCATCCGGCTGACTCCCTACTCGGCTGGCTGTCGCCGGCGACCCTTCCTCCGCCGCTCTCGTCACACCGCCGGTCGCTCCACCAATGAACTACTCAGCACCTATTTCTCCCGATCCCATTGCATTTGCACCACCGGCGAGACCTTTCACCAGCACCGGCGCCGGTCATTCATCGGCCGTCCGGATGGACTACGACAAACATCATGCGGTCATCACGTCGGTAAGTGTTACTCGAACTCCTCCTCTATTCACCACTATATTTACCCCTTCCATGACTATACATTCCACCTCCACCGGCGTCGGTTCGTCTACTTCACGACCGCCGGCCACTGTAACCCTTCCCATCCACCACCAAAACCCCTCTTTCTAGCCCTAACTTCACCACCATCTATCACTCCTACTCCCCTACCCATTTCTACGGCTCTTAGCCCTCCACCCACTAAACAGCCCCCTATTCCCCTTCCCTCCACACCGCTCCGCCCACCCACCATACATGACTTTCACTTTAACCTTAGTGATACTCTAGGGGAGGAGTTCCAATTTGATTTTGAAGCCAATGTTTCTGCCAATCCGAAGATTTGTTCCCTTTTGATGTTCCTGAGACAATCGAAGAACAACCACAGCAACCCCCAGAGACTCAAACAGAAAATAAACCTCCTGTTGAGGAAAGACCAGTCACTGCCCCCAGTGGGTAGACTGTGAGCACAAAATCCTCATTAGAAAGTATTGCAAGTTCAAGGTTAGAGTCTGATATTCCACAACCAATACCAAAACCAGTGCCTGAAGACAGTGATTATGAGGATGAGATGGCCCAGGATTTAGAGAATGCTGATGATGTGGCAGAGGAAACTGAGGAAAGGGAGGAAGTTGAAGAAATTCCAAAAATGGAGGTTTTCGAAGTCAGTCAACCAAAACCCTCCAAAAAGAGAAAGACAGCAGCAAAGCAGAAGAAGCAACCAGCCCCAAAGAAAAAGAAAGACAAAGTGGTACCATTTCAAGAGAGGTATGACCGAATTAAAAACAATAAAATTCTTCTTGAGCGGGCCTTTGACCCGCGGTTGGTCAACTCTTTTATGGCTATCAAGCACCATTTGATGGCTTTACAATGGGAACAAATGGTGGTTGGCCCGTTACAGGCCAATGTCTCTTAGGTAACCGAGTTTTACGTGGCCGTTGGCACCACCAAAAGCATTTCGGTGACTATTCGGGGTAGAAAAATTGATTGGTCCGAGCCGAAGATTAATACGGCCCTTGGACTCATCCCCCCCACTGGAATGCTCGTTTGCTCAAATTATGAAAGGGACTTTAGAAGTTGTTGATGATGATATCGCATCCCTCCTTACGCTCCCCGATCATGGATGGTCGAGGGATAACCGGCACCAAATCATTTTGGCCGGCCATCTCAACAAGGAGGCGGGACTTTAGTTTCAATTTTTGCGACACAACTTAATCCCCACTGTTCATGATAGTACAATCTCAAGGGACCGATGCGTCCTCCTTTATTGCATCATGAGAGAGTTGCCAATCGACCTCGGGCCAATTATACATGCATCCATTTTGGCCGCCTCTCAGAGGACGCATTCACGCCTAGTCTTTTCGGCCCTTATCACAAAGCTTATGGCCAAGGCTAGGGTCCTACCAATGATGAGGATACAATAGTTATCGGCTCTCTCTTTTTGGGACAAAACACGGTCGACCGTCGAGAAAGCGCCTCTCGGCCCTTTCTCAATTTGCAGAATTCTGTACCGATCGAGAGAGTTGCGGAAGAACCCGTGACGCCACAGACTGTTTAACCAAATGCGCCATCGGTTGATGTTCCCGAGCCGCAGGTTTCCGCTGTTTCTGAACCACCGCCTGCCGCTGTTACCGAGCCTCCCGTCGCACCTGTTTTTGAGCCACCGGTTACCCCCATGACCAAGCCATCTACGGAGATCCTAGGGTTTGTCAATGATGAGGCTAGCCCATCTGACCCACCTCCAAGCAATCCATTAGGCTCGGGGTATGGGTTGGTCATTTGGTTTTCGGTCTTAGCACTCCAATGGGAAGAAACGAATCAAAAGTTGGAGGCGATATTGAAGAAGGTGGGGAGCATAGAGGACCGCGTCTCGGACCTAGAAAAGAAGAATGCACGCTTTTGGGCGTATACCCGAGATTGGAACCGGGTGGAACGACAGCTTTATGAGCGTCAAGATTCCCTCTTGACAGCCCAACTTCCAAGGTTCCCGAGTGGTCTATGCCCTCCCCAGGTCCGGTGCTTCCCGCCCTTGCAGACTCCCATGCCGGTCACTTCTGTTGTTGCTGCACCTTTTGCTTTTGCTCCTCATGTTCCTGTTGCTGCTTCTGTCATTACTACCACCGCTATCGTGCCTGCTGCTGTTGTTCCCGTTGCTGCTCTTACTGTCTCCCAGGAAGCGAATGCATCCCCTGCTTGCCCACAGTAATCAGTTTTGAAGAAAATGGTTTAATTTTCGACATTTCATCGTCAGCTCTTAAAACATTTTTTTGGTATATCTTTTTGGGGTACAGATACAATTATTATTCCGTCTTTTGTGTATGATTTACGGAACGTCATTTCTTTTGTGTGAATATTTATGACATTGGTGTTGGATTTTATTTTGTTTTGTCTAGTTCCATTGTTCATTTCAGGTACAACATCCTTGGATGATTTTTGGTATTGTTAAAGTTAAGAGGACGTAGGCTCTCCTTCTATTTTCAGCCCAAACATTTTTCCCCGTGCACCCAACCCGTACCCTTTTGGTCCCTTTTGCAACAATAAGGACATTGTTATTATCAAGTTTGGGGGGATGTGTTCAAAAAATATATACCTTCGAAAAATTGGGAGGTATGAAAAAAAAAGAAAAGAAAAAAATAGAGAAAAGAAAACAAAACAAAAAATAAGAATCGGTCTTCGAAAAATTGGAAGACGAAGATAAAAAGCCCGGTTATCCAAAAGGGCAAGTTTATGCCAAGAAATGGGTCACGAACATTTTCCAAGTACTCAAAAGTGAATCAATGAGAACTTTTGTTTCAAACCCTTTTGTAGTATAGGATAAGTTTAGGGGAGGGATACACGCTGTTATTGCTTAAAACACTAACCCTTAAGTCCTACTAATTAACGGGCAACACTACGAAGATCAAGTAAGGAAGTTGTACATCCTTTTTACTAGACGAATTTCCAACACCTTCTGTAAGTTTTTTGTTCTTATTCCTTTCTTTAGGTGTCTTTTTCTTTATTTTCTTTTACTTGAGGACAAGTAATACCTCAAGTTTGGGGGTGTGATAACTCTCAATTTGTGAGAGTTATTTGTTGTTCAATACCCCTAATTTATTGTGTCTTTGGTACCCATTTTGCTCTTATCTTGTATTTTTGGTCCAAAATATGTTAAAAGGTGATGAAAGGTCAAGAATTTAATTATTTTCTAAAAAACCCATTTTTGTTGGTATGCTGCCCACTTTCTGCTCATATTCTTCCTATGGTGTATTTTTCTCATGACGGATTTGAACAAAATTCAAATACTGGATCTCTTAGGTATTAATGGGATTTAATTATGAGTTCAGATCCGAAAATCTTGAGTTACTTGGAAGAATGGGCCTGGTTGAGTCATAAAATGCCAATAAAGTACTCCTACCATTATTTTAATGAAAAAGCCTTCCTTACCTTTTCATTATTATCTTTACCTTTTGCAACCTTTCAAGAAAAAGTGACTAGGCCATAAAAAGTAGACATGTGGTGATGGGAGGTCCTTACATTCTAGTTGATGAAGACTTTCTTCCTTTGGGCGAAGAGTTTGTCCTGTCCTCACTTTTTCTTATATATTGAAGCTTTTCTCTCATTTGGAAGACATCCACTCCATCAAAAATTTAGCTAAGCAACATTGGAGCATTCTTTCAATTTTATTTTATGCTTGTAATTTTATTTTCTGCTTGTAATTTTATTTTCGTACTTAGTCTTTAATTCTCGCCACTATGTATTATATGCCTTCTGTGGGCAACAGTTTAAGTATTATTTTCAGTTCAAGTATTTCTTATGCATTTTTCTTCTTCTGTTTCCTCTATGTGTTCTAATTTTATAATGAGCTAAGCACCCTTTTGGGTGTGGGTGTGAGTCAAACTTAAGAATTTGAAGGCGCACTTGGGTGTTGCCAATTTTATTGATTCTTAGGCTTGGTCATTTAAGTCAGGACTTAAGCTCAACGCAGATAAGCTGATAACTTTGAAGTGTTAATATTAGATCCTTGATCCAGAGATGGGCGGATCTGAAATACGGCTTAGATGATGCACAAAGATTTGAGAGAGTCTTTGATAATCACGTAGAGATGCGGGTTTTGCATGTTTTTAGCTAATGTTCAGATATTAGTCGAGTTTATACGACAATGAGTTGTGAGTATAAATCTTCAGGCTAGTGGAACCAGATATCTTTTTTTCTATTAGCTGATTCGGCAAGCTTAAGGTTGATAAAACTGGATGCTTTGTGGGCACTCTGTGGGCACAGTATATAAGAATTCACTTTCGAGAGATCGAAGTTCTTATAGAAGTCCCATGAGTTCCTGACTGAACTGTTCCAACAATGTTCTTAAGGGAAGCTTACATCCATACCCATCTTTTAATATTAAAAGTTTATTTCATATTTTAACGCTTTGCACCAATCAAAACTAAAATATTTTCTCAACCCGAAACATGTTCAAGAAGTTCATGAAAATCTCAGATTCTTAGTAAGTCCAGTCCCTGTGGAAACGATCTTGGTACTATACCACTTTATTACTTGAAGTGATCAGAGTATCGGCGTGCACTTGCATCGCCACTTTAGGGTTTTTGTGCTCACTGTGTGCACACTTACGATCTGAGCGCACCACAACCCTTCCCAGAACTTTGAAGTAAACCGACTATCTCTATTAGAAATAATAGATAATGGAACACCGTGTCTGGTCACTATTTCTTTGATATAAATTTGTGCTATCTTTTTTAGAGAGTACTTCTCTCTTATTGGCAGAAAATGCGTACATTTAGACAGACAATCAACAATTACCCAAATCGCATCATACCCCTTTGGAGTTCGAGGTAATTTCCTGACGAAATCCATTGTAATGTGATCATATTTCATACGGCTTTTGATGCTCAATCTTAACCTATAGACACGTTAGACACTCTTCCACATATCTAGCTATGTCTGTCTTCAATCCGGACCACCAATAAAAAGATTTTAAATCTCTGTACATCTTATTGGTACCTGGATGAATAGAGTATCAGGACTTGTGACTTTAATTTAATATAGTGTTTCGGATATATCCAAAACACGGTACCCAGACTCGTTGTTGGTCCCGTAAGGGTCTACAAGAAGAGAAACAGTTTGTACAAGGGGGGGATGAATACAAACACAGTATTTTCAAATTTAAAATATATACTGATAGAGAAGATCAATACAGATTTTACAAGATTGTTTGCAAAAAGATAAGGTAATGAAAACCTATCTAAACAATCTTTGGTTACACACAAAGCTTTAGCAAATACAGGAAAAGAAGTTGCTATAAGGACGATCATTTACTTAAGCTAGAAAATGCTTGAAGTAAGAATTGGGGTTAGAGAGAGAGATGCGTGCTCTCTGCATGGAGAAGAAACACTTCTATTTATACCCAGTGCATTAAATGTTTATTTAATGCAATAAGGTAGGGTTAGACAGCCTGTCAAGCCTTAAGTGAAAGACTTGTCCTTTGCCACAGTGAATAGTACAAAGCACTATTCATGAGCAGACATCCTTACCTAAAGTTGGTGGACAAAGAGTCGACTAATCAGCTCCGTATCGTACTAACTTTCGTAGGGGAATGGGTTTTGTTCTTTGTGTGCATAAGGACAAGACAACAACAATCGTGCTAAGCAAACTTCCTCTGATCGCTGAATGCTGGAATGACCTAAAGGTCTCATCATCATTCGCTGAAGTTTGAGCACTCTTCACACATATGTAGACAGACTTGTAATCACTAAATACTGCTTTAGTTCACGTACTCGTCAGTCTCTAATCTTCAGTTTCAGTCTTCGACGGTTGCTGAAGGTTCTTTGGTGTGAGTGTTGTCTTCTTGAAGTATTGTTGTCTCTGATAGATTTACAATGCAAGTTCTTCAGCAATCACTGAACATACTCAGTGAAGATCGCTGGAACTGAAAATATAGAAATATAAATACAACGTATAAGTAAAAAGGGATTATCATCAAATCACTGAGAGAGAGGATCAATAATCTCCCCCTATTTGATGATATCAAGATAACATAAAGAAGGTTATCTTATCAAATAATAGTAAGGAAAAGCTATATACAAAGTGTATGTCCCTTTTTACTATTTTGGGATCTTTTTCAATTTGGTCAGTCTCAGCTTGGGAATTTTCTCAAGTTATATAGAAGAAAATTACAAGTACGGAAACTGAAACTGAAAGCTTATTCACTGACTTATAGATTGTCAGTAATTGAGAAAAGTAACATTGGAACTCATAAACTTGTGTCCCTATTACTTTTTTCAGGGATCTTTTTCAGTGAAGTACATGGAATACTCATTTTATTAATCATAGGAAATATTACAAGTATTACAGTACATGTCCAGAACTTACAGAATATAAGTATAATCACTGAAAGGAGATATAGTACATGAAGTTACAAGAAAAAGTGGATTGTTGTTACAAAGAGAAACGAAACTAGAGATCTTAGATCTATGTACCCAGGTACACTTTCACCAAGTTTTCTTCGACGTAGGAATTCCCTTCGTATCTTCAGATCTATGACTTTTCCATGCATGCTATCATCTATCCAAAGCAGAAGATAAACCAAATGATCCATTGGACATAGATGTAGCTCTGACATTCTCTGAAATCTGACTTCACCTTCATAGTAAAGAAATATAACTCCTAAACTCAGGTTTAAAATGCACAAAGTTGGGTGTATAGGGACCCTTATCTGGCAAGTCAAGATTCAGCATAGAAATGTTTGTACTCTTATGAGCCTTCAGGACTTCATCTAAGGAGAACCTTGTTTCATGTTCTTTCCTTAGGAATGGTCATTCATTAGGATCATAGAGCTTTTGTTTCTTCTTCCCACCTTTCTTCAGAGTTGGCCGGTCAGGGACCTTGACATACCTGGACATCCTTTTGATGAGCTCGTTGATGGTGTCCTCGATAAGTGTCTTGTGTCTCGACTTGGATTGCTGAATGGCTTGTCTGATCTCCATCCATTCGTTGTATCCATAGCAGCTAAGGTAGGAAGGGTACTCGGTAACGACATCATGATTGTCCCTGGTGATGAGCATTAAGACCAGCGTTCCACCGTCTTTAGAACGTCCGTTGATGCTGACGGTGATAATTGGGCAGGGACTGAGTCTCTTTTTCAGTTTTGCTTCGCTCAATTGCTTGTCCTTATCCACCAGCTTCAGCTTCTTCTTGCATTCAGCTTCTGCAATCGAAAGAAGTTTAGCCTGGGCTTGGACATCATTCACCGTTTTCTTGGACCTTTTCTTGGGAAGGACTTTTTCAGCTAGTGACTTAGCCAGCTTCAAGCTATCTTCAGTCTGTTTTCTTTGAAGTTCTAGCTCTTCTTCAGCCCGTAATGCCTCGACTCTTTCAGCTTCAGATAATAAGTCAAACTCACCACCACTAGAGGTACTAAGATGAATTTTTACTCTAGTCTGGTCAAGTGACTCCTTCAGCTGAGTCATCTACAGGTCGGTAGGAGCACGAGAAGTGGGTTGATCAGGTGCCCGCTCCAGTCAACCGTAGGTTGTTGATGGAATATGAAGCTGATAGGTTGAAGTGATCACTACCTGAAAGGTAGAGTCTTCAAAAAAAGGTTGTTAAGGAATATTGAACAATATCCTCAAGTTCCCTTCTTCAGTGACCGCCTTGCCTTTCAACTTGGGGTCCTGGTTCCCTGATGGAGTCGATTCACCTTGCCTTTACTCCCCCTAGGATGCTGAATCCCCGAGAGTAACACCTTTGGTGACTGTTGATGGTTTCTGGAACTTTATGGTAAAGTCATCTTCATCATCATCGTCGTCGTCGCCATCTAGATCATCTCCGGTGTCTGGAATGACAGGTTCATCATCGTCTTCATCATCATCATCATCATCATCATCATCATCATTTTCATCGTCATCATCATCACCAGCAGCGATGGTATGGGCATCATCCCTAGGGATGGCATCGACATCCTCAGCTAGAGCAGCTTCGGTGGTCGTGATTACAGGAGCAACAACTGCTTCAGCTTTGAGAGCCTCAGCCAACAGCCTGAGAAGCTGTAGGAGCAGCATCAGATGATTCACCAGCATTGGACCTCATCTCCCCCTCTCTGGCTAAGACTTGAGAGACTTTGCCAGAGAGTTCGTCCAAGYGCTRATGCTGGAGAACCATAGAATCCTCCAGCCTTTGCAAAGCATTGGCTAGAGTTGCCATTGCCTCACGCGTCTCATGGAGCTGGGCGCGATCATCGGCAGAGAAAGAGGGTGCAATCACTGGAGCTGGTTGATGGACAGCATCCAGGATTTGTTGAAAAAGACCAGTCTGCTGATTAGCGATAGCCTGAGCATCATCAGCCCTACTATGAAGAACATCAATGGCGTCGGTGTTGGCTTGAACAGCTTCTTGGAGAATCAGGAGATGACTCTGAACTTCTTGAACATCCGCCTGGAGGGCAAGGAAGTTCGCATCAAGATCGCCTTGATGGGGCATCTCTTGGTGAACTTCGTTGATCCTGCAGAGGACGGTATCAACGGTGGGAAGGAGAAGCTTGATATCAGATGACATATCATAGTCATCATATTCTTCATCTCCTCCATCATCTTTCTCTCTTTCTTCCTCTTTCACTTCCTAAGCGTCTGACTGATACATCGAAGAAGGACCTGCAAAAGAAGAATTGTGAGCTGAAGGCTCAAGGTTAGAAGAAAAGAAAGGGTAGGAAGATGGAATACCTGAGGGGCCTTCAGTGACATCTAAAGGATTGTCACTGGCATGAGCAAAGATGTCCTCAAGAGGATGGACATCCGTATGCTGAGGAGCATCGAGAGGAGCAGCCTCAGGTCCAGTGGTGCGCGTCTCA
>NC_037535.1:15400691-15411246 GCF_001531365.2 Cynara cardunculus var. scolymus
GATAGATTGTACTTTAACATTGTTTAGTACTTCTATCTTTTTGATGAACGAAATGATTTCTTCAGGTGTTTCGTCCTTGGATCTTAGAAAGAATACCCAAGTATACTTGGCATACTCATTAACAATGACAAGTGTGAACTTTAATCTAGCTAGGGATTGCATGTTGACTGGACCAAATAGATCCATATGCAGTAGCTAAAGAGGCGCAGTCACTGAAGAGATTTGCTTCGACTTGAAGCTAGCTCCTGTGTGTTTTCCTTTTTCACAGGTTGAACAAAGAGATTCCTTTGCAAATGAGTGTTGAGGAAGACTTGTGACAAGATCATTTCTTGACAACTCATTGAGTGTCTTGAAGTTGAGATAAGATAGCCGTTTGTGCCATAACCAGTTAATATCTGATGAGGCCTTGGAGAAGAAGCAACTATTCTCAGTTAGAGGAGAATTCATGTTGATGATGTAAACATTCTCTATACGAGAACCGGTTAGAGCAACCTTATCATTTTGTCGAGAACATAACAAGAATTCTTTGAGAATTTAATTGTATAATCTTTTTCACACAATTGGTTGATGCTAAGAAGATTGTGCTTCAGTCCTTCAACGTATGCAACGCGTTTGAAAGTTGTTGTACCGTTGGATAATATACCAAAGCCTTTAGTATATCCTTTTCCATTTCCACCGAAGGTCACAGAAGGTCTTCTTTCTTCCTTGAAGTGAGATAAAAGAGATATATCTCCAGTCATATGTCCTGAACAGCCACTGTCCAGATACCATATGCCTTTGACATCCTGAGCAAGGAGACAAAATAAGAATTGCTATTGGTACCCAGCTATTGGGTCCAGCTTTGTTAGAGGTTTCATCATCTGATATTGACGAATCATTATCAGTAGATGGCATCACTAAACCTGAAGAGGTTTGAATGGAAATAGGAACAACCCTTTATACTACCAAGGTAGTTTCAGTGGAAGTCTTCACTGAGTCTGAAGAAGAGACTTTAGTGGTTGGAATTACAATGTCTGATGCTGAAGACTTTTCAGCAGGAATTGTCTTCGCTGAGCCTGAAGAAGAGGCTTCAACGGTTTTCTTCACTTTGACTGCAGGAGCAACCTTTGTGGATGATTTCACCTTAGTTGATTTCTCAGCCTTGGTTACTTTCTTGCACAAAGCTGGTGAACCAGCTTTGGCGACAGAAGGACACCTACTAGCAACATGTGTTCTTTCACCATAGTGTTTACACTTCCTAAAACTAGGAGTAGCTTTTGGGCCAGGAAATATCAGACTAGAAGTGGGACCAGCTCCAAGAATTCCCTTCTCATTGGTTCTAGGAGGAACCATTGAAGAATTGGATTCCTTAGGTGAAAAGTTCACCTTGAGCTGTGACTCAGATTTCTGATGCGATTCAGATTTCTTAGTCCCTGAAGAAGAAGAAGTTTTGCAAGTTGAAGGAATAGATCTAGATCAATTAGACTTGTTAGACTTCTTGGGAAGGGATGTTGTGACAATGGATTTACCTTTGTCTTTGCACCCAGAACTCAAAGGAGTTCCTTCAAGATGACTCTCAGTAAAAGAAGAGGACTGAGAAGAAGAAGTGTTAGGAATAGAAGAGATGAAAGTACCAAATTTAAGCATGGACCTGTCTTTAACACATTCTTCCTGATCATAGGAGAATCCTAGACCTGTCATTTTCTTGGCCGGGATCTGAGCGTTAATGTTCTTAGAGGCCTTGAGGGAAGCTTTGCACCACCCTTCAATGGTAGCTTTCTCAGTCTTGAGTTCAGCGATTGCTCGCTCACGTTCAGCGACAGCTTTCTCACGTTCAACAGTGATGGCTTGGTTTACAATAACCTGATCTTTAAGATTTTCCTCAATAGAGGTCAGTTCTTTGATCTTAGAATGGCAAATATTCAATTGCTCTTGAAGATCAACGTTAAGCATTTCAGCTTTTGATTTACCATTGAGGGCATTGTAAAGGTCAACCGTCAGCGTATTCAGTGCAGAAAGACTAGAAGAGGAAGAGGGTTCATTCAAGAAGCATACCTAAGTAGAAGAAGCAGAAGGTGATGGCTCAGAGGATGTAGATGCTTCAGAAGATCCTTCATTTGTATCTATAGCCATCATGCAGACGTAGGCTTTATCCTCTTCATCTGAAGATGACTCATCGGATGATTCAACCCAGTCATGCTCTTCAGCAATAAGGCCTTTACCCTTTTGCTGGATGTTCTTCATCTTCTTGTACTTCTCCTTCAATTTTAAGTACTTTTCATCTTTGGTCCTGAAGGAGGAAGGAGTTTTAGAAGATGGCGTCGCAGTCTTCTTTGATCTGCATTCACCTGCAAAATGTCCGGGCCGGTGACAGTTGTAGCAGACAGCTGAAGCCTTGTTTATTCTTTCAGACTTTGTCTTCTCCCTGAAGGATAGCTAAGGAGATCTACGGAAGTTGCTCTTACTGGCGAACCTCCTAAATGACTTATTCAAGAGTGCCAGGGACTCATCAAAATCTGTTAAATCAGATTCTGGAATGTCCTCAGAAGAATCTATCTCCGTGATGACCACGGGAGGAAGAGAAGAAACAAAAGGGGTAAAAGTTTCAACTGAAGAAGCTTCAGAGATCAAAGCTAAAAAAGAGCTTTTCATAGCCCTGGATTCTTTTACAAGATTCCTTTTCAGTTGACGAGATTGCTCTTGGTTAAGCAGAATCCTGTATAAAGTAGAAAGAGAAAGAGTGGACATGTCATTTGACATCTTGAGACACATGGAAAAGGTGTCCCAAGACTCAGGAAGGCATTCTATAAACTTAGTCAAGGTTTCAGAATTAGAATATTCCCTGCCGACAGCCCTAAGATTAATAATAAGGCAGTTAAATCTTTGATGTACTTCAGACAGCGTCTCAGACTTTCCATAGAGAAAGCTTTCATACTGTCTTACTAGATTGATCTTTCTAGTCTCCTGAACCTGAGTGGTTCCTTCATATTGGACACAGAATGTATCCCATATGGATTTAGAAGATTTGAGTTTCATCACTGAGTGATAAATCTCATCAGGAAGAGACATAGCTATTATAGACCTAGCACGCGTGTCTATAGCTATCTTCTTCTTGTCCTCACCGCTCCACTAATGTGGAAGCTTTGGAATCCGCCGTTTAGGAATCAAGGCAGTCGTAGCTGTTGCTGAAATAGCCGGAGCAATAGCAAATGGAATATATGGTCCATTTTCTATGTAATGTGGAATTTCAGGATCTACACCTTCCAGAAAGAGGGACATCTGGTTCTTCCAGAGACTAAAGTTGTCACGGACAAACGGGGAGGTTTGGTAAGAGAGCCATTATCTTATGTGTGTGTTTGCGATTTGTAAAGCCACTTGTAAGCAGTAAAGTCATCTAAGAAGAGATAAATAATACAGAAAATAGCTAAACACAAGGAAAGAAAGAAAACACTGCTCTGATACCACTTGTTGGTCCTGTAAGGGTCTACAAGAAGAGAAACAGTTTGTAGAAAGGGGGGGTGAATACAAACACAGTATTTTCAAATTTAAAATATATATTGATAGAGAAGATCAATACAGATTTTACAAGATTGTTTGCGGAAAGATAAGTTAATGAAAACCTATCTAAACAATCTTTGGTTACACACAAAGCTTTAGCAAATACAAGAAAAGAAGTTGCTATAAGGAAGATCCTTTACTTAAGCTATAAAATGATTGAAGTAAGAATTGGGGTTAGAGAGAGAGATGCGCTCTCTCTGCATGAAGAAGAAACACTTCTATTTATACCTAGTGCATTAAATGTTCATTTAATGCAATAAGGTAGGGTTAGAGATCGTGTCAAGCCTTAAGTGGAAGACTTGTCCTTTGCCACAGTGAATAGTAGAAAAGCACTATTCATGAGCAGACATCCTTACCTAAAGTTGGTGGACAAAGAGTCGACTAATCGGCTCCGTATCGTACTAACTTTCGTAGGGGAATGGGTTTTGTCCTTTGTGTGCATAAGGATAAGACAACAACAATCGTTCTAAGCAAAATTCCTCAGATCGCTGAATGCTGGAATGACCTGAAGGTCTCATCATCATTCACTGAAGTTTGAGCAGTCTTCACACATATGTAGACGGACTTGTAATCACTGAATACCGCTTCAGATCACGTACTCGTCAGTCTCTAATCTTCAGTTTCAATCTTCAACGGTTGCTGAAGGTTCTTTGGTATGAGTGTTGTCTTCTTGAAGTATTGTTGTCTCTGATAGATTTACAATGCAAGTTCTTCAGCGATCACTGAACATACTCATTGAAGATCACTGGAACTGAAAATACAGAAAAATAAATACAACGTATAAGTGAAAAGGGATTATCATCAAATCACTGAGAGAGAGGATCAACACTCGTCCTTGAAAGCACATTAGTCCTTCGTCATTCGGCTCCAGGGTTGAAATCATCTTACCCAACCTTTCTATTTTAACAAATTCTTCTTTCATAGCTTCTTGTTCACATCTCTGAATTTCCTTACGAATGTCAGGGACCAAATTCATTCTCATTGCTACAGTTTTAATGGTTCCGCTCTTTTCTTTCCTACTTAAAGCATCAGCTACCAGGTTTGCTTTTCTCGGATGGTAGAGGATTTCACAATCATAATCATTTGCAAGTTCAATCCACCGACGCTGTCGCATATTTAATTCTTTCTGGCTGAACAAATGTTGCAAACTCTTATGATCAGTATAAATCTGACACTTTGTTCCCAAAAGATAATGTCTCCATATTTTCAGAGCAAACACCACTGCAGCTAATTCCATGTCATATGTTGGATACTGTTTCTCATGATCTTTTAATTGTCTTGACGCATAAGAAATCACTTTTCCTCTCTGCATTAGAAAACATCCTAATCCCAACTTTGAAATATCATTGTATACCACAAAGTCTTCAGATCCATTTGGTAGAGTCAACACCGGTGCACTGCAAAGATGATCCTTTAATAATTGAAAAGCCTCTTGTTGTTCTCCTTCCCACTGGAATTTAATGTTCTTACGAGTTAATTTATTCAATGGCACGACTATCTTGGAAAAAACCTGAATAAACTTACGGTAATAGCCAGCAATCCCAAAAAGCTTCGAACTTCAGAAGGAGTTTTCGGAGCTTCCCATCTTGCAACTGCCTCTATTTTAGCTGGATCTACTTTTACTCCTGCTTCTGAGATGACATGACCCAAGAATTGAACTTCTCTTAACCAGAACTCACACTTAGATAACTTTGCGTACAACTTTTCTCTTTTTAGTAATTCCAGAATTAGACAAAGATGTTCTGCATGTTCTTCTTTGGTCTTATAGTATATAAGAAAATCATCGATAAATACAATAACGAATTTATCAAGATATTCTTTACATACCCTATTCATCAAATCCATAAACGCTGCGGGCGCATTAGTTAAGCCAAATGGCATAACTAAGAATTCGTGATGCCCGTACCTAGTTCTGAATGCTATTGTAGCAATGTCTTCCTCCATGACTTTGAGCTGATGATATCCTGATCTTAAATCAATCTTGGAGAAATAACTTGCTCCCACCAATTGATCGAACAAACCATCAATCCTTGGTAAAAGATATTTGTTCTTGATTGTTAATTTGTTCAGTTCATGATAGTCTATACACATTCGCATAGACCCATTTTTCTTCTTAACAAATAAGTCCGGAGCACCCCAAGGTTAAGTGATGGGTCTAATAAATCCCTTATCAGTCAGATCTTTCAACTGTGCAACTAATTATTTCAACTCAGATGGAGCTAACCGGTATGGTGCCTTTACTACTGGTGCAGCCCCTAGTATAATATCAATTCGGAATTTAATAACTCGGTCCGGTGGTAATCCAGACAAATCCTCTGGAAAGACTTCCTGATATTCATTAACAATCGGGATTGATTCCTCTTTTCTTTTCTCTTTCTTCATATCAATTACGTATGCCAAACATCCCTGGCACTTCTTCCGAATACTTTTCTGAGCTTTCACTATAGTCAAAATACTAGTATGGTGATTCTGACGATCACCATGAATAACAACTGTTCCTTGGTCTGGCAAAGTAATTTTGATCATTTTCTAATTGCAAACAATACTAGCCTGATACTTTGCCAACCAGTCCATACCCACTACCACATCAAATTCCTTCATCGACATAGGGAATAACCGAATCGGTAGTTCACAACCCTCAATAACAATAATACAGTTATTGAACACACTAGTAACAGTTTCCTAACTATTAGCAGTATCGACTACTAATTCATCATTAAGTAACATAGAATTCAAACATGCAATTTGAGCAAACAATGGTGATACAAACGAAAAGTTTGCACCAGAGTCAAATAACACCTTAGCATGTATTGAATTCAGAAGAAAGGTACCTGTTACTATATCCGGTGATGCCTCTGCCTCGTTCTTTGTCATTTAGAAGGACCTCCCCCGTGCCCCTCCTTGCCTTCCTCTGTTTATCGTAGGTCTTCCCCGAGTACCCGATGTGTTACTTCCCATCGTTAACTGCGGAGTTCTTAACAATGGATAATTCGGTCGAATATGATCCGGAGAGTTGCAATTGAAACATCTTCTATTAGTTGGGAAACTTTTTGACAAATGGCCCGCTTCACCACACTTATAGCACTTCCTTGGGTCCATCTTGCACTCACCCTGATGAACCTGTCGACATTATGAGCAGACTTTCTCACCGACCTTCTACTCGGGTTTGTTATCATATCTTTCAGTTTTCGACCCTCAAAAATTTGATGAAGGCCCCTCCCACTTTCTTTTCTCTATAACTTTTCCTTCTGGCTGCCGGTTCTTATTTTGTTCGGTCACTTCGGCCGCATCTACCGTCAACGAAAAGGTATTGGGGTCCATAGCAATAACAAATTCTCTGATTGAGGGTTTCAAACCTCAGATGTACCTTTCTATCTTCCTGGGTTCGGATGAAACATAGTGTTCGGCAAATCGAGAATATTCAATAAATTTTTCAGTATACTCCCAAACTGTTCCATTTCCCTGTTCCAGTTTCAAGAAATCTTCTTCCATTTGTCTCACTGCAATTTTAGAACGAAACTGATTCTTGAATCGTTCCACAAATTCTGCCTAAGACAATGTCTGTAAAACATCCGTTTTGGTCGATGACTCAACTTCCCACCAGAATAAAGCATTTGATTTCAGGACTGAAACAAAAAATCGAACTTTATCTGCATCCGGACACCTAATGGTGTTGAATACAGATTCCATTTCTTTGATCTAGCACATAGCTTTTACATGATCCCTCTCCCCTGAGAATGTTGGTAGCTTGCATGCCAAAAACATTTTGATATCTCCTTCCTTATTGTGAGTAACCGGCATCGAGGGATGAACTTCAACTCTTTCTGTTTCTACACTGGCTGGTACCCCCATGATAGAAGTCAGAGTTTCCCGCAACTTCCCCATTTCTTCTACCAACATGTCTCTGGTTACATATTCAGGGTGTGGCACCTATCTCTCCTGAACATTCCCAGAATGGGATTCTTCAGGTTCAGAATGAATTTCAGTACGACCCCTTCCTTGAGATTGACTTCTTCCTCTGCCTCGTCCCCTTGGTCTTCCCCGTCCTTTAATTCTGGATGTACCAGTCGGGAGATTAACAGCTGATTCTTCTTTTTCTTCAAACCCTGGACGTGCCGTTCTTTCAGATCTTCTAGTTCGGCTAGACATCTGCAAATTTTAGTGTTAATAATCACGTATTCACATTCCCAAATATAATAAAGTATTTAAGTTCAGATGTGTACCTGTAAATTCATAATTACACTGGCCATATGTAATTAAAATTTACCATACACACTGTTCTTTCAACTCATCATATTTATTTCCAATGAGGCTAACTATGTCCGGGACCCTTAACATGCAATAAAACAGGTTAAGTCTAGGTATCGACGGTTAAGTACCTAAATCCTTTAAACTCAGGCTCTAATACCACTTTCTGTATGTAACATATACTTCATACAGGAAATACATATTTATACCCCACTTCGGTCCCTTAGTACAAGAATCTACCAAACAAAATACATTCGCCCAAGAATTTAAAATACATTTCTTGTACTAATCAACGTTCATCAATCAAAAATATACATCATAGACAAATCTTCATGCAGATATGCATATAGGAAAATATCACATTTTCCCTTTACCCTTACCGTCCGCACCTCCTGCAATACATATTTAAAAATCACAAAATGAGGGTTAAACCGAAAGGTCTAGTGAGTTACCCTATTTATGTCATTGCAGGGTGATAATCACCAAAACCTTTAAATAAAACAACTTTTCATATATAGAACAAATATATGAACAAGTAAGAACATAATACGAATACCTTTCACTTTTCAACAATCTCTTCGTGTGAAAAGTTCATCAAATCCCAACAAATTATACTAATCAATTTAAAATTTGTTGATATGCCACCCTTATTCTAAGTACACCTCTCCTTGATATGCCACCCTTATTCCTCCATCAAAACAGGGCTACTTATCAGAATAGATAAAAGTCACCCCGTCTGAAAGTACCCATTCCCAGTTCCAAGCCAAAACAGACAAAAGTCACCACGTCTGGGGGAACTACCTCTTAAAACAAGTTTCATACGAAAACAGACTTATGTCACCACGCTTGGTAGAAACATTATACAAATTCCAATTCTATACCAAAACAGACTTACGTCACCACGCTTGGTAGGAAAGTTCCCAAAAATTTAGTTTCATACCAAAACAGACTTACGTCATCACACTTGGTAGAAACATTTCCCAAAATCCCATTCCAGACCAAAACAGATGTAAAACCCAAAAATTTTGAGGAATAAATAATTTATCTTTATTATTATTTTTATTTTATTTATATATATATGTTAAATAAAAATAGAAATTAAAATAAGTTTAAAAATCGGATCAAAAGTGAGAGAAAAGGTCAAGACATGGGTGAAAGTTATAAATTCGCGATAGTTAAGGGGTTGGGTCAGATGTAAGCAGGTCCAAATCAGAAAGACCTGTTTTGTAAATACGCATCAAACCTGCAATTCAGAAGGACTTGTTTTGTAAATATACATCAGACCTGCAATTCAGAAGGACCTGTTTTGTAAATATGCATCAGACCTGCAATTCAGAAGGACCTGTTTTGTAAATATGCATCAGACCTGCAATTCAGAAGGACCTGTTTTGTAAATATGCATCAGACCTTCAATTCAGAAGGACCTGTTTTGTAAATATGCATCAGACCTGCAAATTCAGAAGTACGAAAATGACATCTCCTTTGAAGCTCCCTATTGGTCTGAATATTCAACTATTACGACAAAAATTTCAATATACATATAGACTACACTTTGCTCTCCATTCTTGCTTCAAGAAAACCAAACTTTCGTTGAGAGTCGAAGGAGAAATCGGAGGGTGAAGTTCGGATTCGAAAAGCTCCGTTTATTGACGATTGGAGGTAAAATACTCAATCAAATTTCGAGTTCTTTATATGGATGGCTTCGTTTTTAGGTCCTCTATAAAACCTTAGTAGCCTTATGTCTCAGATTTTAGTTTTTGAATGTCGAATTATATTCTAAGTCTAGTTAGTGAAACCAGAGGCTCTGGTCGCGAAACCAGAAACTCTGGAAGAGAGACCAGAGGGGCTCTGGTCCTGTGTTGAAATATATTCAAAGTCTGGTTGGTTCAACCAGAGAGGCTCTGGTCAATACAACCAGAGGGGCTCTGGTCCTAAAGGACATAGTTTCTCCCTTAAGAAGGGGAAAACTTGGCCTATGGCCATTGGTATTGGTTAAAAGTGTTTTGAACCAGAATGATTGTTTTCATGAGGAATCAGAGAGACTCTGATCTTAGATTTTGAAATATATTCCAAGTCTGGTTGGTCCTCAGTATTGGACCAGAGGATTCTGGTATTTGATTTGGAGGATGAGCAAGTTTTTACTATATATGTTAAATTGGATTAAAGGTTTTTTATCTTTTGATAAGAGCTTCTATGTCAAAATCATGCTTTTAAAGTTTTAAGAAAAGGAGTTTTATACTTAGAATCTTTTTACGAAAAACAGACCAGAGAAGCTCTGGTTGATTTTCACGTTGAACCAGAGGGGCTCTGGTTGGTCATGTCTTTGGAACCAGAAGCTCTGGTTAGTAGAACCAGAGGCTCTGGTCGAACATGAACTTTTTATAATTGCTCGTTTTATGAAAAAGGCTATCTTATTGGTTGAAGGTTTATCTAAAGACCATTTTTTAGAAATTATATGAGTCAGAGGTGCTGGTTAGTATAACCAGAGGCTCTGGTCATGAAGACAAGAAGCTCTGGAAAAGAGACCAGAGGGGCTCTGGTCAATACAACCAGAGGGGCTCTGGTCCTAAAGGACTTAAGAGTCCAGAGGCTCTGGTCAATACAACCAGAGGCTTTGGTCGTCCATAGAGGCTCTCGTCTTCTTCCAAACTTAGTCGCTTTAGCACAGCGGCATATTCAGAAGTTCCATCCTTAGCCCCGATGGCTTAATAAAACTTTTTAGAATAATTAGGATCAATTTGATTCTAACAATATATATATATATATATAT
>NC_037535.1:15412136-15419738 GCF_001531365.2 Cynara cardunculus var. scolymus
AAGAAAGAGAAGGGCATACATAGAGACTTGTCTAGTCCATTTAAGTTCAATATTTAGGTGCAATCGTCTATGATATATAAATTTGTAAAGCAACCCGGTATGGGACGGGCTGACATTAAGTCATATATTTATTCTTTTAAAGTCTTCCGCTGTAAACGGTCTAAAGTTTTAATTTAGCCGTTATTTTTGGAGTGCTTTTGGAGAATTTGTTTTAGATTACGTAACATCTCTCATAGTAAAAATATGGGTGTTACAACAGACTTATGTCACCACGCTTGGTTGGAACATATCTTTTTTAAAAATATATAAAAGTACTCTTTTTTATAAATCCATAATTAAACCCAATGATAAACATTTATGTAAATGTCAAAAATGCTAAATACTTGAAAATTTAACAATTACAGATAATCCGGATAAGTTATCCGGATAAACAATCCGAACAACACAACTTAATCCCTTTTTCCGATGCACAAATTCGGACAACACATGGTTCTCCGATTTATCAAATCCGGACAACCCTTGATCGATTAATAACTAATCTGCACGACACTTGTACGATTTAAGAATAAACCGCAAAACACTTGGTCGTATTCATACTTCTCCGTCCATAAACCATTGACCGATTTACATAATTCAACATCTCGCTAACTCATTAAATCGCATGACCCTTGAGCGATCTATAACTAAATCGGACAACACGTGTCCGGTTTAGAACCAATCCGGACAACACTATGACCGGTTTAAGGCAATCCGGTCACTCTTTATCCGGATAAACTCTAAATTGCACATACAGATTTTAAAGATAGTAGGCAGTTCTTTCTAAAACAATCAACCAAAGTTTAAAAGAGATTTCTTGAAAATACTCACCTTTATGAAGTTTTGAAGATGAAAAGGTAATTTGAATCCAAATCTTGATTATCCGGACAACTTCTCTCAATTGATCTCAATTTCCCAAATAAGGCAAGAAGAAAAACTTTGCCTGATAACCCTTTCCCATATATATATATATATATATATATACTTTCCAAATGTGGAAAGTCGGCTAAACCAGCCAAAACCGTCCATACATGCATACATGAAATCACAAACCCACACATATGCATATTGATGCATACATATATATACATAACATATATATATATAACATATATTATGCATACATATATCCCCATGCATAAAATACACATACTCACATATTTAATTCATGTAAGCATGTATCCACATAGACAATTAATTCACATAATAAATACCTTGGGTAATAATCAGGACCCGGTTATCACACATAAGATGCATTTGATTATAATATAATTCACTTCCCAAAAATAAACGTGAAATATAATAGATTAATGAAAGGAACAAATATTTATGGGAGGGGTTATTCTTCTTCTTAGTCTTCGACACATGAAAAAGGCGTGAAAATGTAGTCTTTTTTTATCTAGCCTTATTAAAGAAAGTGTATCTTGTTAATATAATCTAGTCTTTTCAAAGGATGTAGATCTTAGAAATATAATGTAGTCTTTTTTTAAAGGAAGTGGATCCTAGAAATATAATCTAGTTTTTTTTTAAGGAAGTGGATCATAGAAATCTAGTCTTTTTAAAGAAGTGGTGGAACTTAGACATATAATCTAGTCTTTTTATAGGAAGTGGAACTTAGAAATAATTTTATCTAGTCATGTGCCAATTCTTTATTAAACATGCAATAATCTTCACGATGCATTAAGGAATTTGTTTTCTATCTTATGCAAGACAAACATCTATGGATCAACCAAGCTTGTATATGTGGAGCGATAAATAACACTATATGATTTCTCTTTATTGCCTGAAAAATTAGGCCTTGGTTTAAAAAATTTGATGTCAACCAAACTTAACAATTTTTGAAATGTTAATGATATTCTTGTAGCTTAGAGCATTAGCACAACTGCTTCTATTCTGTTGTAAAATGTGTAATAGATGTGCCTATCGATTTTAATTTTTTAAATCTTACATGACATATAAGTTAAGAGATCACCTGGTAAATTTATGTTATTTCTCCTTTTGCTATATAAGCAAACGTGAGTTTCTGCGTTTTTGTATGGGTTTGAATTAAAGTACGATTTATTCACTAGCAAGAATGTACRAGTGCCAATCTTGATCCGACCTGTCTACTGTTGATGTTAAGATTGGTTGTGCGAGTTCGAAAATGTTAAATTTTGCATAGTGGCTAAAGACTGTTATATATTTATGTTTAGAGTCTACATAGAAGTAAGTTTATTCTTCTATGCACAATTTGATTAAAGTCCTTTCCACAGCTCTGAAACACAAATGAAGAAGAAGATTTGCAAGTTTTGGTTAAAATATCTCGTCCACCAATTAAAATGATGTGATTCCTTCATTCTTTTTTCTACAGTACATGATAATAACTCTCAAGTAACTTCAACAACACAAACACTGCATGGTTACTGGTTGATGTCTTGATGTGAAACTTTCGGTTCATATTTGCTTAAGGTCAATAATTATTATGAAATTATATAATCCATATATATGGGAAAAACCACAGACATGGTTCACCTTTGGTGAGGCTTGAACCTTTGACCTCAATGGAGGTTGGGATCCACCGGTAACCTGGGTACCGCTGTGTCAAATACCCCTTGGCAAGGTTAATTATTTATATATATGGGCCATGGTTATGCAGATTGATGTATTTCAATCATTATTATGAAATTATATAATATTTATATATGGCAAAAATCACAAACACGGTTCACCTTTGGTGAGGCTTGAATCTTTGACCTCCATGGAGGTTGGGATCCACCAGTAACCTGGGTACCGCTGTGTTAAATACCCCTTGGCAAGGTTAATTATATATATATATATATATATTGGACATGGTTATGCAGATTGATGTATTTCAATCATTATTATGAAATTATATAATATTTATATATGACAAAAATCATAGACATGGTTCACCTTTGGTGAGGCTTGAATCTTTGACCTCCATTGAGGTTGGGATCCACCAGTAACCTGGGTACCGCTGTGTCAAATACCCCTTGGCAAGGTTAATTATTTATATATGTGGGCCATGGTTATGCAGATTGATGTATGACGATTGGTTGGTGCCACACACTGCAGCCAAACTGAAGTTCCCATATGGGTGGGATGAACAATGCTACCAGACAACTTTAAAGGGTGGGCTTTGACCTTCAGGCCATCGAGCTATTCACATATCTATCATTCAAGTGTCAATATACGAATTGAGGTATGTTTAATCCCTCATTTTCTCTGTATATATATATACATACATATATTATTGCATCTGGGAATCGAATTCGACTGAACCTAGTAAGGATAGAAGATTTTTCTCTTATGGGTATGATTCATAGGTATGCTTAAGCTCTCAATATCTCTGTATATATACATACATACATTTGTATTAGAAAAAACGTAGCTTTCGGAGATGGAAGTTTTGATATGTACCTTCTCAAAATCTGCACATGGCTGCTATATGTAACACCCCATACCATACATTTCATGTAACATATACTTCATATAGGAAATACATGTTTATACACCACTTCGGTCCCTTAGTACAAGAATCTACCAAACAAAATACATCGCCCAAGAATTTAAAATACATTTCTTGTACTAATCAACGTTCATCAATCAAAATATACATCATAGACAAATCTTCATGCAGATATGTATATAGGAAAATATCACATTTTCCTTTTACCCTTACAGCTCGCACCTCCTGCAATACATATTTAAAAATCACAAAACGAGGGTTAGACCGAAAGGTCTAGTGAGTTACCCTATTTATGTCATTGCAGGGTGATAATCACCAAAACCTTTAAATAAAACAACTTTTCATACATATAACAAATATATGAACAAGTAAGATCATAATACGAATACCTTTCACTTTTCAACAATCTCTGCGTGTGAAAAGTTCATCAAATCCCAACATATTATACTAATCAATTTATCATAATGCCACTTTCAAACCTTAGATCAAATAAGGTTTATTCAAAGTTCCAGGCCAAACCTGTTATCTTCTCCTCAATAACATTCAAACTATGATTTCTAATAAGAACTCTGATCTTAAATCTTTAAATCACAAGGAAATAAAGATTCCAGAGCGTGGTACACCTCTCCTTGATATGCCATCCTTATCCCATGATACACATCTTCTTGATATGCTACCCTTATTTCCTCATCAAAATATTTCACAAATAATTCCATATAGAATAGACCGCAGTCAATGGAATTTTTATCAGGTCAAATTTATTTTATCAAAAATTCTCATTTCTTAACCAAGTGGCAAATCAATACTTAATCCGGACAAAACTCTGGCCGGATTACAAATCCGGACAACATTAATCATATTGTCCGATTTAACATTGTAAAAGTAATTTTTCCAACACTATTGTCCGGATATCAAATCCGGACAACATTATTCACCAACATCATCCGATTTAACTAAACCGGTCACCACTTAGTCGTATTCCTGCTTCTCTATTCAAAATGTTAAACATAATTTCCATATTCATAAATTGCTCAATACTTGACTGGTTTAAAACTAAACCACTTAACACTTGTTCGGTTTAGGGCTTAAATCGCCCAACCCTTGTCCGGTTTAAGTCTTAAACCACTCAAAACTTATCCGGTTTAAGGTTTAAATCGCCCAACCCTTGTCCGGTTTAAGACTAATCCTGACAACACTCTTACGATTTAAACTTCCAACCATATGAAAAGATTTTATACAAATAGTTATGCATTTCAAAGAGAAATTAAGCATTTAAAACCACTCACCTTATGCAACTTCCTTTGAAAATCAGACTTTTGAAAAGCTCAAATTGGAAACCCGGTCAACCTTCTTCTCTTTAAATCGCTCAACTTTTTGAAAATAGCAAGGGGATGAAATGGAGGTCAAACTCTCCCTTTTATACCATTCTAAAACAGGAAAGGTCGGCCATAACAGCCTCCTCTCCACATGCATGAATCCTGCCTCACCACACACACACACACACACACACATATATATATATATATATGTATATACATTTCACATTTTTGCATAAAATTCACATACCCACATAACCAAATGAACAAATTTATCATGCAGTCACATAAGCACATAATAAATAATCACGTATAAGTTACCTTAGGTGATAACCAAGACCCAGTTATCACACTATATACATACATACATTTGTATTAGAATAAACATAGCTTTCGGAGATGAAAGTTTTGATGTGTACCTTTTCAAAATCTTCCCATGGACGCTCCACTGGTTTTTTTTTTATCAATTCATCATAGAACCCTTCACCATCGCTAAATTCACCTACCGAAAACCCTCCTCCATCACCACCGGGATCAGGATTCGGAATGCAGCTAATTCATTCTGATAAGTTTTCCCATCGAGCTATTCACATATCTATCACTCAGGCGTCAATATACGATTTGAGGTATGTTGAAGACCTCAATCTCTCTGTATATATACATACATACATTATTGCATCTGGGAATCGAATTCGATTGAACCCAATCAAAGGACAGAAGATTTTTCTCTTATGGCGATGATTCTTATTTGAAATTTGCAAAGGATGCTTGCTTTGGGCCTATGTCACATATTTAGAACCTATGCGACCATTCCATACTTTCCTGTGCGAGCGCCCTGAAAATAGAACCAGGATGGAGGAGGAGAGGCAGCAAGTTGAGGAGGAGAGAAAACAAAGAACCCTAGGTTTTAGAGGAGAGGCTGAATGGAAAAGGAAACAAAAACAGGATCGAAAAGAAAAATAAAGCCGATGAATATGGAAGGGTTTTAAGTAATTATTAAGTGAGAAAATCTTGAGAAAAGGGGAGTGGAGATAAATCTGGTTTCAGCCCTTAGAAGAGGCCACGTCATTGGACGTGGTTTCTTCTTTAATATATATATATAGAGATTACTGAAATTTATATATTTAATTAGATATATTATTTTTAGTATTATTTAATTATAAAGGGGTAACACTAAATTATTTAAGAGATTTCTAATTTATTTAATTGGGACATTGAGATGTTGTAACGTTAATAATTTGACGCAAATAACTTGGATTGGTTAATTATTAATTCTTAGCGGGCAACAAGAAGTATAATTAGGGGTTGACCGAAGTTAATCGTTAGTTGACTTTTAGGTTGACCTTTGGAGTAAATATAGACATTAATGGGTAATATTCCATTTATAATTGTAGGTTATTATTTGGAGAGAAGTTCTAGCTAGTCGACATTATCAGGTAAGTCTTTCACGATATTTCACTGGGATGTATACATATGTACAAACTACTTTTACATGTATGAGGTCTGGTATTATATGTATGCTTGTTAAGGTGTTAATTTTACGTTATTTGTAATTGGTGAATTACATGCATATGGTTTTAAATTATGCTATATTTATTATACATAAATCAAATGCATATGGTTTGGGGTTCAGGTTAACATGGTGTGTTAACCGGGGTATGGGATATCGGCTCGATATGTCACATCTAGGGGAGGCACAACCCGGGATGGGAGGTTAGTTCTTGGTGAACCTACATGCCTAGGGATGGCCTGTGACATGGCAGGTCCCTATCTAACAGAGTGCAGTTAAGAGATCTCGTTTGGGTGGTATTTTCAATAAAAATTGCATGACACTCTCTTATTGACATTTATATAGTTAATTTGTGCGTATTGTGGTTACTAGTAAACCGTTAACTAACTGAACTATTTAGCAGACCATAGTATACATCTCAAGAGTCGGAGGTTCTGGAATCGACAAAGGCAAGAGACTCGCTTTGGATTTCATCATTTATTAAATTAGGTGTTCGGTTAAGAATTTGGATTTGGTTCGGTTGTTTTTAGTAACCCGGTATGGGACGAGTTAACTTTTAAGATTTCTTTAATTATGATGTTTAGACTTCTGCTATAAATGCTTTGTTTTTTTTATTGGAGCATTAAATGATGAATTTTGGGTAATATAACATTTCATTTGGCAAAAAAATGGGGTATTACAAGTTGATTTCAGAGTCTTAGTTTAAAAGAAATAGGTTAAGGATTTCCTTTTAGCCTAAGCTTAAACTGGTGAGATGTTTAGTATTATACATGTCATGGTGTGCATAATGATTAAGTTTTATTTTATCGACGTCTGAGTTAGTATTTTCCTTGTGGTTTTGTAGCGAAATGGTGCACGCTATTCACACTAGGTCTATTAATCATGGGAGAGGACGCAGGCATGGAGCTGGAGGACGAAGAGTGTCATTTGGACCAGGACCACACGGTGGGAGTGTGGATAGTCGCCACACCAGTGAGACTCCTAGTTAGAACTGCATACCTAGAGGCTACAGTCCAACATCTCTCAGCCCAACACACGAGTCAGTTCGAGAAAGACCTTTGGTCGTGCCGCCTCCCATACACACCGAATGGGAAGAAAGGATAGAGTCTCTTCAAAAAGCGAAAATTGAGTTGTGGAGTAAGTTGGCTTACTCTAAGTGGGACAATGATTGTAACACCCCATTCCACACATTGCATGTAATATATACTTCATACATAAGAAATACATGTTGATACACCACATAGGTCCCTTAGTACAAGATTCTACCAATA
>NC_037535.1:15420138-15422865 GCF_001531365.2 Cynara cardunculus var. scolymus
CCACTTTTAAACCTTTCAAATTAAATAAGATTTATTCAAAGTTTCAGGCCAAACCTGTTATTTCCTCCTCAATAACATTCAGACTATGATTTCCAATAAGAACCTTGATCCTAAATCTTTAAATCACAAAGAAATAAAGATTCCAGACCATAGTAATCTTAAAGGATATAATAGTAAGAGTTATATCATATATCACACATACAAATGCCACCCTTATATCCAAAGGTACACATCTCCTTGATATGCCACCCTTATCCCATGGTACACCTCTCCTTGATGTGCCACCCTTATTTCCTCATCAAAAAATTTCACAAAACAATTCCATATAGAATAGACCGTAGTCAAAGGAATATTATTAGTTCAAAATCATTCTTATAAAAAATTCCCACTTTATGATAAAAATAACAATTTTTATAAACATTACATAAGTCACAGTCCAAATCCGGTCAACTTAATACCCTATTCCTTACATACCCTATTCATCAAATCTATAAAGGTTGTGGGAGCATTAGTTAAGCCAAATGGCATAACTAAAAATTCATGATGCCCGTACCAAGTTCGGAAAGCTGTTGTAGCAATGTCCTTCTCCCTGAATTTTAACTGGTGATACCCCGACCTTAAGTCAATCTTGGAGAAATAACTCGCTCCTACCAGTTGATCAAACAAGTCATCAATCCTTGGAAAAGGATATATATTTTTAATTGTTAACTTGTTCAATTCACGATACTCTATTCACATTCGCATAGATCCATCTTTCTTTTTAACAAATAAGACCTGAGCACCCCAAGGTGAAGTGATGGGTATAATGAATCCTTTATCAGTCAGATCTTTCAACTGAGCAACTAATTCCTTCAGTTCTGACGGAGCTAACCGCTACGGTGCCTTGGTAATTGGTGCTACTCCCAGGTGTGAGGTCAATTCGGAATTCGATAACTCGATCTGGCGGTAACCCAGACAAATCTTCTGGAAAGACTTCTGGATATTCATTAACAATCGGAATCGATTCTTCTTTTCCTTTCTTTTTCTTCACATCAATCACGTATGCCAAACACCCCTGGCACTTCTTTTGGATACACTTCTGCATCAAATTCCTTTATCGGCATAGGAAATAACCGAATCGGTAGCTCACAACCCTCAATAACAATAATACAGTTATTGAATACTTTAGTAACAAATTCTTGACTATTAGCAGTATCAACTACTAATTTGTCATCAAGTAACACAGAATTCAGACATGCAATTTGAGCAAACGATGGTGACACAAACAAAAAGTTTGCACCCGAGTCAAATAACACCTTAGCATGTATAGAATTCAGCAGAAAGGTACATGTTACTACGTTTGGCGATGCCTCTGCCTCATTTTTCGTCATCTGGAAGGATCGTCCCCGTGCCCCTCCTTGCCTTCCTCTTGATACAGTAGGTCTTCCCCTAGTACCCTACGCATTACTTCCCATTGTCGACTGTGGAGTTCTTAACAATGGACAGTTTGGTCGTATATGGTCCGGGGAATTGCAATTGAAACACTTCGGTTAGCTGGGCAACTTCTGGACTGATGGCCCGCTTCACCACACTTATAACACTTCCTTCGGTTAGCTGGGCAACGAAATATAATGTTCAGCAAATCGAGAGTATTCAATAAATTTCTTAGTGTACTCTCGAACTGTTCCGTTTCCCTGTTCTAACTTCAGAAAATCCTCTTCCATTTGTCGTACAGCAGTTTTAGGGCAAAACTGATCCTTGAACCGATCCAAAAATTCTGTCCAGGATAATGTCTGTAAGACATCTGTTCTGGCTAACGATTCAACTTCCCACCAAAACAGAGCATTTGACTTCAATACTGAGACATCAAATCTAATTTTATCAGATTCTGGACATCTGATGGTGTTGAACACAGATTCAACTCCTTGATCCAGCACATGGCTTTTACTGGATCCCTTTCTCCAGAGAAAGTTGGCGGTTTGGATGCCAAAAACATCTTGATGTCTCCTTTTTTGTTATGAGTAACCGGGATAGAGGGATGAACTTCCACTCTTTCTGTTTTCACTCTAGCCGGAATTCCCATAATAGACGTTAAAGTTTCCCGCAACTTCCCCATTTCCTCCGCTAGCATATCCCTGGTTATATACTTTGGGTGTGGCACCGATCTTTCGTGAACATTCCCAGAATGGGATTCTTCAGGTTCAAAATGTACTTCAGTCCAACCGCTTCCTTGTGACTGACTTCTTCCTCTGCCTCTTCCCCTTGGTCTTCCCCGACCTCTATTTCCAAAAGTGCTAGTCGAAAGATTAACAAGTGATTTTTCTCTTTCTTCAAATTCTGGATGAGCCGTTCTTTCAGATCTTCGAGTTCGGCTATACATCTGCAGATTTTAGTGTTAATAATACGTATTCACATTCCCAAATATAATGAAGTATTCAAGTTCAGATATGTACCTGTAAATTCATAATTACACTGGCCAGATGTAATCAAAATTTACCTTACACACTGTTCTTTCAACTCATCATATTTATTTCCAATTGTGCTAACTATGTCCAAGACCCTTAACATGCAATAAAATAGTTTAAGTCTAGGTATCATGCTGTTAAATACCTAAATCCCTTAAACTCAGGCTCTGATACCACTTACTGTAACACCCCTTTCCATACATTGCATGTAACATATACTTCATACATAAGAAATACATGTTGATACACCACATAGGTCCCTTAGTACAAGATTCTACCAATA
>NC_037535.1:15423255-15463520 GCF_001531365.2 Cynara cardunculus var. scolymus
TTTATTCAAAGTTTCAGGCCAAACCTGTTATTTCCTCCTCAATAACATTCAGACTATGATTTCCATTAAGAACCCTGATCCTAAATCTTTAAATCATAAAGAGAAAAAAATCAGACCATGGTAATCTTAAAGGATTTAATAGTAAGAGTTATATCATATATCACACATACAAATGCCACCCTTATATCCAAAGGTACACCTCTCCTTGATATGCCACCCTTATCCCATGGTACACCTCTCCTTGATATACCACCCTTATCCCATGGTACACCTCTCCTTGATATGTCACTCTTATTTCCTCATCAAAACTTTTCACAAAACAATTCCATATAGAACAGACCGCAGTCAATGGAATATTATCAGTTCAAAATCATTCTTATCAAAAATTCCCACTTTATGATAAAAATAACAAATTTTATAAACATTACATAAGTCAAAGTCCAAATATGGCCAACTTAAACTTGGCAGGACTTCATCTTCGGTCAAGACTTGGCCGATTTACCAAAACCGATCAACACGTTATATCCTGTCCGATTTAACAATCCGGACAACACTTAAAAGGCTTGTCCGATTTAACAATCCGGGCAACACTTAAGAGGCTTTGTCCGATTTAACAATTCGGACAACCCTTGGGCGATTTATAAATATTCCGCACAACCCTTGGTTGATTTAAAACTAAATCGAATGACTCATGTCCGTTTTAAGACAATCCGGAAAACACACTTGTCTGATTTATAACTAATCCTCACGACCCTTGAGCGATTTAAGACTAAACTGCACAACACTTGGTCGTATTCATACTTCTCCGTTCAATGCTTTCAAGCGATTTATATTTCTCAAATCTCACTAACTCTTTACATTGATCAACACCATGAGAGATTAAAGCTAAACCGGACAACAAGTGTCCGATTTAACTATAATCCGGTCAACGCTTCGTCCGGTTTAAACATAATCCGGATGATACTTCACCTGGTTTAACCTAATCCGGGTAACACATTTTTAACATAATTTAAGTATGTTATTCAAGGTAATTTGCAAAACTTTTAACCACTCACCTTGAATTCCTTTTGAAAATCAGACACTTGAAAAATCAACTTTTGAAATCTCTCCAAGAAGCAATCCGGTCAATACTCCTCTTCTAAATCGCACAACTTACACAAAATGGCCAGAAAAATGTGGAGGAGGGTTTAACCTCTCTTTTATACTTTCCTTTTCAGGAAATTCGGCTACTATAGCCTCCTCCCTTTCCCACATGCATGCTCACATACCCCATGTATATATGTAAATCTTATTCATACACTCATGCATGATCACACATGCATATATACCTATGCATACATACACATATATCATGCATATATATATATATAACATATGCATTTCATAGTATGTATACACATTAATACACAGAAACTCTCATATTAGCATGATCAAATGTACCAAATTTATCATGCTGTCACATAAGCACATAATAAATGATCACATATTAATTACCTCAGGTGATAACCAGGATCCGATTATCACAATGATAGAACTAAGGGAATGCTCTACAACTGAAAACAGCCACAAGTAAGGGTAATATTGGAAGGGGATAACCTGGAGAGAGAGAGAGAGGGGGGATATTCTAAAGTTAAAGGTGGCTCAAGAGTGGAGAATTGCATCTGGTCATGGTGCACTCAAGTAAGATAGGACCAATTTCTGTAAGGGAGTTACTGCTGAGTATGCATGGGTGGTGAAGGGGTATTTTGTGCTTGGATCCAAAATTTCAAAATGGACCCATGAGTGATATATAGGTTTACATTTTGTAATTAAGTGATATATCATTTAAGGGAAATATGAACCCAAATCTTTCTTGAATAATATGAAATTTTGTAATTCTTCTCTCTCAATATGATATAGTAATATATAGGTTTACATTCAATGTGTTGAAAATACTTGGTGTGGTGCTTGAATTATCATGTATTTGCATGAATGCGATAGTAATAATAACTTGTCAAGTAGCGTTTGAGCCACTATATTAACAACATTCTACATTATCAGAATGGTTTCATGTGGATCGTTAAGGACTACCACCATTGGAAGACGTGCTGGTGACTTGCATCCAACTGGACGAGGTCGGTATGACATCACAAATGTAGTCAAAATTTGACTGCACAAGCCCAAATGCTACCCCATCGGAGCTTAGAAGTTCCACAACAAGAGGAAGCCGAGGGAGAGGTCGAGGATTTTGGAGGGGTGAAAACCTTTTCATGGAAGATGTGATGATGGAAAGAATAACTCAAGTCCTCCAAAATACTCTCCCAAACATGTTGAAAGCCATGTTAAGCGACCGATTCAAGGACCCTGAAGAGAAGCAAGAAGCAAACACTCAAAAGGAGAGACCAGTGAACTATGAGGCCACTGAGAGATTGGAATCATCGGTTAGGGACATGCTTAACTCACTAAAGTAATGGGAAAAAGAACCACAAACGACAGGAGGAACGTACGAGAAGAGAGAGTATCAAGTGAAGGAGAAAGCATGTAGCTTCAAGACATTCAACGACACTCGCCCAAAGGAGTTTTGGGGCATAGAAGGCCTAATTTCTCTAATGAACTGGATAACCAAAATACATAGCTGTTTTAAAATATGCAAGTACTTGGAGGAACATAAAGTGACTTATGCTACTACCACTCTCTTGGATTTGGCACTCTACTAGTGGGAGACTGGGTATGTAATCCAAGGAGAAGAAGGTGTTGCTACCTTAACTTGGGAGAAGATGAAGATTGTGATGATGGATAAGTAATGCACGCAGTCAGAGGTGAAGAAGTTGGAATCTAAATTTCTGAGGCTTGAGCAAGGTTCGATATCAGTTCACGAGTACATAAATAAATTCCAAGAGAAGGCCAAATTTGTTATCAAGTTGTGACTGGACAAAGGAAGATAGACCGATTTAGGGATGGTCAAAGGGTAGAGATAAAACAACACATGGACATGACGAGGCCGACCATGTTTGTTCATGCAGTGGAGATGGAAACAGTGGCCGAAGAGAATAATGTGAAAGTAGTAGGAGAAAAGAGAGACTTCAAGAAAAAATGCAAAAGATCGAGAAAGGTGGTAAGGAAGGTGAGAGGAACGCAAACTTCAACCAGAAGCCATAATAAGGGATTTTACATCCTTACATGTAAGAAGTGCAATAGAAAGCACGAAGGGGAGTGTAGAGCGGAAGTGTGATTTGCTATCATTGTGGAAAGTCAGGTCATACCGTGCGGGGATGTCCCTATAAAAAGACATGCTACGGATGTGGAGCTAAAGGACATCTGAGGTCTGAATGTCCCAAGTTGTAGAAGGGCACAGGGAACATTAATCAAGCTTTAGGAGAAGGGTTAGGGAAAAAGTTAGCAAATAAGAAGGAGAAGACAAAGGGGCGCAAACATACTACATGACCTTGGAAGAAGCAAGGGAAATCCAGTCGTCGTATCTGGTATGTTCCCTATTGATGATGTCTATGTGCATATATTATTTGATTCGGGTGTGAATAGTAGTTTTATCTCTACTTCCTTCTGTCACTATTTGAATAGAGATGCCAATAGGCTAAAAAAGCTATGTAGTAGAAACTGCAGGTGGTGGCCAAGTTAAGGTAGATGAAGTTATTAATGGATGCACGATCTGTATAAACGGTAAGGAGTTACCTGTAAGACCTATGCCCATGGGATTGGGTAGTTTCCATGTAGTATTTGGAATGGACTGGTTGTCTAACAACCATGCCCAAATTTTTTTGCAACAAGAAGATGATTAAGATTCAGACCCCAGAAGGAAAAACAGTCTATGCTTATGGGGATCAAATGAAGACTAACATGGGAGTGATCACGACTATTAAGACAAACAAAAATCTATGAAAAGGTTGTGCAACATACCTAGCTTACGCAATCGATGCAAAGCTAGAGAAGAAGAAGATACATGATGCACCAATGGTAAGAGAGTATCCAGAGGTGTTCCCGGAGGAATTACTAGGAATTACACTAGAACACCAGGTAGAATTTAAAATCGATTTAGTGCCGGGAGCGACACCAATCATCTAGGGCACCTTATCGGTTGGCCCCAACGGAGATGCAAGAGTTGATGAACCAACTGCGGGAACTCTTTGATAATGGTTTATGGACAAATTCATCACCTTTGGGAGCACCGATCCTGTTCTTGAAAAAGAAGGATGGCACATTAAGAATGTACATCAATTATCGTGAGCTCAACAAGATCACGAAAAGAATAGATACCTTTTGCCAAGGATTGACGATCTATTCGATCAACTTCAAGGGGCTAGCCACTTCTCAAAGATCGACTTGAGATCAGAGTATCATCAGTTGAGGGTAAGAGAATAAGTTATACCAAAAACCGTGTTTAGGACTCGATATGCACACTATGGATTCGTAGTAATGACATTTGGCTTAACGAATGCACCAGCTGCATTCATAGATTTAATGAATCGAGTCTACGGACCTTACCTAGATAAGTTTGTTACAGTCTTCATAGATGACATTCTTATCTGCTCAAGAAGCAATGAAGAACACAAACAACATCTAAGAACAATTCTGGAATTGTTGGCAAATGAGCAAATTTACGCAAAGTTCTCTAAATGTGAACTCTGGATATAGGAAGTTCAGTTTCTAGGCCATGTAGTGAATGCTGAGGGGATCAAAGTAGGCCCAACTAAAATTGAGGCAGTCATGAATTGGAAATCTCCTAAATCTGCCTCTAAGATTTGCAGTTTCCTAGGTTTAGCAGGCTATTTTCGGAGGTTCATCCAGGACTTCTCCAAGATAGCAATGCCACTGACGAAGTTGACACACATAGCGATAAAATTCAATTGGGGAGAAAAACAAGATGTAGTGTTCCAAACGCTTAAAGAGAGGCTGAGTAGTGCCCCATTGTTATCCCTGCCAGAGGAAGCTAAAGATTATTATGTATAATGATACGTCAAAGATGGGACTAGGATGTGTATTGATGCAATGAGGCAAGGTTATTATTTATGGCTCATGTCAATTAAAGGAGCACGAGAAGAAGTATCCTACCCATAACATGGAATTAGGTGAGGTGGTTTTTCCGCTAAAGATCTGGAGACACTATTTGTACGGTGCCAATTGTATGATTTATACCGATCATAAAAGTATGAAGTACTTGTTCGACCAGAAAGAGTTGAACATGAGATAAAGGAGGTGGATGGAATTGCTCAAGGACTATGACTGTAAGATCCATTACCATCCGGGTAAGCGAACATAGTCGTCGATGCATTAAATAGGAGGGAAGGGTCTAAACCAATCAAGGTTCGGGCAATGCAAACGAACATCAAGGTGAATTTTTTATAGATCAAATACTGACAACATAGAAAGAAGCTATATTAGAAGAAAATATTAAGAAGGAACGAATGGTAGCGCAAATCAAGACACTGACCATAGGGTCAGATGGGGTGTATAGACTAGGAACTTGGATATGTATTCCGAGTTTGGAGGATTTACAAAATATCGTGATGGACGAGGTGCACAAGTCCAAATAAACGATGCACCCAAGAAGCAACAAAGATGTATAAGAACCTAAGAGAGAGCTACTGGTGGCATGGTATGAAGAGAGTTGTAGCAAATTATGTGGAGAAGTGTTTGACCTGTCTATAGGTGAAGACGGAACATCAGAAACCATCATAAATGAAACAACAATTGGAGATCCCAGTATGTAAATGGCATATGATAACCGTGGACTTCATTACGAAGTTCCTAACGACAATTAAACGGCACGATGCACTCTGGGTGATTGTCGATCAACTGACGAAATTAGCTCACTTTTTGTCGATCAGTGTCAAATACTCATTAGAAAGGTTGGCACAACTTTATGTCAATGAGATAGTTACAAGACATGGAGTACCCATATCAATAGTATCTGATAGAGATGTCAGGTTTACGTCGCGATTTTGGACAAGCTTTCAGTAGAAAATAGGGACACAGTTACATTTAAGCGCCGCCTACCATCCTCAAACTGATGGTCAAAGTGAGAGGACAATTCAGACGTTGGAATATATGTTGCATTCATGTGTGATCGAATTTATAGGTAACTGGGATAGTCATCTTCCATTAATAGAGTTTGCATACAACAACAACTACAACTCTAGTATCAAGGCGGCGCCGTTTAAGGAATTGTATGGTCGCAAATGCAAAACACCAGGATGTTGGGCGGATATTGGAGAGAGACAACTAATTGGTCCAGAGTTAGTTCAGCAAACGTTAGAAAAGATTGTACGAATCAGATTCAGATTAAAGGCTGCACAGGATAGGCAAAAGATTACACGGATTGAAGACGCCAACCTCTGGAGTTCCAAGCAAGAGACAAGGTGTTATTGAAGATATCTCCATGAGTCATGAGGTTTAGGAAGAAGCGTAAGTTAAGTTTCGGATATATCGGACCCTTCGAAGTAATTGTGAAGGTAGGGACGGTAGCCTATCGCTTAAAGTTACGAGATGAACTAAGTGGAATTCATGACACATTCCAATGTTAAATTTGAGAAAGTGTTTGGCCGAAGAATCGATCATTGTGAATCTCGAGGATTTCGAGGTTAACAACAAACTAGCATATATAGAAGAGCCCATCAAAGTCTTAGACAAGATGACCAAATGACTAAGAATAGGGTTATACCCTTAGTCTTGGTTAAGTGGAGATTCCACAAGGGGGCGGAAATGACTTGGGAAGTGAAGAGGAAATGAGGGTCAAATATCTTCAACTATTCAGCCAGATGTAATTTTGTGGATGAAATTCTTTTGAAGGAGGGGAGAGTTGTAACACTCGAAATTTTAGTGAATTTTGAATTTTAGTAGAATATTTTTAGGGTATTATTTTTATGGAGATATTAAAATATGGAGGATTTTTATTTTGGTTGATATTAAATAGAAATATTAGTATATGGTGAATCTTTTATTTTTAGTGGGCATTAAAGGAGAGAATAATTATTTATTTTAAAAATTGTTTAAGTGAAATATGGAAGAGATTAGTGGCATTAATGGAGATTTCTCCTTCCATAATATTTGAGAAATTCGACTATATATACATATGGGTCGGCTCAAACCTTTTTTTGGGGGGGGGGGGGGGGGGTATTGCTGGCATTTTGAAAAAATTTGGCGTTGGAAAACCGACAAACAATGCCACGAGTAGGAGTCTCGAAAAGTTTGAAGTTTGGCTCGTTTTCGCTAGTGACCCACTGTGTTAAGGTACGTATTTCCTATAACTCTCAAAAATAACTATATGGGGACGTTAGGAATGGGTAAAGGTAAACCCAGATACGTATGGAAGGTGATTGGATAGCCGGAAGGTTGTTAAATCTATCAAAACGTTGAAATATCATTTTCGGTAAATACCGAAACTTTAAACTGGAATATCTCCCTCAAAAATTGATGTTTTCAAGTGATTTTTGTTTCTAGAATATGAGGAATCAAAAAAATAAAATTTAGAAAAAAGAAGCGTCGAAAACGTGTGAAAAACGAAGCCACACGACCCAAAACAAAGAGATAGCCGGAAAATCAACAAAGTCCCCAGAAAAACGGCGCCGACGACCTCCTCCAGCGACACTTTGGCAGGGGATTGGTCTTGGTCTGATAAGGGGTATTGGTCCTGATCCGGTTGGGGTTTAGAATGGTTCAAATAATCATAAATTTATTCCTTTTGTCTTAAAAAGCCCAGCAAGTTTGATCTTTAAATTAATTAATTGTTTGATAATTAATATAATTTGGTGAGGGTTTATTAATTAAATAAATTACTGATATTTATATATTTAATTAGATATATTATTTTTAGTATTATTTAATTATAAAAGGGATAACACTACATTATTAAGAGACCTCTAATTTATTTAATTGGGACATCGAGATGTCGTAACGTTATTAATTTGACGCAAATAAATTGGATTGGTTAATTATTAATTTTTAGTGGCCGACGAGAAGTATAATTAAGGGTTGACTGAGGTTAATGGTCAGTTGCCTTTTAGATTGACCTATGGAGAAAAGATAGACGTTAATGGTATCATTGCGTCTACAATTGTAGGTTATTATTTGGAGAGAAGTTCTAGTGAACCGACACTATCAAGTGAGTCTTTCATGAAATTTCATTAGGATGTATACATATGTACAAAAAAAAAGTATGTATGAGGTGTGGTATTATATGTTTGTTAAGGTGTTAGTTACACGTTACTTGTAATTGGTGAATTTTATGCATATGGTTTTAAATTATGATGCATGTATGCTAAATTATGTTACATTTATTATACATAAATCGCATGCATATGGTTTGGGGTTGGAGGGTATGGGATATCGGCTCGATATGTCACATCTAGGGGATGCACGTACCGGGATGGGCGGTTAGTTCTTTGTGAACCTACACGCCCAGGGAATGCCTATGACATGGCAGGTCCCTACCTAACAGAGTGGAGTTAAAAGATCTCGCCGGGGTGGTATTTTTGATAAAAATTGCATGACACTCTTTTATTGACATTTATATAGTCAGTTTGTGTGTATTGTGGTTGCACGTAAACCGTGAACTCACTGAACTATTTAGCTGAGTATACTATACATCTCAAGAGCCGGAGGTTTTGGAATGGACGAAGGCAAAGGGACTCTCTTAGGATTTCATCTTTTATTAAATTAAGTGTTTGTTTAAGCATTTGAATTTGGTTCGGTTGTTTTTAGTGACCCAGTATGGAACGGGTTAACTTTTAAGATTTCTTTAATTATGATGTTTAAAATTTCGTTGTAAACGTTTTTTTTTATTATTGGAGCATTAAATGATGAATTTTGGGTGATGTAACATTTCATTTGACGAAAAAATGGGGTGTTACAGTTGTACTATGCTTTGGCTCGATCCCTTAGTGAAAATGGAAAAAGTTTTAGTTTCAGAGTATCGTTTGAAATATTAGGAATGAGAAAATAATATTTAGGTTGATTAAATATAAATTAAACATTTAGGTCATTAAAAAAAATAGATGCACTAGTTTTTTTTCTACATGATCAAATCAAGATACAACATATTAACCTCAATATAAATAAATTAATCTAAGGGTATAAAGAATTAACTCCAAATATAAACAAATTAACGCACATAGTTAGGGGTTGTTTGACAGTTGCTGAATGATTTGATGCATAATGACTTAGTGATCAGAACTATTAAAAAACTCTTATTATATAGTGTAAAATGAAATATAATTTTGTGATAATTGTTTACAATGAAATTAGGGCGCTGAATGATTAACAGAGACCCAAGATACAAAATCATTCAGATGGTTTTAGAACCATTAAAAGGCAGATCGTTTTTTGTCAAACAATATTCACTTCTTAACGATTCAGAGACTGCCTCTTAATGGAACTATTAAGAGGTAAACAAAAACCCTTTAGTCACAAGTTAATCCTTAAAAGTCTAAAAGTTAATCCCAAGTTGGAATTAATTAAGACTGCCTCTTAATGGAACTATTGGTTTTAGTTTCTTAATTAGTCTTAAAGGGTTAAAAACGTAACTTTCCTCAATTCTCCCGACTTGAGGTTTTAGTTTCTTAATTTTTCATATAAAATCTAATTTCTTACTAGAACAAATGTATTAAAATTAAATATAAATGGATTGAAAAGAGAGATTCTTTCCTAAGACCACTAAAAAATTTAATGTTTATGGTTTCACATTTTACGACATAAAAAATAATTACTTTTTAACTCCTAAATTTTTATAGATTCATGGGCAACCATATCCAAAAAGGTAGGTCTACATTTACATATAGTCAATACAAACAACATGAATCAATTATGTACAACACATAGATTTGACGTGCACCCACTAAAAATCTATTTGCATTCACGTTGGCTAGATTATGCCAAATATAGTCTTCGAGTGGCTCGTAGAACTGGTTTGACACCTAAACAACCCATACACATTCTATATAAGTATATCTACTCTAACAACACATTCAAACAATCCTTTTTCAATCCATTGAGAATCACTTCAACTGCTTTTAAAACCATTTGAATTCAAATTTATAAAAACAACTATTTTCACGTATAAACAAAACGGACATCTTTGAAATTTATGTTTTTGATCTACTTAAAATCCTAGTTTCATCATGTTCATTGCAACAACTTGTAGTAGAAATTTTAATGGTTCTAGAAAGGTATTACATACATAAATCTAATTTACGAATAATTTATTACAATTTTTAATATATGTTTAGAAAGTTATCATATTTGGTTTTTCACATCTAAAGTATAAGTTTTCATATTCTAAAACTTTGTAAATCCATCGAAATCCCCGTGAAATGGTAATTTGATCATTAAACCATTTTTGCATACCTTCTATAACTCCATCCCTTTAATCTCAACCTTTAATTTTGCTTAATACAATTTGAGTTTTATCCAAAAACAATGACTTTTTGAAAGGAGTTACCTGTTTTGTACCAGTACTTAGGGATCGTTTAGCAAACGTTTACCGTTGGATATGTCAGGATTATGTTTTTACCAATTGTATATGCGAAATTGGTTGCCAATTGTTGAGCAAATATTAGTATCATATGACTTCAATGTATATTCCAAAATTTATGTGTAATGTATGTATAGATGTATATGCTAAAGTTTATAAATTTTAAAGTATAAGTGAAATTTGTTGGCAATTGTTAAGTAAATGTTAGAGGATGATATAGTGTTTAAAAATAATTTGGTGTTTAAAGATTTTACGACAACTTTTAGTCTTAAAATTATAATTTTACAAAAATAAAAAATTGGTTTTTAGAAACGGGTTGCCAATTGTTAGGAAAACATTAGGATTATAATTTTACAAAAACATTTGGTATTTATAAATGGATTGCGAATTATTGGGCACACATTAGGATTATCATTTTATTAGAACTCTTAATGTTTAGAACGGGTTGCCAATTGTTGGGCAAACATTAAGATTATAATTTTACAAAAACTCTTGGTATTTATAAACGGGTTGTCAATTGTTGAACAAACATTAGAATTATAATCTTACAAAAACTCTTGGTGTTTATAAACGGGTTGTCAATTGTTGAACAANTTTATAAACGGGTTGTCAATTGTTGAACAAACATTAGAATTATAATCTTACAAAAACTCTTGGTGTTTATAAACGGGTTGTCAATTGTTGAACAAACATTAGAATTATAATCTTACAAAAACTCTTGGTGTTTAGAAACGGGTTGTTAATTGTTGGGCAAACATTATGATCATAACTTTATAAAAACTCTTGGTGTTTAGAAATATTTTTAAGCATATTTCTACCAATTTATACTTAAGCTATTTTTCATCAATTTATAGCTACATTGACTAGACCTTTTTTTAAGATAGAATCTTCAATAAGTGGAAACAAACAACCTTACTAAGCTAAGAAAGGTGCTTCCCCATTGGAGATCCATGGATCATAAACGGTATCTCCCCATGGCCTTTCGCCTCTGAAAGCGTCCTTCCTTCTCAATGCCCGGGCATCCATCCAATGCATTTGTTTTGATCTTGAATAGGCATAAGAAAGCAACCTTAAAAAAGGCAAGGTGCACCTTCGATTGAAATCGACGAATTACATTTTGACAGATAGATTTTTAATAGGGGGGAGTCCGAACAGCCTTATATGTACATCATTCACGCGAAGAAGTTTGAGGTGGTGTATGATTGACCTTAATGCTAATGGTTATACCCAAGGTTTAACAAATGAATGAAGCTTCACATGACACCTGATTACAAGTTGTTACGCACCTTTGGATCCCAACCGTACTCTATCCACGATCCCATCGGTATGTTTTCTCAGGCTAGGTTAGATGAAAATATATATTTACTTGATACACAAATTCAATTCCAAAGGTCTCATCTTCATGATAATTATTCTTGCAAAACTCAGAAAGTATTAAACCACATTTATTCTTCAAGTTGTCGACTATGTCAATCGGAAGTGCATACGATAAATCAGCTTCCTCTACCCAGGTACGGATTGGATGCTCCTCCTGCTCGGCCATGAATTCATTTTGAGACGTAGGAAGGGCTTACTCTACTAGTGGCTCGGCTTGGTCTCGCTCCCTATCTTTGTTTCTTGTGTTCCCTGGAGGAATTCGACCTCTTCAATCTCAAGATACTACCTAACTAACTATAATTACGGCCAGAGAGTCAAATAGATCGGGAAGAAAGGATGAAACATATTCCCAGGGTGTGACGAGCGGTGTGTATAGGGCCCGAGTACATATTCACCGCAACATGCTGATCCGTGATTACTAGAGATTTGGGATTCTCTTCGAAAGCTACTAAACTAATGACTCTATTAGAAATGAGACACTCAAAATGAAAGTGTTGGAAATGCATACCTCATGGGTACCAATGAAGGACAACAGGGACAAGCCAAGTCAAAAAGGCTTTGATGACTCAAGGTTCATTCTATCATGCATCATGGCTAGGTGAGTTATCCTGTTTCGAATGAACCTACAAGCCTTTTTCCTTTACTAAAGGATGTTCATCTTACCCGACCAAGTTTACTATACTATACGCAACTAGATTGGCTTCGTCGCAACTATTGATTTCATCTGCATCTCTTGGAGGCCAGAAAGAACGGAAAAAAGCAAGAAGTTGTTTTCGTTTGATTGAGGGAATCAATCGTACTTTCACTGTTGTAGACTAGATTTCATAAAGCACCTTTGGGCAGTAGCTACAATCGGGATCCATTTCCGAGAAATGTTCACATTCTTTCCCTCTTGGGACTAACTTGCCCATTGGAGAGCTACCGTACTGTTTTCCTTGCTTTCCTAGAATGAGAGACAGACCGCATGAAAGGAATTGGTTACTATAGGCAAACCAAATGAAACTTCTTTTTCATTTTTGCAAAAAGAATAAAGCTAAACATAGCACCGGTAGAGGATGGATGTATAAACAAGTATTTAGTTGTGGTTTTATAAACTTGACTTTCACTCAAGAAGTTGACGATTATTGGATTTTGCTTTTTCCAATGAGCAAATTGTTGATCAGAGGATGGCGAATAAGGGATAGTATTGTGTATAATATGTTCATGCAAGAAATATCAATATTTTAAATTTTAAGTGAGAGAAGATGTACATTTGGACTTACTGCAAAATGGATTTCTTCCTGTTTATACTAATTGGTATGCACATGACAAAAGACTTGTTGTAGTTTAACAACCGCATCAAACAATTAACGACGAAGAGTTTGATGAAGTTGACAATGCTTATCAAATGTCCATTGATCAACAAAATGTGGTAGATACATCAAAGAAGTGGGTTGAGCAAGAGACAAATCCACATGTCCAACGTTTCTATAAAGTGTTAGAAGCCGCGAATCAACCTTTGTGGGGAGGGATGCGCGAGATTTTTGAAGTTAGAGACAACCACGAGGTTTCTAAATTGGAAAGAATATTGAAATATAGCGGAAACAACATACAATCGTCTACTTCCAATGGTTAAAGAAATGCAATCTGATGATGAACAATTCATCGGTAGCTTTTATGAGACAAAGAAGATGTTGAAGCAATTGGCTCGCTTGAAAGAAAAGATCCATGCTTGCAAAAGCCATTGCATGTTATTCCATAAGGAATATGCAGATTGTAACATTTGTTGAGAGTGTGTGGGGAACCTCGTTACAAGACAATCATATGAAATAATAAGGTACCTAATTTGAGTTTGACGTATTTGCCGATTACACCTAGATTAAAACAACTGTATATGTCTAAAAAACGACAAAAGGAGTTGTCTTGGGTTATGTATAGATGGTTTCAACCCTAATAAATCGAATTCATATCCATATTCGTTATGGCCCATATTGCTTACAAGCTACAATCTCCCACCTCGGATGTGCATGAAAGAGTGTTACGTCCATCTAGACTTGCTAATTCCCGGATAGTTGCTAATTCCCGGATAGAAGAGCCCTGGACAGAATTTGGATGTATTTCTAAGGCCCTTAATCGACTAGTTGAAGATGTTCTACGAGGGTGTCATTACATATGATGTTTATTGTAGGACTAATTTCATAATAAGGGTTGTTGTAGATGGCAAGTGACTTCCCTGCCTATGCCATGTTGTCTGGTTGAAGCACGTATGACAAGTTACTTTGTCTATATTCCATGGATAAGGTCGGTTCATTCCAGTTACAAAGTGGAGAGAAGTCGTGTTGGTTTAACTGTCATTATAAGTTTCTACCATGCACACACCCATTCAGGCGTGATCGGAACCAATTTCGTGTTAGACATATGCTAAAAATTTTCCACCCCCATTGCTAACTAGTGAACAGATATGGGAACAAGTATACCGTCTTCCTATCGTGTATGACAGTGTCCCATATAGATCAAATTACTATAGAAAACCTTGTGGTTTTGGGGGTAACACACAATTGGTAAAATGAAGCATTTTATGGGGCTGCCCTGTTTGCATACATTGTTGATCCTACATAACCTGGATGTAAAGCACATTGAAAAGGCTTGTCGATAATCAATTTCACATGATTATGGACATTCCCAAGTCAAAAGAAAACATCAAAGCAAGGAGAGACATAGAAGATATTGCAACCGAGCAGAGTTGCATAACATGAAGGAACATAATAAAATAATTAAACCAGAAGCCTCCTATGACATAGAATCTATCGTTGAACAAAGTTGAACGAAGTGCATGTATGAAATGTGTGTGCTTGGTAAGAAGGTTATGCTTCCAACATAGGGGCATTAGTGAACGTGGAAGACAATAGTTAATGTGGCTTCAAAAGCCATGATTGTCACATGTTCATGCAACGACTGCCCTCTATTTTCATAAGAGGGGTGACATTGAATCTGATATGGGATGTTGTCACTGAGTTATACACATTTTGTCATGCAATATGCACGAAAGTGTTACACTCTGATGACTTGCTTCAATTTCATACAAGTATTATTCAATCTATTTGCAACTTAGATAGAGTCTTCCCACTTGGGTTCTTTGATTCAATGGAACACCTTGTGATACATATGGTATGTAAACGATGGTCGGGAGTCCGGATCAATATCTATGGGTGTATCTCTATGGAAGACGTCTAGGGTCGTTAAAAAGGAGAATAAGAAACAAAGCAAGGGTAGAAAGTTTGATTGTGGAGTCATATATGGTGAATGAACTATCTACCTATTGCTTTCTTGCATTTTGATCCAACAATAGAGACATGATTAAATTGTGAGGATAGGAATTTCTTCCCTGAATGTTCATCTTTAGACGATCAGTTGAGCATATTCAAAGTCCCTTGTCAGAGATTATTTGATAAGGCCAAATCACATGGAGTGCTATCAGCTGAAGATATGCACAAGGCTTACACATATATCTTGTTGATTGTGAAGAATTCTTACCTTTCATATATGTGTTCAATGATTGGATTAAACATAATGAGCCCTATATTAATGAAGAAGGTCTCAATAGGCGCAAAGATGAACAATTTGTGGGTTAGTTTGAGAACCATGTAAGTGTGCGTGTGTGTGTGTGTGTATATATATTAAATATACTTACATAAGAATATTTTACAACTGACATGGTTATTCGTAATTATAGGTTATCTCTGGGTTGTATCCCAATGCTGATCATATAAGAGTTTTAGCACAAAGACCGTTCCCTTACTTTCGAACAAACCAAGATATTTTGTCAACATTTACAAGTTCCACATGTTAACACACGGTAATGGTCGGACAAAACACAATTGTGTAGTGTGCGTGGAAGGTTCTTGTTACAATGAGTTTAAAGTTTACTATTGTGGCTTGTTGGAGGAAATCCTAGAGATCTAATATCACATAAATGGTCGTTGTGTTGTTTTTGTTATTTCGATGCACATGGTTTGATATAGTTTGCAACGTTCGAGTTGAACCAAAACATAATTTGGTCGAAATCAAACATAGATCTAGGCCCGGAACAAACAACCCGTTTGTTCTAACATCACAAGTTGAAAAAGTATACTATGCACGATAGTCGTGGGAGGAATTAAAGGAATAGGGTATGTTGTCAAGACAAAGCCAAGCGGGGTCTATGACTTAGCGCAATGTGCGACGAGAGTACCTGTTGATAATAATGTAGACGAGGAACAATTTTCCAAGAAAATAAAATAATAACATCCACAGGTATAAATGAAGGCGTGGATGAACCCGTTTGTCTTGTCACAGAAGAAGAAGCTATCGAAGTTGCCAATGATCGTCGTGACAACAAGCATGTCACATACACCCACTGAACGAGGTGATGGTGGTCGAGGTGGGCATCTGGGCAAAGTAGCGGGGCATTCACACCCAAGGACCTTCAGTCTCAGGCGACCCGCAGGGCCAATGCTCTAGAGCAGCTACTGAACCCTTCAAAAAGTTATGACATATCAGTGGATGGAAATGAACAAGTGTATTTATTATTAATTGTTCTTGTATGAATATGATAAATGATCATAATGCTAATTGATATCAATTTTGTGGTTTCAGTGATCCTCATGTCGTTCGATAGATTAGGTCAATGAACCAATCCATGATTGACATTGCCTGATGCACTTAGGGAGAAATCTGTCAAGAGGTTTGGACATATGTAAGTGCGGTTCCATGTTTGTATTTGTTTCATTATATGGGAACAAATTAGTTTCGACTTAGAACTAACTTTGTAACTATGAATGTGTAGGGGTACTACTATGGGCATCCCAAGCAGGAGGTGGCAATGCATGTAGTTTGGGAAGTTAGGTCGGAGAAGACCTACATTGATGGGTTGAGTGTGGCCAGAAAAGCAGCTGTTGCCCAGGCCTTGGCACACAGGCCTACATATCATGCTAATGATGTGAATAATGATATGTTGGTTTTGAAGCCATTCCCCCCACAATGGCTCCATCAGCACGTGTATGGAACGACATGATAGACCGGTGGAACATACATGAGTGGAAATCTAATTCTATTGTAGCACGACGGAACCGCTACACCTTGGTAGACAGTGGATACACCAAACACACCGTCGAGTCCCTGCCGTTCATAGAGCATAGAAGACAACTGGTAAGGCCTTAAAACCAAGTGTAAAGTTCATTTTTTTGTTCTTATGTTATAAATAACTACTAATAGAATAGTTTGATGATTGTAGCAAGCACCCGTTTTAGCTATTGACCTCTTCAGACGTACCCATAAGAAGAGGACGAGTTCAAAGTCGTCCTCTTCGTGGAGCGGAAGCAGGAGTCAAAGGGACTACACGACTTTCGGATGGAGCCAAGTTACTGAAAGCTTTTTTCTACGTACATACTTGATAAAATTTAGCTCGATGTGTATATCTAGTTTGAGTTGCCATTTATTGAGAAAACGTTAGTATTTAATTAAAATTAATTTGTATTGTCTTATATATCTAGTTTGGATTGTCATTTATTGGACAAACGTTATGATTGTTTAACATTAATTCATCTCGTCTTATATATCTAGTTTGGGTTGTCAATTGTAGGGTAAATGTTAAAATTATTTACCTTCAATTTATGATTGTCTTGTATATCTATTTTGGGTTGCCATTTGTTAGACAGGATATTTTAATTTTAACCTAGAAACGTCTGACTTACAAATGTTATACTGTCCAACTTTTGAATTTCACTTGTAATTTTTATTTATTAATATATAGGATAAATACTATCCTCCCACCTGATCTGGAGCTATGGACCTAGGCAACAAGTGGGAGCAAAAAAGGTTGCCCGTTCGGCTTCGGTACAACGTGGATTCTCGATATGTGTTGGGTCAGAGTGTGTGGTGTACTAGCACCGCCACTTCCTGTAGTATCTCGTCTGCTGATACTCGGGTTTATACTCTTTCCTTGTCACAATGTCTAATTCTAATGTTAGTGGATGTTTTACTTCCGTTTATGTTGTCTTATATTTGTTAGTTGAAGTTTTAGAGTCCCGGGTTGAAGAGATGAGGCGTCGAGAAGAACAAAGGGTGTAGACAAATTGGAAAGAGATGGAAGCGATGTGGGAGATGGTCCTGAAGTTCACGCAATCTCAGTTTCCTTTTCCATTAAGTGATCCTCCAGTTTAGTAGTTTGTTTGTTGAATATTGTTTGAGGTGAACAACTAATTTTAATTTGTAATTTGAAAGTGCTCTGGAACAATTTGTAGTTTTTTTTTAATTTGAATGTATAATATTTGGTTTTTCTTGTTTACAGTTTTAGTTTTTTTTTTTTTAATTTACAGGTAAAATAACTAAAAAAATATATAGGAACCGGACAATTACCAACGGATTAGTGGGTGAAAAATCCACCGTGATAAAATTTCAATTTTTAATCTTAAAAAACAAAAAATTGAATCCGTTGGTAATTTTAAACTCATCGACGGATTCTTCACAGATATATTTTGTCACTTAACTTATTTGATTAATTAATTAGTCACTAACGGTTATCGGTGGTTTATTCCGCTAGATTATTTCAGTCCTATTTAAAATTTTCTAATTAAGTGGGAAAAAGTTACAAACGGAATTAGCGACGGACATTTTCTGCCGGTGATGGATTTGTTGCTGGTAGTCCGTTGTTGATAGAAATCACAAGCCAAGCCTTCTTCGACAAGCTTGTCGGTAATCTGATGGCTTTTATTAGTGGAACACAGGCGGATATTTTCCATGCATGAAGCTGCCATGTTTTTGTGGTGATTCACGTACAAGTTATAGTTAAGAACATTGACCTTCATATTCACATATGAGATTTAGGCAAATATAGTTTAATTCAATTTGTAGATTGAAAATCGTCGATAATTTCAAAGTGAAAAATTGGATAAAAATTTGATACTATCAATATTCAAAAACTATCATAGAAAAAATAGGAGATGGATTGGGATATTTTATTTATTTCCATATTTATCTGGATTAGTGAAAAAAAATACTTGAAAATAGAATTCTTAAACCAGTGGCTAGATTGCTTCTCTCAATCTTAAAATTTTGGTACTTCTCATATGAACCTCACACTATATTTAAGGGCAGGTCTCGTTAGAAATCTAAGAATGATTAAGAACGGACGGACCATTCATAGCGTGAGATGTAACATATTTTTCACGAATATGGATATGTTATTCATCATGAATGTTATAACATATTAATCATGAATGTGTGATTTATGATGGATATTCATTCTGAAGAGGGACACATGGCATGTTGTGTGTAGTTTTCTTAATAATTTTGGTTTTCATACAAAACTTCCCTCTAGATATATACAGTACATAATTGTAAGTTCAGTAATTAGTTTATCTTTATGCTTTTAGTTTGTGAATCAAATGTAATTAACTTAAGTTTTTAACAAAATATGTGAATATATCATATCTTAGAATTTTACAATTTTGGTTAAAATAATACTAGTTGTGTATGTACCCGCGTAATACGACGAAAGCAATGAATGCAAATGATTTTGAAGCTTGGTGGTTTTTTAAGTAGATTTTAAGACATTATGAAGATAGGATTTGCAATTAGTCTTTACAACTTAATACTTTTTCAATAAATAAAAGCTATGGTTCCAATTACAACTTCAATTAAAGATTGTATGATAATGCAAATCAAATAAAACAAACTATAATCTAGCTACAACATCAATCCAATATAATTTAATTATGTTAAAGAAACAATAAATTGGAGAGAATGAAAACTATAAATTTTCATTAATCATAAGCTGTTTAAATAAGAACAATCACATAGAAATAATGATAAGCATAGAAGAAGATATACCCACAACCCAATTCAAAAGAAAACCATATTGACTATCACAATCCATAACACGAGAGGATGCTCAACCTACATCCATGGCTACATTTTGGATTCTATAATGAACACCTTCTATGCAGAATTCCGTCTATTGTACATGCCATAGATATGAACTATAGAATCCTAACCGTCCAGTACTAACTTTCAAAACAGACCAAGGTAACACAACTGAGGGGTCAGTTGAGAAGCACTTGAATGACCAAACCATCTTTTGTTGATGAACCGAAGGTTCCAGTTCCAGTTCCAGATATAAAAGCTATGTTCCAGATAAATACCAAGATGTATATAGAAACAATCAAATTTGGTGGGGTACCAAAATGTGGTGGGTTATACTGGTGGTGTAAAAAAGAAGGATTTTATGAGAAAAATCAATGTACAAATTGGACCATTCCTAAACCCTACAGATTATATCCTAACAAGTAAGAATATCACAATAACAACATGCAGATGTGATAGTGATGATAGATTATACCCATGTCATCAATTTTGTGGGCTCTGGACTCCAACCTTGATATGCTCCTTCATACACATGTAAATTTTCTTTTAAATACTGTATATATTGTATGACCTTCATTTACAAAAAACACTCCCAAACTCATACTCAAGCATCAAGAAGCTACAAGAGAAGTTGTATACAATAGCAAGGATACAAACCTCCAACAAGAATGAAGCTCTGTCTCTTTTCTGGTCATTTTGAGGGATGATGTCTCTTTTCTGCTCGGTCTCATAATGCTTAGAACGATGAGAGCTAACTTTCTGATCGTTCCTCCTTTCATCTACATTCAATTAAAAAGTTCAATTTCAATTATGGAAGCACCATCAGTGGTTCTCGAGATTAAATCCTCGTCATCCTCTTCTTCTTCTTGATGATGATTCTTACAAAAAATGAAATTAAGAAACTTAAACAGAATGAAATTAAGAAACTCAAAGCAGAAATCAAAACAATTTTAAAACCGCGAGATTAGCTCGGTTTTGAACACTTTAGATGATGTGATGTTTTAATTTTGAAACTATATTTCTAAACTCTAATTAATGCATATTATATATATAATTCTAAGAAATATTATGTTAACCGCTATTTTGGACCGATATATTACCGATATATCACCGATATAACCGATATATCACCGATATAACCGATATATCGAATATCGGTCCTGACCAATATTTTGTATTCTGACCGATATAACAGCATAGCCGTGAAATACAGAGTTTGGCATTGATTAGTTGTACATCAAGCTTGTAATGTTGTTTTTAAGACTTTTAAGACTATGCATTAAAAAGCAGTACTTTATGTATTAAAAATTGTTTTTAAGATTTTTTTTCAAATATGGTTTATAAGGTAGTATAGATATTAAAAATGATTAACAACACATTTAACAGAATAGAAAATTAGTGTAACAAACTGGAACATAAATTTTTAAATTCCAATTTATTATAAATAAAACCGAATAACATTGCCATTATATATGCTAAGACACAAAATTAATGTTTCAAAAATAGTTCTGGTTCACTTAGGATTGGGTTCCGGTGAGAAGAAGAGTTAAGGTGACAAGCGTAAGAAGACATCTCCACCCTTGGATGCTCAATAGGATAAAATGCACCGGATCAATCCTCATATCAGGTGCAATTCATAGTTTTGTTTGAGATTAAGGTGATCAAGGGTTCAGATCCCTTCTTACGCTTAACTCTCCTTCTCACACGATCTTTGACCTATATTCATAATACTAGTTGTAACTTTGTGAGGGTTTTGAGATCCTACAACTTGAACTTGAGATCGTTGGGCTTGATCTTGAGCCTCTTCTCCTCCAAATCCTTGATACTTAAACGTTGGATAAAGAATTTTCTTAGTGAAGATAAAAATCCCCAAATATTAAACACCGATTGCTAAAAATTCATACTCTTTTGTATTGGTGCTAGTGGGCTAGAACTTTATGGCCTCATCTCATAAATTAGTTAACTCTTTGACATCAAACTCTCATGAAATTTGATATCTTGTGTCTGATACTGAAAAGAACCAATAACAGAACAAGGGTCATTTGCACTTAGAGGTTGTTTGGAAGATGCTTAAGAATTGGTGCATAATGATTAAGGGTTAGAATGATTAAGAAGCTATGTATGATCAGAAGGAAAATTAATTGTTTGGTAAGAGTTTTGAATGACGAATCTGAATGACAAAAGATTACGATCTCTAACCTTCTGTATGATCTATTATGCGATTATATATGACAATTTGAAGTAAATATATTACCTTTTATGTATATGGCTTTGCAAATATAAATCACAACAAAATATAAATTGCCATATATCACATTGTGAAATAAAAAACTTGGATCAATACATTTATATATAATTCATGATAGGTGGTACAAGTAGTAGTTCATTCACAAATGAACAACACTAATGGTAAGAGAAGTAAAAAGGAAGACCTCAAGAAAATATACTCTCTTCAACAACACCCCAAGTGACACTAAATATGCAAAATAGCTGGGTGGTTTTAAAGATCAAGACCCCATGAAAACAACAGTTACTTTGAAGCCAATGGATTTGGGAAAGAAAAAAAAGCGTTGATTATCATTGAGGTATTTTATCAAACACCTAATATGCATATATTGAATTAACACATAAAACTTTCTTCCTCTACTTCTACATGAACATCTATCTACACACAAAATCCTACCAAAAAGAAGATCATAGAATCCACCTCAATTTAATATTGCAAATCTCTTATTATAAGTATGTAAGCATGAGATTCCTCTTCGTCTCGAATTAAAGAATGAAAAGAAAATGGAAGGTACCAGATGAGATGCATCAACAAAATGGAGCAGCAGCAACGTGAGGGGAAATGGAGAAGCAAATAGGCGTCAGACGAGATGCACTATGGATCTGGACAGCAGTTGTCATGCTAAAATGTTGATACTCAAACTAAAACTGTAATCATATTTAAGGTTAAAGACTGTCGAAGCTAACGCATCATAATATGAACTATTATTTAATCAAAAACAGAATGACATAATGGACATGATTCGATTCGCAATTACCTTATTGATCATATGGCATCCTTCTCTTATGCGACCTCCATGTCTGCTTTTCTCCATAAAAACTGCTTCCATCGTCATCAGCCTCTTCCCCATACTTGTACCTGCTTCAATAAGATAAAGCTGTAAACTGAAAATCGAATTGTTTAAATTTATTTTTTTATGATTTTTTGTTTTATAGAAATGGATCAACGAGGTTTTCAAATAAGTTGATATTTGAAAAATAGGAATATTTTAGAAACCGAACGATTTTGTATGTATTGATAATTTATTAGAAGAATATTCAGCGTAATGCAACAAGATACATTTTGATTTTGATGTTTTGTTTTAATTTTGAGTCTATCAATATTATAATGCGATTTTATGTGGTTTTAAGGAAAATAATTTTTTTTTGAAAGAAATGTAAACTTGAAGATATCATAAAATTTTGATAAAATAAGCGATATTAGTATCAAATTAACTATTTAAAAGTTCTTTTTTGTGTAATTTTTTAATTCAATTTTTTATTATGATTTAATTAAATTTTAAAAACAAACTAATTTATTTTTGGTTTAATAAAAAAAAATTTAAGATAATAATGAAGTATTATGTTAGAACTCAATGATTATCTTAATTATATTTTAGATTTTTTATATTTAAAATGATGTTTATCATGTATTTGATTATGTTTATTTGCAGTTAGTTATACGAATTCAAACATGAAGCTTTAATAAGTTGTACTTACGTAAAATCAACTTGTAATCTTGAATTTTAAGTAATAGACATCAATAAACAATACTTTATACATAAAAAATTATTTTTAAAAGTTTTTATCAAATACTTTATAATATAGTATAGATAATTCTAAGTCAAAAATTAAGAGTTTTTTTTTTTGAAGAACAAAAAGCTAAATGTTTTATAATATTAGTAAAAGGGTACTCGCACAATGCACTAAGATACATCTTGATTTTAATATTTTATTTTATTCTTTATCTCAGTCGATGTTATAATATAGTCTTATGTGATTTTGAAAAAAACGATAATGTTTTTATTTTTGAATCAAATATAAGTTTAAATATATCATAAAAATTTAACAAAATATATCGATATTAGTGTCAAAATTAACTATTTAAAATTTCTCATTTTTTGTGTAATTTTTTAATTCAATTTTTTTATTATAATTTTATTTAGGTTCAATAACAAAATAATTTATATTTGGTTTAATAATACTAGAAGAGTACTTGCGCAATGCAGCTAGACACGTTTTGATTTTAATATTCTATTTTATTATTTGTCTATGTCGATATTATAATACGATTTTATGTGTTTTTAAGAAANTATCATAAAAATTTGAAAAAATATATATATCAATGTTAATATCAAATTAATTATTTAAAAGTTCTCATTTTTTAATGTAATTTTTTAATTTATTATAATTTAATTTTAAGTTTAATAACGAAATAATTTATTTTTGGTTTAATAATATAACATTTTATAAAGATGTTTATCTTGTATTTGATTATGTTTATCTGTAGTTAATCACACGAATTCAGACATGGAGCTTTAATAAGTTGTATTTACGCACAATCTACTTGCAATCTTGAGTTTTAAGTAATATACATTAATAAACAGTACTTTACGCATAAAAAGTGACTTTTAAGAGTTTTTGTCAAATGTTTTGTAATATAGTATAGATATAGATATTATTACCACTAACTAACGGAGGAGGAGAAGGTGGTGACAATTCGGATGGACGATATGGATTTCTTCGAGATGGTTAAGGCGGTGGCGGTCGCTGCTCCCGCCTTCCTTTACCTGAAAAATGTTTCAAGTTTTGATCTCCATATTCAACGGCCTTCATCCACTTTCAGTTCCTACAGAGCTTGTACCTTTCTTCAAGCATCTCTCTCCTATCAGTTCCTTTACCTGCTTGTTGGTCCATCTGTGGATTCCAATTTCCAATCACTATCAAATATAATCACAGTATCTGCCGTCTGTAAGTTGAGACCAAGACCTCCAGCTCGAGTGCCGTCTGTAAAAGAAACATGAAGAAGGGGGAATCTGGAGCATTAAATTGTGTCAGCAAAGTGCCTCTTTCCTTTGTTTTTGTTGAGCCATCGAGCCTGAGATACTTAAATCCATTCCAACCCTCCCAACATCACTTACTTGCTGATATCATACTTTCTGCCATGCTCACATGTCACATTTTAGTATGACCTGTGTTTTTATGGAAGCTACTTCTCCATCTCATCTTTCTTCCTCTTCCTTCTCAAAATAAATGGCCTTATAACCCTGCAATTTTACAGAATACAAATCAAGTAAAACACATTAAAGAAGAGATAAACAAACAAGGAACAGAAAAGCCTACATCACATCTATCTGCAAATGGTGCAATAAACCACTCTTTTTATGATCAAAATGTTTTAAAAGATCGCGGTCATATCTTTTATGACGTCATTAGATTTCTTTTTTTAAATGAACATTTCTCACGCACGTTCTTCTGACATATGTTGTCTATTACTCTTCCCCAACCAATCAAACTCTCATGACGTGCAGAGAAAACATCATGACAAATCTTTTCGAATCGTCATTTTCCTCTCTCCTATTTCTCTGTCATCTCACCTACATATATATCTCTCTCACTCATTCTTTACGCCTAATATACCTAACCGCCTTTTGCACACACTCAATATGATAATTATTCTTCTTTAAACCATCTTTCACAATTAGGTTTAGAATATGCGTCATCCACCTAACTTGAAATATTTCCCACCATCATACATATTGGGCTTTTTCACCAAATACTCTAGCGCTTTATTATTACTAGATGCATTATCAACTGTCATAGTCATAACATTTTTTATCCGCTAACCATGTATGCAATCTAACAATTCATGACCCACATCATCCCCCCTATAACTGTCAATGGGTCTAAAGTTAATTAGTTTATGCATTACCCAATTGTCATCTATGAAATGAGTCATAACAACCATGTAGTTCACCCTTTGACACAAGGATGTCCAAGTAATCATAGTCAAATGACGGTGTTTGTTGGGTTACTTAAATAAGCCAATAACTTACTCCTTTCATCTATATAATACTTTTCAACATCCTTAGAGACTTTGTGACACGATGGCAAACTAAATCTTCCACAAATTTAAAGGCACTAGTGTAAACAACAAAGGCCTCATTTTCCACAAATTTAAAGGCAGTTCACCAATAACAAACAAATTTTATAAAGCTCTCTACCATCATCAAGCTTCCAAGTTTGCACACTACCTTCCCCACTAGATTGTTTAAAGAATAAGTGATTGTGGTTTTTCATGGAAAACTCGGGATTATTGTCCCAATTAGAATAATGCTTTTTAAGGCTAGAAGTACCGTTTCTTACTGGATCGGCTTCAAGTACTATGGAACAAAAATTGCACTTTGCATGTTTCCTATTTACCATGTCTTCTTCAATAAACAAGACATCAAAATATTTCCAACATTGGGCCCTCTCCTTCCCTTCTTTAGGAGCTGTGTTTGCTCGTTTTTTTTGCCACTTGCTTCGACATTCTCTCCTCTAAATTAACCAAATCTGAATTATTGTTGACTATCACATAAGGGATTTACTCAACAAATGTATCATCTCCCTACAAAAAAAAAACCACATTAAACTTATAAATTAATATTAAGATTATTTATAATACTAACCAATAATATAATATAATATTAACTAATAAATTATTACAATATTAATCAATATTATAATATGAACCAACAAATGCAGGTTATGAAGTAGCGATGAATTTTTCTTGTGACTTAACTGAAAGGCCCACATACATTAATATGTATAACTCCTAGCAGTTTGTAGCCCTTTCGACTTTGCCTTTAAAAGGCACCTTTGTCATCTTGCCTAATAAACAAGACTCACATGTATTATATGAATCACCACATGATTCCAACACTTTGTCCGCCTGGAGTTTGGTTATATGTTTTTTGTTTATATGTCACAAGTAGGTCTGATTTAAGCTCCCGCTTAATTCGTTTGATTTGTAATTGCAACTATTAATTTCATAAATAACATTGTGGTGTTTTACCACAAAATACAAAAGATTGTTAAGGTAAATAGAAGTTGTATTATCACTGAAAATAAACATAAATTCAGTTTTTTTTTTGTAATTGAGAGAATGAAACTATATTCCTAGTAAATCTAGGTACATGTAAACACTTGCTAAGTGCTCAAGTAAGACCATTTGGCAACTTCATATCATATGTGTCCCTGAGCAACAAAAACTACCTTAGCTCCATTGCCCATCCTAGGTCTAGTTTTATCTTTTCTTCACTTCTTAGATCCTGTAGAGTAACAAAATGTAAGTACCACACCTGGTATTTAATACCCAAAAGTCATAATCGAAGTGAACATATTTGGTAAACAAACCTAAAGCTCCAACAACAACCTTCTGCTTCTTTTTCTCTGCCAGTCGGGTTGGGTAATTTTTCTTTCGGTGCCCCTTGTGATTGCAGTTATACCATACTGCATCCTCATGAATCTTTTCTTTGCCCTTATCTTTGTTGGAACTTCCAATCTTTCCTCTTCACTTGGCAACCGCCCTCCTTTTCTTGACTATCCTACTTTTAGGTTTGATCATCATAACCTTCTTTGATTTGTTTAAATACAACTTCAGTTTTATATTCCTCTCAACAGTGTTAAGCATGCCATGAAGCTCTGTGAGAGTTTTATCCAAACCCTTCATATTGTAGTTCAAAACGAACTGATAATATGATTTGGGTAAGGAATTGAGAACCAAATATATTTCCAATTGCTTTTTTATTGGGAAGCCAAGACAAGTTAATCGGTCAATATACCCTTTCATTTTTTAAATGTGGGTATTGACTAAAGAACCATCGGTCATTGTACATGCAAGCAATTCCTTGATTATGTCAAACTTTTTCAACCTGGCTTCTAATTGAAACATAGGCTTTAGTGAGAATATCATATCCCAAGCAATCATGCATTCATGATTGCGCAATTACTCGGGAGTCATGGAGGCTAACATCCGACAACCAACATCTAGTGAGTCATTGACATACTAATCATAAACATCCCTGAATTCAGCTGAAGCAGTTCTAGCAGGAGTGTTTGGAGGGGGTTCTTTAGAACGTAGAATTTCTTTTCATTCCCAAGGACGACCCATAGTGAGTCATTCGATGAAGTTCGTGTCATTCAAATTTTCTTTATCAAGGATTGATTGCAATATAAATTGGGATAAGTTTGATAGTTAGCAGGCATCTACAAAATCAAGTTTAATTTTAGTAACTTTAAAATCTCAAATTAAACTAATTAACCTTTCAAAAAAAAAAAAAAATTTAAGCTAAGATCCATATTTCACCAATTTCCATAAATGGCCAATGCATTGTCTATGGAAATAGGTTATTTAGGTAGGCATCATCTGTTGGTCCTAGACAGATTTACAAGAGTTTAAAGGTAATAGTTTGTAGGAGGTGAATACAAACACACAATATTTTTCACTTTTTAAAATCCTTCATGATAAAGAAGATCAATACAAAATTTACAGACTGTTTGTGGAATAAGATAAAATACAAAACTTATCTAAAACAATTTAGGGAACATATAAGATACAAAAAGCAAGAAAGGAAAGACTTGCTAAAAGAAGAAGCAATAACTCCACTAAAGGAATAACTTAGTTGGTGTTCTTCACTTGAACTAAATATAACTTCGCAAGGTTTCTTGTGAGGGTGTCTCTTCTTGGATAGATCTTTTGATCTTCAAGTATCTGAGAAGGCAGGACTTCTCAGCTATTTATACCAAGTGCGTTAAATGCAGGTCAGACAGTACAAGGCACGTAGCAAGCTTCTAGAGGTGAGCTTGTCCTTTGTCTTTCAGTGGTCTTTCACAAAGTAGGTAAGCACGTTTGGAGACAATAAGGTGACTCCACACGAATGCTTTACTTTGAGAGGTATAGGTTTGTCCTTTGTGTGTAAGAGTATAAGAGAAAAACTAATCTTGATCAATAAGATTCATTTGATCGCTGAAACTGGAATAACTCTAAGGTGGCGTTTGGTTCGCATAAAGTTTTTGAATGAAATGGAATATGTCAAAAGAATTTGACTTTGAAGAAATTATAATGGAATGTTGTCAGATTTGACCACCTATTTGGTTGGCATAATCGGAATGAAATCTATTAAAGGAATTGGAATCTGTCTGTTTGATTCACATAATGTAGCTTTGCAATTGGAATGAAATTCTGGTAAAAAACTAAAATACCCTTTTTTATAAATTAATTTTTTTAAACTTAAAAATTATTAATTCCTTTTATTTTTTTTTAAACTACAAATACTTTAATAAAACAGTAATTAAATATTCTAATGTGTAAAACAATATAAAAATACACAACTCAAATATAACCATAAACCAAATGACGTTACTAAATTGATATTAAAATTGCTTCAAAATCCATCAAACATGTTCAAAATCATTAAACAATCGTACATATGACGCCAAAATACCAAAGCATGTTCAAATACATGTTCCAAAAGCCATTAAGCATCATAGTTTTCAAAAAAAAAAAAAACTAAACCATCAAGCACAACCATTCTTGCAAAATGTACCTCACAAACTCTTCTCGAGCTTCTCCTTCATAGTTCCAAAAGCTTAACACGGATTCAAGTTCACATGTTATTTTTCTCAGTGCTTTAAACTTTTCCATTGAAGTAAAATTTATTTTGGCAAGTTTAGAACCAACCACGGAAGTCTTTTGATGTAAATCTATCTCAACTTGCACCTACTTGTCCGATGATTTTAAAAGTCTATCTCCAAGTATGACAGCAGCATTATTTATTGCATCAACAAGAGGATCACCTTAACTCTTGCTTCCCTACTACCTTGAGATGTACACTCTTGACTTAGCATTTAGCTATCTTCTGTCGGATATCAAATTGTTGTTCTTGAAAGGGCATATGGCCATCTTCCATGTCAACATTTTCTTCTAAACCATCATAGTCTCTTGCCTGATTTCCATGAGCACGATCTTTTCCAAAAACATAAGACAAGTCTTCATAATGAGGAAATGGTTTGTTTCTTTATTTTGAAGCCTCTTTGTGTACCTAAATTTGCAAAAGACATAGAAACGTTGAAAAAACAATTCTTAACATGGTAATATGTAATACATAGTAATATGTACCGTAAGACTCCCAAACTGACGCCTCGGTAGTCACACACATTTTAGAACTATCATAACCAAAGCCACTTGTGTTCGTACCATGTAGCATATCATGTACGATTTTCCAGTCTTTTTTCATGGTCTTTAATCTTGATTCGATGTGTGGTTTACCTAATAAATTAGAATCAAGAAGCGACACTTTCAATGATTGTTCCAAAAGTTGCAAGTATCCGGATTTAAAGCCATTATCATCTTCATATCCTCCAACATTGACCATATGCACCAATGCATCAACAAGTTTTCCGTCTTCGATTTTTTGACCAATTTCGATACTTACGGCCATTGATTTTATCCGCCATACCTAATATCAAAGATCAAATTGTACCATTATATTAAATAACGATAAAGATCAAATTATTACCATTTAAATTAATAACGATAAAGATGAAATTGTACCTAACATGCATAATTTCCAACACAAAATGGGCAGATACAAAATGAAGCAGTAAAGTTCACAGGCACCTAAACTCAATGAAGGTGATTGGCTGACGCTTTCATAAAATGCTCAAAAGGTTTCATCCAAGCACATAACAGAGTACATAAAAACCATAAAGATGAAATTGTACTATTACAAACCATAAAAATTAAATTGTACTATTAAAAACCATAAAAATTAAATTGTACTATTACAAACCATAAAAATAAATTGTACTATTACAAACCATAAAAATTAAGTAGAAGCATTCCAATCATTTTACATGTTTTGAGCCAAATTATTTCTAAATTTAGTCCACTCGGTAGAAACACTTACGGAAGTGATATTATTCTCATCTTGGTTTTCAGTGTCTTCGGTTTCATTCGAGCAAGATATGTTTTCAAATGGATCAATTGGCATTTCTTGTCTTATAAAATTATGAAGAAGACAACATGTCATTATGACCTTAACTTTCAGTTCAACAGGGTAGTATGAATTATCTTTTAAAATTCCCCACCTTGCTTTCAAAATATCGAAGCATCATTCTATAACATTTCATGCAGAAGAATGTCTCATGTTGAAAAATTCTTTTGCCGTAGTTGGTTGATGTCCATCACGCCACTCATTTAAATGATACCTTTGACCTCTATAAGGGGCAAGAAAACCCTCTCCATTTGTATACCCACCATCTACCAAGTAATAATACGACTTTGGCACCTTCAACCCATTGGGCCTACGAAGAACATCTCGAAGGACTCTACTATCAGCGGATGGACCCTCCCATCCTGCCATGACATAGATAAACTGCATATCTTGTGAACACACCCCTAACACGTTTGTGGCAATATCATTCTTCCGTGTTCTGTAGCTTGTCTTCGAGTGGCACTAGGCACTTTATGTATGTTCCATCTAAAGCACCTAGACAGTTCTAGAACAAAAAAAAAACAGTCATTACACATTTTTAATTTACTACGTGAACACCAAAAAAGGTTTTAATTATATTTACCTTAAACCATTTCCATCTTCGATCAGTAGAGTCCTCACAAACATGTTTGGGTTTCTTAAGTAAATGTGGGTGTAATCTATTAACCGTGTTGCAAACTCGAGTAAACAACCTACTAAATGTTTATCCCGAACGATGAAAATGACATGTGATAACCCTATTCTTAACATTATGAGCAACCATGTGAAGGAAAAGGGCAACTTGTTCATCAATATCCATATTCCTAGTTGCTCGTAATCCTCCTAATCTTTCAAGCATATCACATAACTTCTTGAAATACCTTCTATCCATCCTAAGTTCTGATATGCATATGGTGTCACTATTGTAGGTATACCTATGCAATATTTTAGATCGATCCATATTTGAACACGAATATTGGATACGGGGTCTATCCTTTCTATGTTTGGCTACTAAGCAACAAACTGTAATGAAAAAGCAAGTAATAGCGCTCATAGCTTCTTCCAAAAACATCGCAGAATCCCACATTTTCGTGTCGTGAGACTAATTTGGGCCATTTCCCGTTTTCAAAAACACAAATATTGAATACAATTTGTTAAACCCAAAACAAATTTGTTGATGAAAGGGTAATTCATGCCATATGTTGTGTTTAATGAAGCTTACAAAGAACAATTGCTGCCACGAAAACATGATCTATAGGGATGAAAACATGATCTATTTAACTTAGAAAACATGATCTATTTAACTTAGAAAACATGATATGTATATGGATGTAATTACCTTTAATGCACAAAATTCATTATGTGGTATACTTCAAAAAGGAAAATCATGATCTATATTGTTAGGACCAAAATTGATCCTAATTATTCTAAAAGTTTTATCAAAAGCAATCGGGGCCAAGGATGGAAGATCTGATGATGTTGCTGTGCTAAAACGACTAAGTCTGGAAGAAGACCAGAGCCCCTATGGACAGACCAGAGCCCCTATGGACGGACCAGAGCCCCTATGGACGGACCAGAGGTTCAATGAACTGCGCATCTCCATATCCCCTCTGGTTCGCCTATCCTCTGGTTGGCCTATCCTCTCTAACCTCTGGTTGGCCTAACCTCTGGTTGGTCTATCATCTGGACGACTATCTTCAGAATCTTAAAGGATAATGCTGATCCCATTTTCGATAATGATTATTTCCTTGTTTATAGGATTTAGTTACCTTATTTATAGGATTTAGTTATCATGTAAATATCACCTATATAAGAAGTGATACAGGCATAGAATAGAAGAGAGATGAATTATCAACACTTTGTAACACACAGATTCAAACACATCACATGAGAGTCGATTAGGGTTTTTAAAAGATTGTATTTTCCATTCAATAAAGAAACCGACGGCCGATTTCTATTCATCTTCTTCTACAAATCTCTTTTTAAATTCCTTTACATTACTCTACTGTCAGATCTGGGTTTAACAATTGGTATCAGAGCCAAATTGATTAACTTCTATCGATTCGATCTTTCTGCAGTAGATTTAATTTTCTTGAACAATACTCTTTCTAGAACTGCTTCCTATTCGACTGCAGTTTGGACCTAAAATTTCATCAATTCATCATATGATTAAATGTTTTAATCAAATTCCTTTTAAGGGATTTGTTCTTGGATGAATACGAACCTATTTTGATCATAAAAAAANTTCATCAATTCATCATATGATTAAATGTTTTAATCAAATTCCTTTTAAGGGATTTGTTCTTGGATGAATACGAACCTATTTTGATCATAAAAAAATTTGGTTTATTTGATGGAGTTTCTTGGAGTCAGTCGAACTTTTGAACCTTGATTTTGTCAGATCTACGCGTAGGCGTTAAGTAGGAGTTCATGGTACTCACAGCCTAAGGCAATTGGCGTTCTATTTGCCAAACGTATAATTATCGCCCATATCTTGAGTATTCATTCATCGTCTCTTTTTGTGGATTTGGATTTGTAAGAGCCTAAAGATTTATTTTCATGTAATCACCAATCCTATATGAATATGGAAATATTCCTTCATATTTTTCCCTTAGAAGCATTATCAGCAATACTGTCAATTTTCTTTGAATTGACCTGCTGTTTCTTGAAGCCATAAAGCTTAATGTTAATTCTTCTCTTCAGTTCTCAATTCCAATGGTGTTTGCTTTGGTTATTCAAGTTATCTCCAATTGGATCAAGCTCTAAAGCTGAATTCCTACTCAACTTGCGGTTCAATGAAAGATTCTTTGTCATAAGACTGGTTGCACTGTTTTGTTAAGAAATTCACACATTTATCTATCCCTTAGTTGGATGAATTTGCTACTTTTGGGGTTGAGTGGCTATTTTGTGCTTCAAAGTATGTGCTGGGTTGTAGGCAAATTAAAGCTGCATTTTGTGCAATCAGTGGTGCTGCATTCATATTGAATCTGATTTGATCTAAGAGTTGAAAATGAAGAACATAGAGCTACATTTAGGGGGGAGCTTGAAAATTCGATCCATACCAAGCACACTAAAGCTTTACTCAAGAAAGTAGAGGGGAGAAGACCTGAAGACTTCATGAAGATGCTTGCTTCATAAAACTTTGGGGAAGATTGTTAGGACCAAAATTGATCCTAATTATTCTAAAAGTTTTATCAAAAGCAATTAGGGCCAAGGATGGAAGATTAGATGATGCTACTATGCTAAAACGACTAAGTCTGGAAGAAGACCAGAGCCCCTATAGATGGACCAAAGGTGCGATGAACGTCCATAGGTGCGATGAACTGCGCATCTCCATATCCCCTCTGGTTGGTCTAACCTCTGGTTGGTCTATCCTCTGGTTGGTCTATCCTCTAGTTGGCCTATCCTCTAGTTGGCCTAACATCCGGTTGGCATATCCTCTGGTTGGCCTATCCTCAGGTTGGCCTATCCTCTGGTTGGCCTAACCTCTGGTTGGCCTGACCTCTGGACGACTATCTTCAAGATCTGGATGACTATCTTCAGAATCTTGAAGGATGATGTTGATCCCATTTTCGATAATGATTATTTCCTTGTTTGTAGGATTTAGTTACCTTATTTATAGGATTCAGTTATCATGTAAATATCGCCTATATAAGAAGTGATACAGGCATAGAATAGAAGAGAGATGAATTATCAACACTTTGTAACATACAGATTCAAACACATCACATGAGAGTCAATTAGGGTTTTTGAGAGATTGTATTTTCCATTCAATAAAGAAAGCAGCGGCGGATTTCTATTCATCTTCTTCTACAAATCTTTTTTTAAATTCCTTTACATTATTCTACTGTCAGATCTGGGTTTAACATATTTGTTTTTAAGGTAACTTTTACTAATCCCATTACGCATGGCTACTTATTTGATTCGATTGGGTTTTTATTCTTGAACTCGTATTGGAGATTGTGAAGAATTGGATTGAATCAATAGCTAATTTTTGTGTTTTTTTTTAAATAAGTTGTAAATTTATGATTTTAATCCCTAGGTTCCGAAAAAAGATCCACCAAGTCAAAAGCTAGTGTTTTCAGTTCCATATATGAAAGTTGTTGCAAATTTTACACCATTGAATTTGAAGGTATTTTTTTTATTCATATGACAACCACCAGAGGCTTTGAGGACTTCCAGCCCTAGATAATACTTCTGAGTAAAGTTAATTTTGATTTATAAACATATTTTATCCTATCAATCTTTATCATGTGGTTAGTGGTACAACATTCTATGTGTTTAAGTTCTCAAATGCCTGAATTTCCTTACTCGTTGTATCCACCACTATGTCCTTTGTAGTCTAAACTCGATTCAGAAAAATTAGTTGTAAGGAACAAATAAGGTTAAGGGGTAGGCTGATTGTGAAAAAAGTGAAATCACTTGGAAGACCTCATGGTTTCATGGAGTTAGTTCCTAATTTTAGAATGAATTTAACGTTTGTGTAATTAATCTAAGCAAATATGAGCATCACGAATTTGTCATAGAAACAAATATGGTAAGGAATAACAAATTATATATCAAACAAAGAAGTGCTTAGTTACTCATAAAAAATTAGGATGAGAGAAATTAATGGAGAAGGATGTATTGGTGAGTGCCTGTATATACTATATATAGATGTATGTGTGTGTATATACATGTGTGTTTATGCATGTAAATATGATATAGCAAAAGATTTATTAGAAAGTACATCACTATTATGATGACTACAATAATATCATGAGCATGCAATATATTCCAGATCCCCGCTGACTGTTTTTGGCAAGACTAATGGCATCGATTCTTGGTCCTATAACAAAAACATACATCCACAAGCTTCAAGAGGGACCAAGAAAAAGTCCATCTTTTTTTACACAATTGAATGGTTACCAACAGGTACTTCTTTCACAAGTAGAGTATGTACTATGAAAATCAATTCTCTAGTTATTGCATATGACTGATTATCAGTTTGCAACATACTACTCCCAGGCTTCTTTAGATTACTCATTCAGGCTTCTCACAGGTTTGATCTTTACAAACTTGTGGCATGAGTGTGTTTATAGTTTAAACATGTATCAAGTGTAGTTCTTTCATAATTTTGTACTAACAGGACGTCGTTAGGAGGAGAAGTCAGATATATGGCACTTTTGAAGAGGGATTTGAGTGAATGAATTAAACCAGACCAAACAACCCAATAAATTCCACCACACATAACTTGAACTACGATTGATCTAATCTGGGAGCGCATTTGATTGGAACAATCGAAAAAACAGAAATCGAGCAACAGATTCAAAATCGATATATAGCAGGAATATGAAACAAAATCGAGATATACCAGGAAGAAATCAAGATGAGAAATCGTGCAAACAGATTCAAAATCGAGCAAAAATATGAAACAAAATCGAGATATAGCATGAAGAAATCGAGATATAGCAGAAAGAAATCGAGATATAGAAGGAAGAAATCGAAAGATGAGAAATCAAACTTGTAACTGTGTTCGACGGAGAAGCAGCAGATCGAGAAGCAATTGTGTCGCTTCTTGAGGAGGAGAAAATGTTGTCGGCTTTGTGAGGTTAGGGTATTATGAAATGGGATGAGGGTAGATAGGGAATTATGAAAATAACAAATTCCATTCCAATAAAATCCCATCTATTAACCAAGGAATGTTAAAATCCTCTATCTATGGAATTCATAGGAATATGAAGATTCCTTCAGTCAAAAACCATGAACCAAGTGAAGGAAATGAATCTGGTCAAAGGAATTCAACATTCCAATTCTTTCAGATTCCTTCAGAATCTGTGAACCAAATGCCACCTAAGGTTTCTTCAGTGTATGCTAAATTTTGAGTAGACTTCACACATTTGTAGACATGATTGTTATCACTGAAACCGCATCAGTAACGAACTACTTGTCTCTGTCTTTAGCTTTATCTTCGATATCACTGAAGGTTCTTGTGGTCTGAGTTTTGTCTTTGTGATAACCGGGTCCTGGTTATTACCCAAGGTATTTATTATGTGAATTAATTGTTTATGTGGATACATGCTTACAGGGGTTAAAAACGTGAGTATGTGTATTTTATGCATAAGGGATATATGCATAATATATAGGTATATATATATATGTTCTTTTTATGTGCATGATATATATATATATATGTATGTATGTATGTATATGTGTGTGTGAAGTAATGTAAATACATGCAAGAGGTGTATTGTATGTATGTATGAAATGATTTATATATGCATGCATGCAGATAGGGAAGGGCCAGGTTGGCCGACTTCCCTAAAAAGGGAAGGTATAAATATATATTTTGGGTATGAAGTAAGGCTTCTGGCCTCGTTTAGAATTTTGAGAGGAATTAGAGAGAAGAATTGTCCGAAGATCAAGTGGAATCAAATTTGGTTTTTCATCTTCTTCAAAATCTGAGTTTTTGCATAAAAAAGTGAGTGATTTTAATGTTTTACTTTCTTGAAATGCATAAATTGTTTGTATAACTTTTTTAACTGGTTTGAAGTTTAAGACTAAACCGGTTGATATAACCAGCGATTTAGTCCAGACAAGGTGTAAGCGATTTAAGTATAAACCGCTCAAGTGTTAAGCGGTTTAGTTTTAAACCGGACATGTCTTAACCGGTTTAAAGATTGAGCGATTTAAGAACTTTGATCTTATATTAAAATTTTCCAATAGAGAAGTAGGAATACAACTATAAGGTGGCTGGTTTATTTTAAATCGGACATAACATCCGGATTGTTAAATCGGATGATCATGAATAGTGTTGTCCGGATTTGTTATCCGGACAAGGTTTTGTGATTTAAGCTAAGTGTTAAATCGGACAAGTTTTTGTGAAAGTATTGTCCGGATTTGTTATCCAGACAAGGTTAACCGGATTATGTATTGACTTGTCAAGATATGGAACAATAAATGGGAATTTTGACAAAATGAATTTGAACTGATAATAATTCCATTTGACTGCGGTCTATTCTATATGGAATTGTTTTATGAAATATTTTGATGAGAAAATAAGAGTGGCATATCAAGGAGAGGTGTACCATGGGATAAGGGTGACATATCAAGGAGAGGTGTAATATGGCATAAGGGTGGCATATCAAAGAGAGGTGGACATTTGGATATAAGGGTGGCATTTGTATATGTGTGGTATGTAATATAACTCCTACTATCATATCCCTTAAGATTACCATGGTCTGGAATATTTATTTCTTTGTCATTTAAAGATTTAAGATCAAGGTTCTTATTGGGAATTATAGTCTGGATGTTATTAAAGAGGAGATAACAGGTTTGGCCTGAAACTTTGAATAAACCTTATTCGATTTAAAAGGTTTAAAATGGCATTATGTTAATTTGGTTAGTGTAACCTGTTTGGATTTGATGTATTATTTGCAAGTAGAGGAATTTGGCTTGAAAAGTAAAAGGTATTGATATTATGCCCTTACTTGTTCATATATTTGTTATATATATGAAAAGTTGTTTTACATAAAGTTTTTGGTGATTTTCACCCTGCAATAACATAAATAGGGTAACTCACTAGACCTTTCGGTATAACCCTTGTTTTATGATTTTAAATATGTATTGCAGGAAGTGCCGACGGTAAGGAGAAGGGAAAAATGTAATATTTTCCCTATGTGATTATCTGCGTGAAGATTTACTGACGACATGTATAGTTTTGATAAATAAAACTGGTTTAGTGCAAGAATTGTATTTGGAATTTTTGGACCATGTATTTTGTACTGGTAGATTCTTGTACTAAGGGACCAATGTGGTGTATAAACATGTATTTCTTATATATGAAGTATAAGTTACATGCAATGTGTGGAATGGGGTGTTACAGAAAGTGGTATCAGAGCCTGAGTTTAAAGGATTTAGGTATTCAATAGCATGATACCTAGACTTAAACTGTTTTATTGCATGTTAAGGGTCCCGGACATAGTTAGCACCATTGAAAATAAATATGACGAGTTGAAAGAACAATGTGTAAGGTAAATTTTAATTACATCTGGCCAGTGTAATTATGAATTTACAGGTACACATCTGAACTTGAATACTTCATTATATTTGGGAATGTGAATACGTGATTATTAACACTAAAATTTGCAAATGTCTAGCCGAACTCGGAGATCTAAAAGAACGGCTCAACCAGAGTCTGAGGAAAGAGAGGAATCACCCGTTAACCTTCCGACTAGGACATCCAGAAATAGAGGTCGGGGAAGACCAAGGGGTCGAGGCAGAGGGAGAAGTCAGTCTCAAGGAAGGGGTCGGACTGAAGTACATTCTGAACATGAAGAATCCCATTCTGGGAATGTTCAGGAAAGATAGGTACCAAACCCGGAATATGTAACCAGCGATATGTTGGCAGAAGAAATGGAAAGGTTGCAGGGAACTCTGACGTCCATTATGGGAATACCGGCTAAGGTGGAAACGGAAAGAGTGGAAGTTCATCCCTTTGTTCCAGTCACCCACAACAAGGAAGGAGATATTAAGATGTTTTTGGCATGCAAACCACCAACCTTTTCTGGGGAGAGAGATCCAGTGAAAGCTATGTGCTGGATCAAGAAGATGGAATATGTGTTCAACACCATTCGGTGTCCAGAAACAGATAAAGTTCGATTCGCTGTCTCAGTATTAAAATCAAATGCTCTGTTTTGGTGGGAAGTCGAATCATTGGCCAGAACGGATGTTTTACAAACATTATCCTGGACAGAATTTGTGAATCGATTCAAGAATCAGTTTTGTCCTAAGACGGTAGTGAGACAAGTGGAAGAAGATTTCTTGAAATTGGAACAGGAAAATGGAACAGTTCGAGAGTATACTGAAAAATTTATCGAATACTCTCGATTTGCCGAGCACTATGTTTCATCGGAATCTAGGAAGATAGAAAGGTATATCTGGGGTTTGAAACCCTCAATCAGAGAGTTTGTAATTGCTATGAACCCCAACACCTTTTCACTGACGGTAGATGCGGCCGAAGTGACAGAACGAAATAAGAATCGACAATCAGAAGGAAAAGTTGTAGAGAAAAGAAAGTGGGAGGGGCCATCATTGAACTTTCGAGGGCCAGAAATCGTGAGATATGATAATAGAACTGATCAAAAAGTCGGTGAGAAAGTATGAACGCAATGTCGACAGATACATCAGGGTGAGTGCAAGATGGACCCAAGAAAATGTTACAAGTGTGGTGAAGCGGGCCATTTGTCAAGAAGTTGCCCAGCTAATAGAAGATGTTTCAATTGCAATTCTCCGGATCCTATTCGACCAAACTGTCCATTGTTAAGAACTCTACAGCTTACAATGGGAAGTAATGCGTCGGGTACTCGGGGAAAACCTACTGTGAATAAAGGAGGGCAAGGAGGGGCACGAGGATCGTGTAATAACCGGATCCTGGTTATTACCAAAGGTAATTAATACGTGAATATATTGACTAAATGATTTCGTGATAGCATGATAATTTG
>NC_037535.1:15463620-15466927 GCF_001531365.2 Cynara cardunculus var. scolymus
CGGCTTATGAAGATTGTTGGACTGCACTTCAATGGGTGGCTTCACATGCAACCAGCCATGGAAGAGATTTGGAAAATCAAGAGTCTTGGTTGGTTAATTTTGAATTTGGTTGAATTCCCCATGTATATTTAATAATATTGAACATCCTAACAAATCTTGTCTCAAAGAGTCATAACTTTTTTTATACCCTAACTGACATTGGCCTCATGTTCATTTCTAAATCGTTTGCGTCTCTCCCCAAGAGCACCATTATAGTTATAAATGTTTGTCAGATGTTTCCTATCAACCTTTAAGTGCTTCATTTCCTAAACTCAAAGTTTCCCAAACATATAACCACATATGTTGAGCACCACCTCAATTAACTTAATCTATAGTCTTTTGACGATCCACTAGTCCACGGGATAATCTCCCATCGGACCATACCTTACATGGACCATTCATTCMCATCTCAATTCCYAAAAAGGAAATACAATATATCACCAATAACTTGATTGTGAGTTTTCATAATAGCAAATTACTCCAATAAAAATCTTATGTTGCATTCATATTCTTAATCCCATGATTTAAACTTAGGATATCTTATTTTGCTTAAACCCTTTTCCTTTTATTAAAAAAAACCAAACTTATATACCCTTTGATCCCCCTTCACTTAATTCCAATCTAGGCTAATAGTAACCTAGCTCATCCAATTTGCATCCTTTAATACCCTCCCAGTTTAAGCTTAGGCTATCACTAACCTAATTCCCTTAAACTAAGGCTCTGATACCAACTTGTAACACCCTCATTTTCACTATGAGTTGTGTCACATAATTCTCATTAAATAACAATAAATAACCCCAAAATATAGTGGCTAATAAAACCTTATTACAATGGAAGTCTTACAAATTCAATTAAAATTAATAACTCAACGCTAACCCGTCCCATACCGAGTTACATTACAAAATGAGTTTAAGCATAAACTTAACCATCCGAAATATAACAATAATATAATTATCTAGGAGAGAACCTCGCTCTTGTCCACCCTTGAACCTCTTGCACCTGGGATGCATACTAATAGTCAGCTTTATAAAGCTCGGTGAGTTCATGGTTTTTGTGCACAATCATACACACCTCATCATGCATAGAACAAACAATGCCCCAAATAAAATAATATGCACATTTGTTTCAAACCTTTTTGAAATAATAATGAGATCTCTTAATTTCTCGTCAGGTTAAGGTCTTACCGTCATTGGCACTTCCCGGGTTACACGGCTATCCCTTGTCCAGTCACCCATCCCTAGGATGTGCCATCCCTATGACTTTTGACCTCTTCCCATACCCGACAAAAATATTAACCCGTTTATAACATGCTCATTAATGTTTAAAAACACGTAAACAAATAGCATGCAACCCACAATGATAATTCATATACATGTAATAAACCCATAAACATGTACATAAAAAAATAATGTAATGCTCAAATAATTAGTACGTAAGCATGCATCCCAATTAAAATCTCATGAAGACTCACCTGAATAGCTCTGTTTGGCTAAACCTCGTCCCTGAGTAATATCCTATAACATGTAATTATATTTCAATAATTAGAGTATTCACATTTCCCCAAAAAGTTAACCCGAAAATCAAATGGGTCAACCTTAGGGTGGGCATGGTCAACGGGTCAACCCCAAGCATACCTCGTCGCCATATACCCCCCTCCCCAATGGAATTTTTCRTATCCAAAATAAATAACGACGTATTAAACCCAACATTTAATTATATACGATTCTCGTTATAAAAATGTCCGATCCCACAATTATCTAGTCACAACTCCCAAAATAAGTTATTAAATTATTTCTTATAATTTAAATTTGAAACTCCAATTAATTAATAACTTTTACAATTGATGTCCAAATTTTGACCAACTTAATCGAAACATCCCGATTTATTTCGATTAATCCAAGTAAATAAACGAGCCTAAAATATCTTTTCAACAAAATCTTATATACAATATTAATCCCAAATCATATCCAAATTTACAGCCCCTACGGTTCAATATTAAACTCGTATTTTGAGTTTTTGTACCCGAATCTCGTCGAGCCGCCGCCACAGCAGCTTCTAGCCTAAACCGCTCGACATACAAGTCACCATAGCCCACGAGACTTGTACCAACAGAAAGGTAATTGAAAAATGAAGCCAACCATATACTATACATCAATTTTGGTTGAGCATTTTACCTCCAATCGCCGTTTTTGTGCGGAATGACCCTATGCCGCTTCAAACTCGATATCTCTCTCGTTTCTTGATGAAATCTAAAAATTCCAAAGATGTTTACTCCCTTACATCTTTAGGAATGTCTCCACAAAATTTCAGCCGAAAACTCCAATTTATAGATGGTCAAACGGTCTCTAGAATAGGAAAAACGTGAATTTGGGRAATGATTTCCCAAATCTCATCACTTCCAAATTAATTTTCTACTTTTGGCAGAAATAGTCCCTTTTGTTTTTCTTTCTGCATTTTCATCTCAAATCAATTAAATTCAAAATGTTTTATTTTATTTTTTTATTGATTTTATTTATATCATATTTTTCGATTATCGACACTTTAATCCCGTATGTCGTTTACTCTTTAAATTTTAACCCTTAACATTTATTTATTTTACGAATAATAAATTTTTAGGGTATTACATCAATTACATAAAGATGAAGTGATGATCAGATGAAGATGATGACAAAGATGGATTTTATGGTTTCGATTTAGTTTGATGATTAGAGCTAAAGTGAGAAGAAGATGATGATTTAAAACAATAATCAAATAGGTTAATAAGAATTTAGGAAATAATTAAGGTTAGAAATAATTACTCAGTTAAGACTTATCGGGTAGGAGTCTTCTTCCCTTATTAACCGTGTAAGATTCTCAATACTAGTCATACTCACTAGTAATGTATGTGACATCAAGTATGTTCTTACCCATTAAGCATTAGTAAAAGACCGCACTAGTTTCATACGTGTTTGATTGGTAGGGAATGAAATTCAATTAATATTCATTTTTTATAAGCATAAAATTGACCTATTTTCTAAATTTATTTAAAAAAAAATCTGATGTAGTGAAAAGTTATCCAAAGTTGATTACTTTATTACTCCACTTTAGTTGGATTCCATTAGACTACACATAACCAAAATAACTTTTATCAGTTTGTCTCTAACATCCTATAAATTAACTTATTTTCCTTTTCCAATATCCTTTTGGTTTGTGAAATTTGATGGAATTTAGGATTAAATTTAGTTGGAATCTTGTGTTTGATTTAAATAAAAAGTTCCTAAATTGAAAT
>NC_037535.1:15467539-15484137 GCF_001531365.2 Cynara cardunculus var. scolymus
CTTGAATTATAATCATAATGCTTCTTATTAAAATCCAATACAATAGTTTAATGGCGAAAATTTAATGATCGATCTTGACATCTTGTTTGAATTAGTCATCATATATATATATATGTTTCCGTTATTAATTAGAAATTCAAGAACCGTTCAAAGAGTCATATATCTTTCTTGAAGATAAATATTGATATGAATAACGTATTTATGATGACTATAAAAGTGTTATTCAACATGAATCATACATTTATTATGAATAACACGTTTATATTCCTAATAAATATGTCACATAGTCTGTTGTAAACGGGTCTCAAGTTCTTAATCAATTTTAGGTTACTAATGAAACATGTGTTGTGTATATATATATATACATATATGTGTGTGTATGTATATTCATAGCATTCATTATTTCTGTAAAAGCTTCACACATCTCTTTTGACTCTCATGGCTTCAAACAAAGAGTTGAGCTACGAGATCCCKAATGTTATCCGCGTCTACAAAGATGGAACTRTGGAGAGGCTCATGGTCTCACCTTACGTCTCACCRTCATTACAAGACCCTATCAATGGCATCTCTTCCAAAGATATCGTCATCTCCCCTCACRTATCTGCTCGTCTCTACCTCCCAAAACCCACAAAATCCCAAAAACTYYCCATCTTCGTCTACATCCATGGAGGTGGATTTGTCATCGGATCAGCTTTTACTCTCTTGGAACACAACTATCTCAACACAATTGTTTCCCATATAAACGYACTCRTAATCTCAGTGGAATATAGATTAGCCCCAGAGCATCTTTTACCCACGGCTTATGAAGATTGTTGGACTGCACTTCAATGGGTGGCTTCACATGCAACCAGCCATGGAAGAGATTTGGAAAATCAAGAGTCTTGGTTGGTTGAATTTGGCGATTTTGAAAGACTATATATCGGTGGGGATAGTGCAGGTGGGAATATCGTACATAACATGGCTTTGCAAGCTGGGAGGGAAAGCCTGAATGGTGATGTGAAAATCTTAGGTGGGTTTCTTGGTTGTCCTTATTTTTGGAGTTCATTGTATGGAGTTGAGGGTTTGCCTTATGGGTGTTGGATGATGGCACATCCACAGGCCGAGGGCGGGATCGATAGTCCGATGATCAATCCATTCGTTGGTGGTGGGCGGGGATTTGCAGCGGAATATGGTGTTAAGAAGTTGTTGGTGGTGGCGACGGAGAAGGATGAGTTGAGGGAAATTGATATAAAATACTTTGAGGGTGTTAAAGAAAGCGAGTGGGATGGTGAAGTGGAGTTTGTGGAGATTGAAGGGGAGAATCACTGCTTTTATGTTCTTGATAGTACTACAGAGAAGGCTAAGATTGTGATGGAACGGTTGGCATCTTTCATTGTTTGAGATGATTGTTTCTAGAATCAGATCAAATTAATCATGTATTAAGAATGTAAAAGAATAAGTCTGAACGTTGATTGTGTGAGTAAGGAATTAATATTAAATGTCTATGAAAGTTATTCGGTCGGTTTATTTGGTTTTTAACTTTTTTCTAAGCTATCATGTAATTAAACCAAATAAGGTTTGTTTAATTGGTTATGATTTATTTGATTGGTTTCAGGTTATTGAGTTTGGTTATCGAATAAACCGAATAAGAGCTTTTATTTTAATAAGGTTTTAAAGAAGAAAAACATTCTGTTTTGTTTCTTTTTAAACTCGTAGAAGGTTTACATATTTATGATCGGAACACTGTTCCAATACGTATAAAGAAAAATATATGTGTAAAGGCAAGTGAAACTGTATCTTTTTTATTTTTTTTGCATGTTTCACTAAAACATTATTTTCATTCTCGTTTACATACACAACCTCTAACCTAATTCAACTTGGAGATGCTTGGAATTGCTTATAAAAACAACTTATTGACTTATTCCGGTGTGACACCGGTAATAAACACTTTTGAGTGTTTGGATAAACAACTTATACTGGTAACAAGAAGTTTTTGAAGAAGTTACAATATTCTAACTTGTAATAAGTTGATAAGAACTTTTGTATAAAAACATAAGTTGTTTCAAATAAGCAATCTCAAACACCCCCTTATAATATTTTTTATCATATACATCAACCTCTAACCTTTTATTGTTTTACACTAACCCAAGTAACTAGGCTTTGTTACCTTACAATTTGGGTCGTTCCAATCTTTTTGGAGGCACTCTTACTGTTACACTTGTATCAAGACAAATATAAAAGTGTACATCATATAATATATTATAGTTCATATCAATTAAAACAACAAAATATCTTAAAATACAAATTAACTTAAAAAGAATAATTCTTTTAACATTGTTCGATACAAAATCTTTAATCAGTTATTCATAATCAATTTTCTCCAATAAGTAGTTTGATTGAAAGATTGGTATATAGGACTTTACTGATTGTTGTTTACCTCGTGTTTTTTAAGAAATCGTAGCTCTCAACTTCTCAGTGTGTTATTGAAAGGCTATAATGCTATGAACAATGATGATTAGTATAACGGTGAAGGAAGTCAACAAAATTGCAGTATAGGTTGCTCGTGGGAAAAGAATGAGATGAAACATAGAACAAGAAAGAAGGAGACTATTAAACAAGATCGTGCTTAGTGTTTCAATCAAAAAAATTAGTCATAGGGAAAACAAACATTAAAGGGACTAGCTGACTAGAACACTCAATATTCAAAATAGAGACCTAAGGAGAAGGAATTGCAATCTACAAATGGTGTTAGTCTGAATAATATATATGACCTCTTTATCCTAGACTTGGGAAAAAGCAGCGACTTCTACCCATTTTGAAAAATAATCTGTAGGAACTAATAGGAATACCTTTTGCCCAGGTGTCAAGGGTAATTTTCCCATGATATACATGCCTCATCGCATGAATAGCCATGTAGTTAATGAAGAATGAAGTTATTCAGAGGGTTTATGGATCATACTTGAGTTTTGTTGATAGGCGTCACAACTTTGAACAGGTAAAATAGCGTCATGTCGTAAAATAGCGTCATGTCGTAAGGTAGACCAGTAGTAACCTTGTCATAAGAATCGGTTGGCCAAACTTTGACCACTAAAGTGATTTCCACACTCTCCCTTGTGCATGTGTTTCAAAATGTTTTGTGTTTATCGTCCAAACATACATCTTAGATTCAGACCCGTTGAAGATCGCCTATATAATACAACTAAGATCATGGTATATCTTGATGCTTTGATTTGAAGTTCTCATGATTCAATTCGTTCATGAGGTAATTAGTCGTGGATAAGATAGTTCTTAATCTCTTTTGACCATTCACTTTTCTCGTTAATGACGAGTGGTTATTAGTTATCGTCGATAGAAGGTGACATAAGGTGTACCAATAGTACCATGTCAAATGATGATCTTCTTAGGGTAGAGCCCAAGTTAGCCATAACATCTCTTTGCATTGATCCCTAGGGATCTGCTATATGCAAAATAGGTCGAAGGTCATCGACTTTTCTCCTGCTATCTTCAAATAGGTTGTCATTTTGGAGTTTTTGGTTATGAATTCCCCTATAATTTGATTGATGACTAAAGGGAATCACTTCGGAATTTAAGTTCTGTCATTCCAAGGTCTTTGGCTAGGTTCATACCAGCAATCAAAGCTTCATACTCGACTTTATTGTTTGTGGTGTTAAAGTCGCAACAGATAGAATATATCGTCATGCCCTTATGGTGACTTTAAGTTAATACCAAACCCTGTCCCCTGGAAATTGGACAATCTATCGACATAGAGAACCCAGATATTGGTGTCAGTTGTCGCCACTAGGAGTTCATCGTTGTTGAATTCGTTGGTTAGTTCATGACTGAAAGCGGCAATGAAATATGCTAGAGCTTGTGATATCTAATGTCGTAGTTGTTGTGGTATATACTTCATTTTGCTAGTAGACCAGTTAACTCAGGTTTTCTGGAGATAGATTTCAATGGATAATTAGTAACAACAGTGGTAAGATAACTCTCAAAATATTGTCTTAGTTTCTTTGCCACAGTTATTAGCAACAAGGGTAACTTTTCCATCGACGAATAATGTTGGGTTCAATGGTGTGTGTTAATGTTGTATTCAAGCTAGTTTCTCTCATTTTATAATTGTATTTGTCTTATATGTTTCCGTAGTATAAATAAGTAGTGCCTTGTAATTTGTAATTAAGAATTTTCATTAGAGAGCTAAACGTCATTAGTGAGAGAGTTGTTGTAATCATTGAAGAAATCAATACAAAATCATTTGGGTTAAAATTCTCTCTACTTTGTTCATTTTATTCTTACAAGATTTATCTGATTTGGTGATATTTTAGGACAATCAACTGGTATCAGAGCTATCTGCAGCGATTTGGTTAAAGAAATTGTTGCACAAATTTCGAGAAATTTGCACAGAATTCTGGATTTTTTGCAATCTGATCGGACTGTGTTCTTGGATATTCATCATCTGTTCTTGAGCATTCATCTACTTTTTCATAAATTTCATCTCAACTTCCTTATATCTTGTTGTTTGATTGTTAAGAACTTGATCACTGTGTGCGATTTGATATCCTGAATCATTGTTGTTCATATAATTTTGTGATTTGATCATTGTTTTTGAAGATTTGAAGGATTTTTGGAGTTTACGAAAACTTTTTATTCCTGCAAAGTTCGTAAAATTTTGAGTTTTTTATCCATTTTTGTTTGAATCATCAAGAAAATTTGTGTTTTTGGTTGAAGAATCCGGTTATAGTATTGACCATGTTTGGTATAATCCGTTTAAAGCATTGTCCGTATTTGACTTTGTGTGGTTTGTGATTCCAAGTGCATTTGATATCCGTTCAACTCATTAATCGTATTGTTTGTGAATCCGGTTGTCTCTTTGATCGGATTAATAGTTATCCTGTAGAAACCTTGTCCGTATTTCTTTAAATTTGATCGACTCTTTGTCCGTATTGTGTGATATCCAATTATTTCATTGTCCGGATTGGATAGTGATTTTGCTTAAGTGTTTTGGTTGCTATCCGTATATTGTTTGTTAATCGGATTACTTGTTATCTGGATTAAGTGTTGATTATTTTGATATCTTTGTTGACCGTATTGCATTTTGATCGATTTGTTGACTTGTTCTCCGTATTGCTTTATTGACCGGATTGTGCTTTGACCGTTTTCAAGTGTTGACCGATTTGTGTGTTGATTGTATTCATTTGTTGACCGTATTTGATTACTTGATTGAATTTTTGTTTTCTTAAGTGTCCGAAGACATTGTCCGGATACATCTTTGTCTGTATTCAAACTTAGTCTTAATTGTTCCTTGTTGTTCGGACAAATTATTCCTTGTTGTTCGGACTCTCAATCCGGATAGACTTGTTCGGATTCCCAATCCGGATAAGCTTGGAATTTTGTGAATTTTTGCTAAGCGTTGAATATTTGAATGCTTAAGAAATTTGTGTGTGATTTTTGAAACATTATTGGATATTAATTCTTTTAATCAAAATCTTGAACTACAAAGATCCCCCAATTTTTATACTGATCAAAGTTCGTACATTCCCCTACCTCATAGCACCAAGTGGACCAAAGATCATCCAATATATCAAATTATTGGTGATCCAAATGCTTCTATTCGTACTAGGTCTGTTTCTGCCAATGAGTGTTTATACTCCACTTTCTTGAGCAATATTGAACCGTCTAAGGTTTCTGAAGCCTTAGCAGACCCGGATTGGATAATCGCAATGCAAGAGAAGCTGAATCAGTTTGAAGTTTTAAAGGTATGGAGATTGGTTTCTCGTCCCAAAAAATAAAACGATTATCGGTATTAAGTGGGTTTTCAAAAATAAGAAAGATGAAGATGAAGTTCTCGTCAGAAATAAGGCTCGGCTTGTCTCTAAATGATACAATCAACAAGAAGGCGTTGACTACGATGAAACATTTTCTCCGGTTGCACGGATCGAAGCAATCAAGATGTTCTTTGTGACACCCCAAAATGAGGTAAATAATAAATTATAAAGCAAAAAGAACAAGAAAAATAAAATAAAATGAGTTTTATTTTATTGGAAAAAAAATATAAATATATTTGAAAATTAGATTAAAAGTGAAGGAAAATGTCATATTATGGGTGAAGTGTGTAAAGATGTCAAAAGTAATAGAGCCAGGGGGCCGAATGCATTTTTATAATAGTTAAGGGTTAGGTCAGATGTTAACAGGTCCAAACCAGAAGGACCTGTTTTGTAAATATACATAAGATCTGCAAATTCAGAAACGCGAAAACAACCTCTCCTTTAAAGCTTTATATCAGTTTGAATTTTCAACTATTAAGACAAAAAAAAGAACAGATATATGTAGCCAATACTTTGCTCTACACTTTTGCTTCAAGAAAACCGAAGTTTCATCGAGTTTCGAAAGATTAATCGGAGGTTGAAGTTCGAGTTCGAAAAGACAAAAAAAATTCACAATCCTTCTTTTTTATGAGAAAACTTTATCAGTAAACTTTTATAAGGATGATCTTCACATTCAAAAAATCTCAAACATTGTAGCACAGGAATAATCTTCTGTAATAATCTCCAGTCGTACTTCTTTGAATCTTTTGCCAACTTTGATGTTATTTTCCCTTGATCTTTATAATAATTTTCTCTTATATCGTTCGGAATTGATTATTTCATTCATTATTGCATACTCCCCCTTATGATAAAATGAGAATCATTACATCATACTTCAGAACGAATGAAACTTCAGCGAGAACCGTCAGTTCATAAAAATGTAAGCAGATCTTTTCAAATCCACTTGTATAATCTTTTCAGATTAATGGAATGGGAAGGTAACAACCAATTTCAACGTATGAAATTGTTTTCAATATTATGAAAAGATTGGCCTGTGAGTATAACATATATTCTTAGTACAACGGATGTACTGTATATATGAGACTTTATGAGGCTCATCTCACCAGGTCTTCCATTCAATCATCGATAGCTTAATAATAGCTTCTCTATGAATGTTTCGGCAAAATAAGATATACTTTGCAAAAATCTGTGTAGTGTAGAAAGGTAAAACAATATATGCTTCTGTTTAGGCTCAAAAAGATAAACCGTGTGGACTACACAAATTTATCAGACTCAATGCGTGATCAAAAAGACTTGGGGGGGACATATATCCTTTTATTTCAATATCAATTTTCTCCGAATGAGAAATTGATAGATTGTGAGCTACGTGCCCCAAGTGTTATTGAAACACTTATCTGTTAAGAGATAAATGAGTAGCTGGTGGGGTTGTGACAAGAATTGGCATGGGTTTTGCCTTTTTCAATATTAGTCTCGAAATAATTGAGAACTAATAGATTACGTGGTATGCCCGGTAGTTTGAAGTTTGAAACAGGATCTTGTTTATTCTTCTGATCCTGACACAACTCTCGTCAATTCTTTTAGCTCATAACAACTACCCCTCTCTTTTTCATTTTAAGCTCAGCGCACATACCCATTTTGAGTTTAATGTTCACTCAGATATGGTTGTCCTCTTGGGTAGGTCTATCGGTTCTGACATTCCATAGAGGTATTTCTGTTAAGCACTCAGCCCCTTCTAAAATACTGTAAGCTTAGTTGATCACAATGATTGATCAAAATTATTATTGCAAATAAGCACAATGCTCAGATAAAATTGATCGAGATATTTGGCTTTTAAGTATAATCAATGAAGAAGTGATACGACAACAATCAGATTATTCAGAATGCGAGAGAAATGAATGAAGATATGTAAGTACAAGTTTACAGATTCAGAATATTCAAAGAATTATATAATGTGTATCAATCAAAGTAAAAAAACAGAAAATAAACATTGAATACAAACGAGCGTATTATCACCGAAAATGATATTATTTACGAGGCGTGATAATAACAATTTCAAGAATAGCTTAAACAAGTATTGGAGTTATGTACGATGAAAAATTACGCAAGTAAAATCTCAGGAAATACCTGTTCAGAAAAAATACTCATTTCCACAAAACAAATCATTTTCAGAAAAATATTTATTCAAAAACTTCTAGAGACTCCCCCTAGAAAATAGGTTTAAGTAATATTTCATTTCAGCTCAAAAATTAAAAAAAAATTGGAAACATGTTTAGCGCGGGTCCTAAACTGAGTGTTTAGAAACCATAAACATTAAAGCATGGTCCTGAACTGTGTTGTTCAGAAGCCTTGTTTGGACAGTTTACAACTCCCCCTGAATTAGTGCATCATATGTATGAATTTCTGATCAGCGCAGTAATGATGCACCTGCAAAATAAGATCAAACAGATTTTGGTACTCAAACAAACTTGGGTCCTTCTTTGTCAGTATCAGGTTGCGGGATGTTATAGCTGCCGAACCAGCTATTTTTGTTAGATGTTTTCTTTGTAGCACTTTTAACAGGATGATCATATACATTGTAAGATCCAAACCAATTATTATAATCATACCTGTCATTACCTTTCCAACTTTTCTGAAATCTGTAGTCGCCAGTCCACATGTTGTACCTCTTCCTGTTCACAAAATCAGTATTCTTGCATGTGGAGCACATGATCCTTTTCTTGCTAAGATTTATCAAATCAGTAGTGGATCTCACCAAACAAGAAAGATTGTTAGTAACAACAGAATTATGGGACGCAACAGATTCAGACTTATTGACCCAAATGCTTTTAACTTTAGAAGAATAATTGGGTGATCCAATGACATACCCTTGACAATACTGATTTGAAGAACGAGAATTGTTCTTAGAAATAGTTGATTTAGGATTGCTAGAATAACTGTTAGATTTAACACTAGAACAGTCATAAAAGCTAGTTTTACACTGTGATTGATAACCAGTTGGGCTTTTAGCACATGAAAAGTCTTTTACTTTCTTTAATAACTGGTCTTTTTCATCAGCAACTAAATCGTATTTCTTTTTAGTTCAATTCTCATGTTCAATTCAGTTACAAGTTATGTCTCTAGATCAGACAATTTCTTTAAATTATGCAAAAACTTACCTTCTAATTCTTTCTTCAGCTTATCAAACACTTTTCTTTCTTTCTCAAACTTCTTTCTTTCTTCATCTGAACTTCCCTTATCATTCTCCGAAGCAATGTCAAGCCAATTTTTTTTCAGTAAGCTATTTGGCAATTTCTGCATTCTTCTTGACAGTGTTTTTCTTTTCAAGAGCAAACAGTCTCTTCTCTTCATCTAATGCTTTAAAATCAGAAATTTGCTTTAAAAGCATTTTGGCATTCAACTCCAAAGAATTAATCTTGTTTCCAAAAGATATTCGTTCAGTACCAAATCTTTTCTCAACATCTATTATCCTTTTCTTCTCTTTCTCCAGAACTTTGCTTTCAGCTTCCAAACTCTTTTCAGCTTCTAGAACTTTTTTCTTCTCTAAATCCAGTAACTTTCTTAACTGACTCAAATCACTCTCAAACTTATGAAAATTTTCAGTTAAGTCCTCAGTCTTTGTATTAATTTTCCCAGAATAGTTCCTCTCAGTTTGTAATTCACTTCTAAACTCTTTAAGTTTATTGAATAGATCTTTATTAGCTTTACTCCAAATTTTCAATTCATCATCATAGTCTTTCTTGACAGAGTTCAGATTATTTTCCAACTTTTCAATCCTATACTCAAAGTCCTTTTCAATACGTTCAATTCTTTCTTTATGTTCCCGTTTTAAATCTTTAATAAATTCCACATTTGCATGATTTTCATAGAATGTATTGACATATTTATCTGTATATTCCTTCAAGCTCTTCTCCAACTCTGAAATCTTATCCTTCAACTCTCTATTCTCCCTCTCAAAAGAAACTGCCATTTCAGAAATCGATTGATCAAAAGAATCAAATTCGTTGAAATCAGTTCAAAGAAATAAAAAACGATTAAGCTCAAAAAAATCAGAAAAACACAAAAATTGTTGAGAAATAGAAATCAACAAAAAACTGTCAAAAATTAGTAAAAAATAGTTTTAAATTGTTGAAAACAGTTAAAACTGTTAAAAACAGTTAATACTGATTAAAAAACAGTTTACGCGACACAAAACAAATCAAAAATTATCAAACAGTTAAAAACAAATCAAAACAGATAAAAAGTGATCCAAAAATAAAATCTAAAAAAACTCAAGAAAATAGGAAAACTATTGGGCCAAAATGTGACAAAGTATGCTAAAAAAAATATGACTCAAAATCCAAAACCAAAACAATTAAACCAAAAAAAATTAAGCCCAAGATGAATCAAGCCCAAACCAAAACATATTGTTATCCAGATTACAGAATGCTCAAAGTGATGTCAGGATTAAATGAGAAATCAGGATGATCTGTGACTAAGAAAACAGCAGTTTGGACAAGCTTACAAGTGATTAAAATAATCAGATAAATTCTTCAAGAACACAATATGAGAGGAGAAAGAGATTTTCACTAAGCTTAGAAATGATATTTCTTGAGAGAATATTACAAAGTGATTAGCATGAACTACTAATTACAATTAAGCAACTAAAATCTATTTATACTAAGAAAGTAATAAAACTAACTATTACAAAATGAGAGAACTTGAATACAACATTTTAGCACAATCTTAAATCCAACACAGCTCCTTAATCAAATGCTTCAACTTTCTTTTTTATATTAAAACATCGTAAGTGAATCCCTAGAACTCAAGTTTTATCATATATGAGTATAACAACACGTGATTCAAGAATAAGATACACCAAATTTTATACAACTATTTTCATCAATCAATATAACAGGTACTAAATTACTTTGTTACTTTATTTAAGTACTAGTTGTGTATCCGTGCAATGCGGCGGGAGCCATGAATTTTAACGATTTTGAAGTTCCACTGGTTTTATAAGATAAGATTTAACGATGATATATGTTACACTTGGTCTTTACATATTAATAGAATTTGAATAAATAAGAGTTATGGTTCCAATTACAGACTATCAATGAAAAATATTGTATGACAGTTTAAACTCCAATATATTTAAAATCCAACATATTTAAACGACTCTACAAATGTGTTCGATTTACACCAAGAACAAAGAACCAAGAAACTTGAATTTTAAGATAAACACTCAAAACCAATAAAGAAAAACTACAAATTTGACAGATTATAAGTCATGAAAAGACCAAAAAGGATGGGTTTTAGAATGAAATTTCAACTGCTTACTCTCTTTCTTGTCTAGAAACTCATATTAAGGTTGAATTAATACATGTATATATATATATATATATATATATATATATTTCAAAAAAACCCAAGAACATATTAATTCAGAACATATTATACAGTGCAATTTGGACAGCCTAACCCCAAAATATATAGTATATATATAAATAAATAACTATAAAAGTATAAATCGTAAATATTAAAAATATTTTTTCACAGTATATATAATATATAATAATATAATTAAGTCAAAAACTATTCAATATTGGACTCATTTCGAAGGGATTAACGAGACGATTATAATGGTGTAACTTTTTAAAATAAAAATGTATTTTTTAAACATGTTTTAATTGATATACGATTATGTATGTTAATTTGATAGAGGTTTAAAATGAAACATTTAAAAGTAAAAGACGTAAAATAAATWAATTAACTAATTATAGAGGTATAAAGTGTAAATTTTAAATTATAATTTAAAAAAAATCGGTTGTGAGAAGATGAGTGTATACGAGAAAAGGAGGAGATGAAAAAGTGAAAAGTAGTATAAAAGGTATCTTGATCATTTAGTATTTTAAGACTTTAAGACTTTTACTAAATTTGCTTAATAAGATAGTATAGATATGGAATAATTGTATTAATAATTGAATAAGCGTCTATGCGTTATCAACACAACATTTGTTTAATCATATATGATTAAACTTGTGTATCATGCGTGTAATCATATATGATATTGAAACTGTTCGCTTTCTCACAAAATATTTAACTTCTCGTTTAAACTTGACTTAATATATCAATATAGATGTAAGCGTTTATTTTTTGTTTATATCTGTTTTTGGCTCGAATTGCTATTAACATAACAAATAACAATTTACATATTCCCTCATTTAATTAAATATAATTATAAAACAATTATTAAAATGATATCCAATATTTTTGGTATAAAGCAAGTGGTGAGATCGTAAACATATGATGAACATGTTTCACTTTAATTCTTTTATTTTTAATTATTACTTGCTTGATGTATTAATTAAATAACTAGAAGAATATTCATAAAGTGTAATGAGATACTTTTGGATTTTAATATTTTGTTTTATTATTTGTTTCTTTCGACATAATACGTTTTTACATGGTTTTTGAGAAAACAATAATGTTTTTATTTTTGAATAAAATATAAATTTGAAAATATATATATATATTGGTATTAGTATCAAATTAACTATTTAAAATTTTCTATTTTTTTGTGTAATTTATTTTTTATTATAATTTAATTTAGGTTTAATAACGAAGTTATTTTTTTTAATAGCATTATCTTTTATAAGAATAATAATTAAGTATTCTGTTAAAACTCAATAATTATCCTAGTTATATTTTAGATTTTTTATTTTAAAATGAGATGTTTATCATTTATTTAATTATATTTATCTGCAGTTAATTACATGAATTCAAACATAAAGTTTTAATAAGTTGTATTTACGCACAATTTACTTGTAATATTGAATTTTAAGTAATATGTATCAATAAACAATATTTTATGTATAAAAAATGTTTTTTAAAAATTTCGATTAAATACTTTATAATATAATATAATATAGATAACCTGATTAATTAACCCATTAAAGTTGCGTATTTTAAATATTATGTACTCAAAAACAAATTTGCCGCCTTTCTTTATCGTGGAATCGGTTGAAGTACATATTTAAATTACAAGTGTTGCCGTATTTATAGATAAAATAACAAATTATATTAAAATAAAACAAAAAAATTTCTTCATTAAAAAATAGGTTTTATAAATAAAAACCGAAATTAATGCGTTCTATTTTGAAATAATCTGATTTAAATAAACTACCAATTTTGTCCTTGTTGTTTTTCAAAGATTGCGATTTCTGTTTATATGGTTTGTATATTTTTTAGACTAAGGGGTTGTTTACTAAACGTTTATTTGGTAAGTGTTTACTGGATAAATTTCCTTATCAGATGAACATCACAAGGGCCAAGAATCTTACCGGATAAGAGAGATAAGAATAATGGAGAGTTTTACCCAGTAAGTGAAGATAACGACTCTTACTCAGGTAAGCGCATACCCAATAAATTGTTGCATTCAATATGTTTTGATGTACTAAAATCTTACGCATCAAAATAAATTATAGTGTTGAATCATATCGATAAGCATTTATCGGATAAACATTTGGGTAAACAGCTCCTAAATCTATTAATAATGTTGTATTTAATTTAGTGGTATTTTAGTAATTTTGATTTATTAAATATCTTTTTTGGTTCCTTTTTCAATATTTTAGTCTTTTTGATATAATCAAACTACATATTTTTTTATAAAAGAATTATTACATAAAAAAATTATATTATTTTTGTTATTGTTTATGATAAAATAATTAAATATTTTCCATAGAATTCCTTGTCTCGTATATTTAATCATTATAGTATTGGTTTCTTACTAGATTGATTTGCATTACTAACGTTATTCAAGTACAAGTTGTTAGGTATTCTTCACATGATTAGGCATGGCAACGGGGCTGCGATAGGGCGGGTTTTGTAATCCCCGGCCCCGACCCCGGTTTGAAGTAACATCCCCCGGCCCCGGTCCCCGACGGGTACGGGGATTAACATCTCATCCCCGGTCAAACCTCTATCATTCCCTGGTCAAACCCCATAAATAATATTATTTAATTTGATTCTACCGGGGATCCCCGACCCCGGCCCCGTCCCCGGTTTAAGTCTACCGGGATCCTCGGCCCTGGCCCCGAGACCCGTTTTAGCGGGGAATCCCCGTCCCCGTCAGGGTTGGGAGAACCGGGTTCTCCACCGGATCGGGTCAAATCACCACCCTACACATGATACTATTTTAATTTTTTTTCTTCACTAGGGACTAAATGATTAATTTTTTTATACGACCAAACAGTTAACTATATTAGACTACTTTTACCAAGTAAATGTATGCGATTTTATTAATGGAACGTGTAATTTTATAAACTAATGGTAACACATTTACATAAGACATACATTTGTTTGACCAAACAATAGTACGTCATGTTAATAAAATTGCATACATTTGTTTAGCAAGAATAGTCTAAAGATAGTTAATTGTTTAGTCCTATAAAAAATATAATCTCTTAAATTAGTCTCTAACGAAGAAAAAAAATTAAAATAATTTAATATGAGGGGTACTTAACGACTTCCACTTGGACAATGTTAGTCACAGAAATCGAACTCATAAAAAACTATAACTATAATGAACCAAAAAAAACTAGTTGTACTAAAAATATTTTAATTATTTAAACAATAACATAATAATATTACTTTTTTATCTATTAACTTTTTTATCAAAAAATATATAGTTTTATTAAATCAAAAGACAAATATCAAAAAAGAAACCAAAACCTATATTTAGTAAACCAAAAAAGGAAAAATAAATCAAAAAGACTAAAATACCCCTAAGTTAATGGAGATTTTTTTAACATATTTAGTCTTAGGGACGAAAACAGTAATAAATTACAAATCATAAGGACGAAAATTACAATTTCAAAACCACATGATGAAAATCACAAATTTTCACAAACCACATGAACGGAAGAAGAGGTCATGGTGTAGGCTTCGAAGCCAAGGAAATCTTCGATCTAGGAAGAGGATAGGCGAATAGAGATGGGTGAGACCCTTGACCGCACTTTATGTTGCTAACCTGTGGCGGACAAAGCTACCGGGTGACGGTAAAGGTGCTTTTCACGTTTCGAACCTCAGGAGAGAAGAATGTCGATCGAGCTTTTCCATGCCTATCGTAGTTCACTAAAAAAATTAGCATTCAACCCCTAAATAAAACGGTGTTAACTGAAAAAATGGACATGTTTTTATCCATTTATTATATTCATTTTCTACCTCTTATTCACATCCAAAAAATTTATTTTTTCCTAAATCAAAATCCATAAAATTTGATAACATGTAAACAATTAATAAAGTACACAAACGTTTATTAAGTGAAATTTGTACAAAAAATTATGTCCTCCCATAGATACCTAAATGGAACTTTAAAAGTAGGTTATGAAAAAAAAATATCTATACTATATTATAAAGTATTTGATAGAAATTTTTAAAAACCATTTTTTATACATAAAGTACTGTTTATTGATGCATATTACTTAAAACTCAAGATTGCAAGTAGATTGTGTGTAAGTATAACTTATTAAAGCTCTAGATTTGAATTCGTGTAACTAACTATAGATAAACATAATCAAATACGGGATAAATATCTCATTTTAAATATAAAAAATCTAAAATATAATTAGGATAATCATTAGTTATAACAAAATACTTTATTATTTTCTTTATAGAAAATTATATTATTAAACGGTAAATAAATTATTTCGTTATTAAATATAAATTAAATTATAAATAAAATATTGAATTAAAGAAATCACACAAAAATCGAGAACTTTAAATAGTAGTTTGATACTGATGTTGATATATATTTTTTCAAATTTTTATGATTTCTTTAAATCTATAATTTATTCAAAAATAAACCATTATTGTTTTCTCAAAACCACTAAAAACCGTATTATATCGACAGAAACAAAGAATAAAACGAAACTTTAAAATTGAGATACCTCGTTGCATTATACGAGCACCCTTCTAGTTTAAAATAGCTCATATACATTTAGTTTTTTTTTACTCTCTTATCTCACTCATATAGTCACATGGATTGGATTCTAATGACAAAGAAAATTATGGTGAGAAGTGTAAGAATAGATCTCCACCTTTGGATCAATTTTAAATAAATGTCAACACTAATGAGGTGTATCAATATATATGTCACACCTCGCTAAAGCGGAAACACGAGGTATGGCAGGTAGAGTCTCATAGCAATAGAGTATAAAGAAACACAACCATACATTTGAAATTTAAATACACCATTTAACCAAAGATTACAATTCCAAAGACAAGTTTGTAAATTAAACACAAAAATAAATTTGAAGGTGATAGTTGTGACACGRCTTCTTTTAAGTGCCACCTTGATTCTTTCTTACCCCTGAAAAGCACGTCAAAACAAGTGTCAACTACAAGAGTTGGTGAGTTCACAGGTTTTCATTTCACAACAAAACCTTAAGCAATAAATAAGTCGAGTAAATCTTTTACTTACTCGCAACACTTTCATGCGAGGCACAATGTACTCCAAGTAATTTTTACGTGTTGGGCCACTACTAAACCTGCGACAACTACGCCCTTAATACAGAACTACCTCAGCGGTGGGACTAAAACCCACATGTGTAGAACTCATACTGAACTACCTCAGCGGTGGGACTAAACCCCACATGTGTAGAACTCATACCTAACTACCTCAACGATGGGACTAAACCCCACATGTGTAGGAACTCATACCGAACTACCTCAGCAGTGGGACTAAACCCCACATGTGTAGGAACTCATACCGAACTACCTCAGCGGTGGGACTAAACCCCACATGTGTAGGAACTC
>NC_037535.1:15484481-15485970 GCF_001531365.2 Cynara cardunculus var. scolymus
ATTATAGGAATATCTTGAACTCGTTTTTCTTCAGCTTTCTTATCCATAACATGGGCTAGAAAGGCAAAGCAGTCCTTTCTCAAATACTTTCGCATCTTTAAATACGTCACTATTTTAATACCCCTTCTGGGTTTCTCTCCGTGTACTTCGAGTATTCCCCCTTCAGTTAACGGAATTCAAACGATCTTCTCGAAACAACTAATTTCAGCTCGGTTCTTGGATAACCAATCCATGCCCACAATTATGTCAAAACTTCCTAGTTGGATTAGGATTAAATCTATACGATAATCCCTACTAGTCAAGTTTAAAGTGCAATCCATTATTATATCTCTGGTCCTAATTTCTTAGGCATTGGCAAACTTAATTACTAATCACATCATCAATAAAACTCTTAAGGTTAAGACGAGAGTTGCTATGGTAGAAGCAAAAGAATAGAAAACAAATTAGAACTTCTGGATGACTAGAGCCTCGGGTTGACTAGAGCCCCTAATTGAGGTTCCTATACTTGGAACTACATTTGACTTTTAGCTCATCGGCCTCTGGCTCAACCTTCATAGCAGTCCATTGGATCTCTTGGTCCATCAATTTCAGATTCCTCATATACAGTAAACCGATGAATCACCTTCCCTCAACCTTCTGGTTCCTCATACATAGTGAACAGATGGATCATCTTCCATTAATCTCTGATTCCTCATACTTAGAAAATATTTCCCTTTCATAGGCCAGAACCTTTGGTTCTTCTAACCAGAGCTTCTGGCTCTCGAAATCAAGCCAACCAGAGCTTCTGGACACTCTTCACTTATATAGAATAGTGGTCCTTATTCAAAACTAGAACGCAATTATCACTATGTCCAGACAATTTCCTACCTAACGCATAGTGCAAATTTGAATACAGAGGCTATAGAGACTATACCCCTTTATCTATGTCTAGCTACCAAGTATTTAGATACAGAGTTGACCCTCGGGTTGTCTTAGCGCTCTATATATCTTGCTTCACTTCACAACCAGAGCTTCTACTTAAACTAAGGTGATGGATATTCAAGATTCATGCAAACACACACGATCATGCTTTTCAGGTTTAAGATAAAATCTCTGAATTTGACCTTATTTCAAACACAACCGATGGGAATCTTTTATCATAATACTTAAGTTAAACAAAAGTGATCAGACTCTATTTAATTTGAGTATTATAACACGACTTCCATCCTTTGGTTATACTTAGTAACTTTGTTTTGAAAATATTTGGTTATAGCTTGGTTTTAAGAAAAACCGGTGTTCTCTATAACCTATGGCTCTGATACCAAATCTGTCACACCCCGCTAAAGCGGAAACACGAGGTATGGCAGGTAGAGTCTCATAGCAATAGAGTATAAAGAAACACAACCATACATTTAAAATTTAAATACACCATTTAACCAAAGATTACAATTCCAAAGACAAGTTTGTAAATTAAACACAAAAATAAATTTGAAGGTGATAGTTGTGACAC
>NC_037535.1:15486815-15493225 GCF_001531365.2 Cynara cardunculus var. scolymus
TTTGCAAAGCTCCGCAAATTAAAGATACGATCCAGTCACCACACGAGCTTAACGATTCCCTATCAAAGAGGAATATCCAAAACTGTCACTTATGGGTTTAAAACTACTTATGGGGATTAATAAGTCCTAAGTCCATAAGTGTCTACTTATGTCCAACTTGATTATCTATAGTCCAAATATACATAATGTCCATATGCTCGTTAATATATTAATTTATACCGAAAGTAATGTTATAATCCAATAAAAAGATCAATATTTACAAAATCAAATTATCCCAAAATCTCATTTTTGGGCAGAAACTAATGATACTTAAAATGATCAATTTAAAGAGACTTCTAAAATGAGATAGTTTCCTATCTTTTTAAATGGGCTATAGCTCTGAGTCATGGTCATCGTGACCAAATTTCATGTATTTTTGACATGCAATAATGATTCAAATAATTTATGCAATACAATTTATCACAACTGATATGGCAGATTACACCATGTTAGTAAAATACTCATTTAAAGAGTTCCACTAAGTGTTCTGAAGAAATTCAAGTTGGATTATAAACTTAAACTTATATGAAACTTGCAAACTAAGAATCACTCATTTTGGATGAGTTAAGAGGAAGATATGGCACCATAAAGTTACATGCACACATCTGTCATTAGTTGACAGATTGCACACTTAACTTTAATAAATTGGTTAATGCCTCAAAACTTGGTATTTTTGAGTGAAACTGGGTTCATATGAACCCTAACTCATAAAAGAACATTTCAGAAGAAGAATCATATACTAAGAGCAAGTAAGTAAAGAGTTATTAGCATACAAAGTAGGAGTTACCTACTGGTGGTTTTAAAGTTTGCACACCTAAAGTGTTTTAGGTGTTTAGAGATCAAAACTCCATATTTTCATGTGATTCTACTTGCATGCAAAAGACAACTCATATAGTTAACTCTCAAAGGAAGAATCATCCTTTTTCATCGATTTTTGAAAGAGATATGGTTATTGGAACCTACATATACAAATCTGTCAAATTCGGACAGATTGCATGTTCACTTTGTTTTGAGTAGTTAAAACCTCAAATCACCACATTATTGAATGAAATTAGTGGCATTTGAAAGGTAACTCATTAAACTAACATCCAGAATAAAAATCAATGATTTTGAGTGATTATTTAGAGAGTTATGGCTGTTTAAAGTAGGGCTTACCTACTGAAAAACTCTCAGATGCACATATATAATGTTTTGAGTATTTGGGGAGTCAAAACTCAATATTTTTGAGTGAGACCAATTGGATTACAACCCCAACTCAATAAATAATCTTTTAGAAGAAATTTCATAACATTTGAACATATCATTTACAAGATATAGACGATTTGTGCACATGCACATAATCTGTCAGCATCTAAAAATGCCATTTTTAAGAGACAAACTCACATAAAATCATGATTCTACCTATCTTCTTGAGTTCTAATGTTTGGGTCATAGATTACCACCAKCATATAAACATTTTTACATGTTTTTGGTGTATAATTTCTCCTTAAAACTCATAATTTTCGAAGGTTAGAACATAGTAGGTAAAGAATGCATAAAAATTGGGTTTTTCTCCCCAAATTTACAAGAAAAAGAGGGAGATGAAGATGTTACCTTGATTGTTGATGAAAGGAGTGTAGTATCTTCAAAGCCCTTGCTAATTTGATGAAGAAAAGAGGAGAAATTCGACTGAAGAAGGTAGAGGATGAAGATGATATCAAAGTGACTCTTGAGTTTTTGGGAGAGAGAGTGGAGAAGAGTTTCAAAATTTGAAATGAGAAAATGAGTTGTAATTGGAGAAATGATGATATTTATATGTGGGTAATAGGAAGGGGGGGGGGGCGGCCATGGGGGCCCAAGCCCTATATATATATATATATATTTATAAAAACTAAAGCCCAAAATGCTAAAATGCCATTTTTCTCAATTTTGACATTTTTCTTCAAATTAAAAACCCATGATGGCTAAATTCATTTAAATAAAAAGGTTTTATATTTAAAACACTAAAACTTTGTGTTTTATATAAATTGGGTATAAATTGGAGCATTTGGCACTGTATAGGACGTTTCAGATAGTTACGGGTAAGAACCGGACTTTCTAAGCAACTACCGGAAACTCTAGAAATTTTTCGGCCAAACTAATCTAACTAACTCCTAATCTTATAAATTATCTTCAATAACACTATTATAATCTTAATAAGAGCTAACCTGGAAGTTCAAATTTGACAGTTGTCACAATATACCAGATCAATTCTCTTATAAAAACGCAATTAATGGGTGACATGAGATTAAAAGTGATCGAAAATTCAGATCTCTTCTTACGTTTCTTACCTTAACTCTTTTTCTCACGCGATCCTTCATCGTAATCACATACCCCCCCCCCCCCCAAAACCCAAATAACAGAGGTATGAATAGAATTCACCTAAAATAAATTTCTCATTTGTTAAATGAACTTTTTTACCGATTGCGTATTAAGACATATCAACATCAAATTCTTTCTTTTTATATTTTCAGTAAATGATGTAACTCAAAAAGTGTAGCACATTTTCGACAGCTTCTCTGAAATATATAAAATGAGATTTTGTTCTTTATTTTGGTCAAGCAGTTATTTTATATTGTTACGTATTTTGTTTCAACAGATATATTATATTGCTCTCTAAAATAGAAAAAACTAACGAAAACTATAAATTAAGAAAATTATATAAAACTTGATGTATGGAGAAAGAAATGAATTTTTTATTCATAGCTTCAAATGAAATTGAATTATTTTTATTTGTATAAATTCTTTTAAAAAAATATATTAAGACAATAAATTTATAAAATATTTTAATAATATAATTAATATTAAAAAATAGAAAATATATTAAAGTTAAATGTAATTTCTATTAAAAATATTGACTTTTAGCTATTTATTTTAAATAAAATTTAAAATAGAATTGTTATTACATATAATCAACACAGAATGTTCGTTAACTTCATGGGGACGATGACAAGTATTTTTGGATTTGTTTTAACCGTGTTTTGGTTTTGAAAAGAGTAAATTACGGATTTGGTTCCTATGGTATACACTTTCTACTTATAGTGGTCTTAAAATCAAAGTAAATACATATATGTGACTCTATGTTGACATTTTCGTACTCATTGAGTCCCTCCCTCTAACGAAACCAAAAAGATTTTGTTAACCCAGTTAAATCCATGAGTTAAATTTCTTTAACCTTTTTGTCTTTATCTTACTTTAAAAAAATATTATCATACTTTTTTTTTTATTATACATCTATAGGTCGGAGTTTGAAGAAGAACCCTTGTGATTTACAAGAATGAAAGAATAGTCTATAAACTAAGCATTATGTTTTAAATCACAATTTAAGAGAAGTTAAGTGATTTTTTTTAAAAATGTAAGTTAGTTTTAAAAAATTTAAAGCTATTTAAGACGTGAAAGGGTAAAATTGGAATTTGAAATGATAACATTCAAATAACACGATCACGATTATTCCGATGATTAGAGAAGGGATAATCATTATCGACGATGTTTATCCAGTGATTGTAGGCCAGTATTGGGGTAAACCCGAAATAAAGAAGTCACATGTTTCAGAAGGTTTAGGGAAATAGAAAGCGGATTGGAGTTTCTTTTGACGTATTGAGTAAGAAAAGTGCAGAGCTATGTGATATAATGTTTGCTTATCATACTTTGATTAGGGCTCGATGATTGTTTGTCACAGATTAAGATTGCATCACATAATTGTCACATGAATATCGATTTGGGCTCCATGATTGTGTGTCACCCATTAAGGTTGCATCACGTATTTATCACACTTCGCTAGCACAATCGAGTAATCGAACAGGTCAACAGTCGAAGCACAGTCGAATCTATCGATAACACAGTCGAGTCGACACCCTATGTGTTTAATTAACATAATTTGTTCAAATAACACAGATTGATATCCTATGTGATACAATGTTTGTTTATCATATTTTTTTTATCACATATTTGTCACATGACTAATACATCCCTAAACGATGGTGATTCACACAATTATCACAATCGATAACAGAGTCGAGTAATCGAACAGTGGTATTTATAACAACTCGAGAAATTTATTCTATGTGTTCGATTAACAAAATTTATTGGAGTAATACATATTGATATCTTATGTGATGCAATGTTCACTTATCACATGTTTATCACAATTAGCACATCGGTTAGGGCTCGACGATTTGGTACCACCTAATTATCACACTTCGATGAGGATTGTTATCACAAGAATCACAGTCAGATTACCATATTGATCGGTTATCACATTAAGATGAATTTATGTGTATCACAAAATTATCACAGTTAACACATCTATTAGGAGCCAATGATTGTAAATGATTGTATGTGTATTACATTGCTATCATAGTTCACACTTTGAAGAAGGAATTTAAAACTGAGAAAATCACAATATGATCGAATATGAAAGTACAGTAAACGATCGAGACGTGAGACGTGATCAGATTCTAATCGAAAATCATGTGATAATTACAATTAATTAAAATAACATAAAAATATAAAATTAACTAATTACATTACCACCCTTAATGATTTATTTTTATTTACTATAATTTAAATTACTAGTTAAAAAAGTTGGAGGCCCACAACTGTTCTCGCATTCTTGTAAATCACAAAGATTCTCATTTGAACCATTCCTTATATCTACAATATAAGGAATTGGAGGTTCAGGAGAAGGGAAGGTTATTTAAGTAAGTCTTTAATTGAATTGGAGGGTATAATTGGAAAAAAAATATTATTTCCTTTATTTAAATTCTAATATTTTTGGAATCTCTCTCCCTTGTCTCTCTAATATGTTATTTCCTTTCCTTATCCCCCCTATCTCTCCAAGCGTCTCTCCCTCCCCGAGCGTGTGATAACTAGATATTGAATATTAAAGTTTGGGATGGTTTTAAAAGTTGATGATAAGTTAAGGGGTTTAATTTGTGTATGTGCTTAAGTGAATAAATATGTCTCACCGCCTCTTATGGTTTATGTTTGTTTACGTGAGATAATTATTTTATCTCATGGGAGAGTGTGAATTGTGATGATTATTTTGTGAGATAATTATTTTATCTCATGGGAGAATGTGAAATTATGATTTTAAAAATATTAAACCTCCACCGTCTGAATTGGTTCAATGTAAAAGTAATGGATAAGATTTATCTTATCTCATTGTTTTGGGAGAGAAAAGAGAAGAAAACTTTACTGTGTGTTATCTTGTGTGAATTTTATGTGAACCTGTAAGAGAAAGAAGAAGTTGATTTTGAGATTCTATTTGAAGTTGTTGCTGTGTGAATTCATTTTCGTATACGTGAAAATAAGGTGAATTTATGTTATCAACTTTCTTTATTTGGTATTTAAAATACTAAACCATATGGTTCTTATGTGGGAAGATGATAAAACTGTTTCTTGAAGCTGGTTAAGCTTGATGGTGAGTCTAGTATCAATAATGTTCCTTATATGAGTTTTGTTTTGAAACGGTTTTGATGTCATTTTTGGCAAAAAGATAGTTTTTTATCATGATTATATCTTGATGCGTTGTAATAAGGGTGTCATATCAAAGAGTTGCGTACATTGGTAAAGACCTTCCAGCCTAGTGGTAAAGGCTTGGGCATGACATAGTCATGAACCCAAGTAAGGGTAGCATAATCAGGAGTGTCGTACATTTGTAACAAGGGTGACATAATCAGGAGTGCCGTACATTTGGTAATAAAGGTGGCATAATCAGGAGTTGCATATATTGGTAATAAGGGTGGCATAATTATTTTTGGAAGTGATTATCTTTTTTATCGTGGGTTTTATTATCGCATCCTTATGATGTAATGACCTTAAGTTATTGTATCTGTGTTATGCGAGGACTTGGGTTGTCGCATCCTACTGATGTGATGAAAAGAATTGTTAAGGACCAGAAGGGCTCTAATGAGAGACCTAATGTAATGAGAAAATGACTTGTAACTGTGAAGCTATAAGGTATYATACCCTGAAGATTACAAAATAACAAAAAAATAAAAGTGACCAAGATGCAAGGGAAAAACTTTTGTTTAACATTTCCGGAAAGACCCCCTATTTGTTCGTTTACCAGGTTCAGCACGAAATCATAAATAAGCTCTACCAAGGATTTAATTGTGTTAACATTCTTTTTAATTCCGTTAGGGCATCTCCAATGGAGGTTAATGGGGAGGATCATGAATGCCATTACATGCATCATGCATTGTGAAGGGAGGATAATGAGAGTTGCATGGAACAGAGTTTCATGGCCATTGTACACATCATAGCTAAATCAATGGGACCCACTAATTTATTTTTTCTTTTATAATTAAATTTGTAAGGATTTAATTATGATATTATATATATATATATAT
>NC_037535.1:15493340-15504135 GCF_001531365.2 Cynara cardunculus var. scolymus
GCTTGTGAATAATGTTCCCAAATATGCTCCGTTAAATCATGTCGAAGTGAGTGATGCACCGATGAATCACGTAGTTCAGAGTTCATCTGAATCTGATATTGAATTTCTGCGGTAGGTCCTCGCTGCACACGTATTGGAGGATCAACATCATCATACCAATTAGAGATTGCACTTCCTTCATCTGAATCTCATATATTTCGTTTCATTTTCATTTTAATGTATTATTCCTTGTTTTTAGTAGATTTTTAAATTTGTTGGTAAAATTATATTTATAGATAATATATATATATATATATATATATATATGATGTGGAAATTCATTAAACTCATTGAAGTGTTATGGAGTGTGTGTATAAAATGATAGAGTTGTATGGTGAGTGGAATGCTGATGTGGCAGTCCATGACACTCTGGTAGAGTGTCATGCACTGGAGATGTCCTCGGTAGGAGGAACTCAATTATGCAAACATGTAAACTAGAAGTGTGATATTTATATTTATTTTAATTTTAGACCAAGGAAAAAGGTAGAAAGTGTAAACCATAGGACTAAATCCCTAATTTACTATTTTGAGAAAAAAAAAGTGTGACGAAGATATGTGTTTGACTTAGAAAACGTCAAAGGACTAAAATGAGAAAATAAAAAATAGTACAGGGACCAAAATTGTAACTTACCCCAAAATATATATATATATATATATATATATATATATATATATTATTTCCCGCGTCGATTCCTTCCTCTTCACCAACTTCATCTTTCCGGCTATTCGTTGCTTCCAATACCGAGTCAACTAACGACCCTTTCAACTCCACTACTACGTTTATCTCTACTCCATTCAACCATGGGGCAACATTTCAACCATTGAAGCCTGCAACTCTTCCATCTTCAACAAATTCCACCATGTTCTTCTTTCTCTCTCTTCTCTCCACCCTCTTTTTCATCCCCTTTTCCCTATGTCAACCCCCTAGGTCTCTACTCATCGATTGCGGTGCCACCGTCACTTCTCTCATCGACGATCGACAATGGCTTCCAGATACCGGCTTTATTTCAATCGGTACATCCAGAACCCTAGCGGAGACCAACCTCTCTCCTACCCTCTCCACCGTCCGATCATTTCCCCTCCTCCATAACAACTCTCGCCGCCGGAAATTTTGCTATGTCGTGCCGGTGTACCGCACCGGGAAATACCTAGTACGGACGACGTATTACTATGGTGGAGTGAACAGCCAGGTTTCACCGCCGGTGTTTGATCAAATCGTGGACGGGACTTTGTGGAGTGTGGTCAATACGACTGAAGATTACGCCAGAGGAACGGCGTCGTATTACGAGGGGATATTTCTCGCCGCAGGAAAGTCGATGAGTGTTTGTCTGGCTTCGAATACGTATACAGAGTCCGACCCGTTTATATCGGCGATGGAATTTGTACTATTGGCTGATTCCTTGTATAATTCAACGGACTTTGGAAATTCTAGTCTCAGATTGGTTGCAAGGCACAGCTTTGGATATAATGGTTCGATAATAAGGTATTTATTACTACCCATTCTCATCATCTCCATTAATAGAAAAACTATATACATTATTTCTTTAGATGATCGTCCTAAAATACTCGGTAAGACGCAAACTATAAACTTATTGTAATACTTTTACATATGGCGCTAAGTTCTATTGGCGGCCTAAACCCGATTCTGTTGCAGTGCTTGTTGGGTAAGGATGAATTCTGTGTTTAAAGAAAGTTAGAGAACGGGTGAAGTGGATTCAGTTCTTTATGATATGACTTGAACTTTTGTGAGTATGCTGAATTTAACAGATATCATGGAATTATAGGTACCCAGATGATCAATTCGATCGTTATTGGGAGCCATATGGTGAAAACAATCCTACACTTTCTAGAGGAGAAAACGTATCTATAAATGGCTTCTGGAACCTCCCTCCTTTGAAAGTATTTCAGACACAATTCGCAGTCAGCCGACCAGAACAACTCTTGGAGTTTCAGTGGCCTCTTACACCTCTTCAGAACTCAATCTACTACATTGCTCTTTACTTTGCAGATGACACTGGGACTTCAAGAGTTTTCAACATTACTATAAACGATGTTTCATTCTATCGTGATCTGAACATTTCTATGACTGGTGTTGCTTTGTTTGCCAACCAGTGGCGGCTTTCTGGCCCCACCAAGATCATATTGAGTCCTGCTCCTGGTTCTACTCGTGGTCCTCTGATTAATGGTGGAGAAATTTTTGAGGTGCTGCCAGTTGGTGGGAGAACTCTTACGAGAGATGGTTCGGTCCTTCATGCTAATCTAGTTACATTACAACGAAATTATGTTTTAAGAGGCTAAAAACGTCCAAGTTTTCTAATAAATTGCTTTATAGGACTTTAAGTTTATAGGAGCTAACAATTGTGCGTCATATTTAAAAGTGTTACAATAAGTTTATTTAAAAGTGTTACAATAAGTTTATTTAAAAGTGTTACAATAAGTTTATAGGACACTTTTAGGCGTGTTATTATAACACTTGTTCTTATAAGACAATTGTTCTAGCAAGACGCTTTTTCAAATAAATATCATATAGACTTATTATAACACTTTTACCAAGGACGCACAATTGTTTAGTTTTATAAACTTAAGTCCTATAATGTTGTCTATTAGGACACTATGACATTTTTGGTGTTCTATAAACCTGATTTATTGTACTATTATTCTCTATCCACATGGATTCCATCTGCATTCTCTTTTTTGGCTCACAACTTTGACATGATTATCTGAATTTCTTGTTTTGTAGTGATTGGCTTGAATGGTTTGAAGGACAGTTTTCAGAACCCTCCTTTTGATTGGAATGGTGATCCTTGTTTACCCTTGGAGAACTCATGGACTGGAATTACATGCTCTAGAGGATCTCGTATTCGTGTGATTGGATTGTGAGTTGAACATTTTGATTATAGAAACAATGTGTTACATCAAGACCATGTTGCGCTAGGTTTTTGAAAAGCTACTTTAAATAGTGTTTCAATAAGCTTCAAGGGTTTTGTTCCACTTTTGAGTTTTCTCCAATTAATCTTTCATCATGTTCTTTTAACGTCATTATACATTGTCATCTAGCTTATTAACTAGTTTTTTTTATACCAAAACATGACTCATTTTTAAGCTAACTGTGAACTTATTAGCTAGTTTGTCAAACATAGCCTATGGTTTAACCAAGAATGGTTAATTCTGTTGAAGTAGATATTGAATTAATAGGCCTTTTGGTATTGACTCATTTCTTTTCTCTCTCCGTGCAGAAACCTTACAAGCATGGACCTTTCAGGATCTCTTTCTCCTAATATTGCAAATTTGACTGCACTAAGTGACTTGTAGGCCACTCATATCCTTCTAAAACTGCTTATATAAATACATATGATTCCCTCTTTTGTTCCAACATCAAATACCAATATGCAGAATGAATGAACTAATACTATAGATAACATTCTGCTTCCAACTTTGCCACCCATTAATGGAACTAACTAAAAAGCAAAGTTCGAGTAGAGTTCTCCGTCCCCTTTTTTAGAAAGGGAAAAGAAAACTAAAAGGCAAAGTTGGACTGGTTTTAGAGGAGTTAAGAGTTTTATTTGTTTTGACAGTCTGGTGATATTTGCAGATGGCTTGGGAACAATAGATTGTCAGGAGCCATTCCTGATTTGAGTAACTTGAAGTTGTTAAAGACTCTGTAAGTTATCTGCTTCTCATCTCTTCCTTCATTCTCCACTGTTGAGCCCATTTCATGATCACCACATTTGTCACCCCTTTTAGACTCTGTTCTCAAATTCGGGAAGAAAACAAAAGGAAGTCTTTTTATTTGTGTTTTTGAAAGGGAAGGAAAGAGAAGGGATGGAATGGGAAGGTTTTGAGAATGCAGTGCAAGTGTTGCCCTTTCATGTTAATTAGACAAGAAGCATGCATCGGTTAAATGGGCGTATGTGTTATTTTAGATACCGATCTCTTTGGTAAGCAGTTAAGCGTAGCTGTAACTGTAAGCCATCTTTGAATGGCTTTTCTCAATCTAAAATCAAGTAAAGTAAAAAGGAAAAGCAAGATATAGTTGGTTCTTAGATTAGATGTGTTTAGTTGGAAAAGATTAGAAACTGATATTAAAACAGTGGAGCCCATGTACAATTATATATATATATGGGGTACAGATGACTTATTTTACCTCCATCTTTTCAAACAGACATCTGGAGGACAATCAGTTGAATGGACGGATCCCGTCGTCTTTGGGAAATATTGACAGATTGCAAGAACTGTAAGTTCTACTTCTCATAGTACAAATACGAATTGAATTGCAATTGAATGTTGCATAAATTGCTTTTTGTTGTGGGGTCATATTGCAATGTGTTAACAAGTAATTTGTAACATGTCTTATTGAATTAAGTCATTACCACCATGTATATAGTTTATGAATCGTCAACTATTAATGTTAAAATCTTCATCTCTATTTCTACCCTAATAGCTTACATGTAAGAACGAGAAACTAAGATAACCCCATTCCGGCCTTAAATCCCCTAGTAACCTAACTGCCACCATACTACCTTTTCCGCTTTCACCTTCTAACTACTCCCCTCCTGGTACATGGTAGAGATCTCTACCCACAGTCTGCCTGCTACCTTACTTCTATGTCTCTAAGGGCTCCTATCAGGCACATGGGACAGGGCGGGACAGGACAAAATTCACCGTTCCATGTTTGGCATGGCATTGGACAGAACAGGAACTCATTGTTCCACGTTTGGAGCGACATGGGACAGGAAGAAGAACTTGACAAGGTGGGACCTAGCATGGGACAAGAGAGACTTTTTCTTGTCCAACCAAAATAGTTAGAACAAAATGAGACAGAAACTAAAATATAATAATATAGCTTCATTTGATATATAAAATTAATATGATATTTGTTTTAATGGTCATCACCACTAGTCGCAACCGCTACCACCGTAGTCGGCCACCAGTAGCCACCATCGGCCACCTCCTCTTCCACTAAAACAACCTCCTCTGCCACCTTCACAACCACCGTCGACCACCATCATCCATCACCAACTCCACAACCACCGTCGGCCACTGTCCACACCCACCACCACTAGCACCGTCGGCCACCTTCTCCTCTACTACAACAACCTCCACAACCACCATCCATCACCACCTCCACTACCACCATGGGCCACCTCAACCATAATCACCATCACCATCACCATCGGCTACCACTATCACTGCCCACCACCACTACTACCTCCACTACATCGGTCACTACTTATTCCACCACTGTCGGCCGCCACCACCACCACTATCCACCATCTTTACGTCCTCCACACAACCATCGTCATCCACCAACTACCACTGCCTCTACCTCCACAACCATTGACGACCATCATCGTCCATCGCTACCACCACTAGTACCTTCGTCCACCATCACTCATAACCACCACCACCACCATCGGCTACCACTACCACTGCCTACCACCACCATCACTACCTCCACCACATCGGCCACAAATACCTCCCGGACTACTAGTGTAAAAATGTTTATAAATTAAATTATTTACTTTATTCGTGACATTTATAACTATTATATGATGTATAAAATCATCAAATAACTTTTAGGGGCAACTTGTATAGTTCTGTTCTACTCAGTCCTAGTTGTACCAGACACCAGACAGACACTTGTTCTGTTTTGTCCCGTCTAGTTATGTCCTGTATAGTCTAATCTAATCATGTATGCATACGAAACGCTACCTAACTACTCATTCCACTATAATCTTCTCTTCTCCATTCTAGCTTTCATAAAAAAGATTGTATCCTTCTATGACACAAGCAATTTCACAATGTGGGGCTTTTTTACTAAACATTTCCCGCCTCTTACCGGTTAATTAAATATTTGTTACCTCTTACTAGGTAAGAGATGATGGTCTTACCAATAATCTTGTTGTGCCATTTTGCTAATTGAGAATCTTACCCGGTAAGTGAGGGTGGTGACTCGCATTAACCGGGTAAAAGACGCTTATTATTTCTATTTTTAACGATTAGGAAATCTTACCTTGTAAGGTAAGTGGGGATGGTGACTTTTACCCGGCAAGCATTTACGTGCATGAAGCAAATTAGAATTGTCGATTGATGGGCAAACATACTTGTTCGACTAGACTTGTTCATGTACTAGTTGTAATAATCAGACATAACAGACTTGTACCCTTTTCCATGTTCCATGTGTCGGGTGCCACCACAACTATGAGCTTTAAATCCATTTGAGATTTTCTATAGCCACTTCCATGATCAATGATGTTATTTGTATCTTTGTCTATTTTAGATTCTTGCAGAACAATAATTTGACCGGTCAAGTTCCAACCAGCCTCACACTAAAACCCGGATTGAACTTGAGGTAAGAACTTACCTCCATTTTATCCTTACCGTTGGGAAATGAAAAAAAAAGTATATATATTTTTTCCGGGCTAGCTCAACCTGCAAATAAAGGCCAGGCATTTCAGGGCCGATAGGAATTTTCCTATCTTCCGGTCCCTGAGGTATTAGTCAAGCTGGTCCGGACACCCACGATTAAAAAGAAAAAAAGTTTAACCGATGGTGATTTGTTGAATTTCAATAAAATTAATTTAGTATCGTACGTTGTTTTTGGGAGAAGTGATTGATGTTGTTGTGTCTTTTGGGTTTGTTCTTCAGGGTTGCTCCTGGTAATCCATTTTTGGACCCACCAATTCCTTGATCATGATCGCAACTTGTATTCATGTTATCGAAAATCTTGAAATCAAGTTTACAGGATTTTTGAGAAAAGCAGAAAAGATGGTGTCCATATCCCATTCAAGCGTCTTGCTGACTTGTTTTTGGTTCCAAATTGTTCCCCATTAATTTCTTAGTGTTCCATATTCTTAGGAGTGTACAGTTTTCTTCTTTTAAAAATACCAAATTGTTGTATGTTTTATTATGTACCTGAAGTTGAATGAACAAAATTGTAATCGGTTCTTCGGAAACACTTAGATGGTAGTGTACAACACCACTCTGATTGTGCCATTTTGATGATCGAGAATGTTTACACCGAAAGAAATGCATTCAAACAACCACACAGTTGTGCATTTACATGAGCAATTTAATTAAGATTATGAAGCCATTTGCCTAGAAAAATTACAAGTGAAAAGAGATGAAAGATCTAGGGAATTAATTAATAATAAAATGGAGAAGAGTCCTACATACCTTTCCTAAGGGAAAAAAGAGGAGGTAAAGAGTTGGTTCGTCCTCCTTGACTGCAAATTGGCAGATTGATCATGGGTCTAATCTTTATACCACTGGATCTGGTTCTCTCTAACCCTTTTTTAATTCTCTTAACCTGCTGCTGCTTCTCTTTCTTGCTTGAATCTTGATCATCAATGGAGTTTGAAGAAGAGTTAGAAGAAGTGGATGAAGATGGTGAAAGTACTGAAGATGCTCTTTGTTTCTTCAACCGTAATAGCTCCTTCCATAGAACTGTGCATTTTGGTGGTCGAGGAGAAGGATCTTCGTCGATAAACCAACTCATTCTGTTGTTGTTGTTGTTGTTTTCATCTTCTTTCATCGTCACTGCCTCTTTTGCAACCACTTTTTCAGGTTTTATGCTGATTTTATTCAGCTTTTCATTCTGCCAAAAGGGGAGTAATTTTCCTTCAAAGAAGAGTTCGTCGGCGGTCAGCATGGTCGCCGGACTGGACAAGTCGCCGGACAGAAACTCAAACTCGCCGGTCCTTGTTTTGATCTCCTTTTCTTTATCTTGTGGGGTAATGCAGATGAAGTTTGCATCGTCGAGGAAATCGCCGGAGAAGGAAATCCGGGGACTGGCGGTGGCCGGAGGAGGAGGAGGAGTTGTTTCCGGTGAGACCATTTTGTTGGGATGGGAAGGGAAGGGAAGGGAAGGGGTGATGTGGTCTCAAATGGCGTTGAGTTTGTAGTGGTATATATAAATAAAAGAAAAAAGGTGACAGATGCTGCTGCTTTACTTACCGCCTCTGTTAATTTTGATTCGTAAATAATGTAATAATAATTAATAATTAATAATTAATAATTAATAATTAATTTGAATATTAAAAGGTGGTGGTGTCCGGTGAAGCTGAAACAAGTGAAGTGAGCCATGTAGAATCTACGACTAGCACATGCACATACCAATTTACTCACCCTTACCTTTTCTTTCTCATTTTAAAATTTGGTCCTCTAAATTTATAACACTCAAAGCGAAAGCGTTTATTTATTTTTTCAAAATTATCTCTTAATATTTTTGTGGTCTGATTCGTTTAGACGTTTGGATATTAAAAGCGTTTGTTTTATTTTTAATATAAGAGCTTAAAAGCTTTAAATATCCTCTAAAATTTTAAGTGGTAAATGTATTCCTTAATACCTCTTAATCCTAATCCGCCCTCTATCACATGGTTCATATTTTGGGGCTGGAAAAGATTTGTTAACAAAAACTATTCATCTTTTATACTTTTGTAAAAAACTATTTATCTTATATATTTTTTGCACTAGTTTGACTGATTCAAATTTCACACTTCACACTTCACACGTAAAAACAAACAATTTTACTGATCCACATTTTAGACTTCAGGACCAGCTCTTGTAAATCAGAAGTGAAATCAGACTTCATCACCTCTTAAAAAACAAACACCACCTAAGAGTATTTTAAACAAAGTAGAGAATTAAAAATAAAAATCTTAAAAATAATTCTAAATTTAACTTTGACAGTTTCTCAATTTTATATATGATAATATTAGTTACATTATTTAAAATAGTCTGATACATTTAATATAATTTTTTCTCGGAAATGTTTAAATATCAACGGTTGGAATGAAAAAAACTCTCTCTCATTTTTTGATATAGAGGGGTGAGGCCTCTCCTATCAAGAGAAAAAAAAACCAAAAACGCTAAAACGGATTAAGCACTCGGGTGGGGACGAACCACATCCACCAGAAAAGAAACCAATGCTCCCCAGGGAAAGAAAGGAAGAAAAGAAAGGAGAGAGAAGAGAGGAACCAACCACTAGGGGAGGTTCTAGGCAAGCCGAGCCCGGATAACATTCAGGGAAGGTTTAAGGGTCAGGCTTAGAAGCCTAGACCGAACATCATCAGTAATGTTCTTGATCACCATATCATGAGATCTTCTCTTATTCTTGAAGATACGATTATTTCTTTCCTGCCAGAGGTGGTAGACGGTATCACCAAGCATAAATCTACAAATGATAGATAACATGGTCTTACATTTGGTGGCTTGCTGGGATATTCTGATGGTATCAACCTAGTTATCCGGGACAACAAGAAGATTCAACTTGGGCTTAAAATCATTCCAAACCTGATTGGGGAACATACACTCAAAGAAAAGATGTTGGTGGGAATCAGGCCCATTATGACAAAAACACATACTTTATGAACCGAGAAAGGAGTAAGACGGTCATCCCTTTTTCTCCAGAGGAGCTTATCAGGGACATAAGAAGAAAAGACAGAGGATTACAGAGAATGGGGTTGGGACTGTCCTGTAGGTGGGGGCATATCCAACTACCATTACAGATAATATCCTTGATGCGAGCATCGAGGGGTAAGTTAGCATTAAGGATATACGACGGGTGATTTGTCGGCAAAGAGGGCCAGCTGGGTGCCAGTTTTCAAACCAAGCAGACATGGAGGCGCCATTACCAATCTGAGAGACAATAAAGTCTCTTATCTTATCCAACATGCCCAAGATCTTTCTCCAGCCCCAACCAACATCGCTCATGGATCGCGGTGTTCCAAAAATTACGATCTTTAACCCTGTATGAGTGGATCCATTTAACCCAGAGAGAATCCCTGGATTCTCCATGTGTGAGAGGCCATAAGGGCAAGATTCCAGCTGGTAAGACTCTTGATGCCAAATCCCCTTGGGATTTAGGAAAGTAGATAGTCTTCCAAGAGACCTTAGCTTTCCCTCTTTTCAGCTCACCATGGCACCAAAGGAAGCCCCGCTTGAGCTTCTCAATCTCCTTGGAGATGGAAACAGGAAGAACAAAGATCAATGCCCAATAGATTTGCATCGAAGACAGGACCGAGAAAATGAGTTGGAGTCATTCCCTCAGTCTTGTCTTCGATGCAAATCTATTGGACCTCGATCTTTGTTCTTCTTGTTTCCATCTCCAAGGAGATTGAAAAGTTCATGCGGGGCTTCCTTTGATGCCATGATGAGCTGAAAAGAACGAAAGCTAAGGTCTCCTGGAAGACCGTCTGCCTTCGTAAATCCCAAGGCGAACTTGGCATCAAGAAATTTTAAGGAGTTCTCCAAGTTTAAAGAATATTTCCCTTTTCTGCTTCTTCAATTTGAAGAATCTATATGTTGGATTGAAACCCAAAATTGTCACTTTTTGATGTTGGAGAATTTGTTGGAGATGTTAACATTTTTACTTCTTACTGAGTAAGAGGTGTTTGTCTGGTAAAACTTGATGATCTTTACCTACTGTTTTATCGTGTCAGTCTCCTAACTGAGAATATTACCTGGTTGACGTTTGACGAATAAGAGACTAAGAATTATACCTAGTATGCTAAGTAAAGACGAACTCATAATTTTTTAGTGGTAGCACAAAGTAGTTATTTCAATTTAAAATTAATAAAAAATAATTATCAAATGAAATTAAAATTAATTATAGTTAAAGAAACAAAACACAAAAAACTATAAAATTAGAGAAACTAGGTTGGATTGACTAATTCATGGATGTACATCTACACACACACACACACACATATATATATATATATATATATATATATATATATATATATATATATAT
>NC_037535.1:15505240-15519959 GCF_001531365.2 Cynara cardunculus var. scolymus
TGTGATACCTAAGAACTTCTAACAGTAAAACACAAACACAATGTGATACCCACTATGATACCACTACACCCACTGTGATACTTATTGTGATACCCAAGAACTTTAATACACAATTCATTGTGATACCCATTGTGATATCACTGTGCTACCGTCTTGAATATGAATTGAGACCAAATCTGATATGAGTTTCATATCAAACATAACCACTATGATACCCACATCAAGATTTGAAGAAAATAAAGAAAAACAATATCCTCAAACATATGGTTCAAACCAGAAAAAGTTCTTAAAAACATGGATCTGGAAACCAAGAAAAACTCATATTTGAAACCAGAGAGGAGAGGGGAGGGGGAGGAGGGGGGGGGTGTTTAAAAATCAGATCTATCTATATCGCCGTCATCATCTGACTCCGATAATGTAGTTCGCGTTGGTGTTTGATTTCAATGCATTTATGAATTCTTAGGTCCTAGGTCTTTAATTTCCAAACATAAATCTTCCCGTCCTGATGGCCGGTTACCGATCAACCACCCACATCTCCATCACCTCATCTCCTCCTTCGCCTCCGGGCACCGATTTTTTTTTTTTGACAACTCCTTTCCATGACTGCCAGTAGAAATTGAGGGAGATGGAAACATAGAATTTTTTTTGTTTGATTTGATAAACCTGATATATGGAAAGATATATACATGAGTTGCAATTTTTTTTACTAAATTATCCTTTATGATTATTTAAAATATAATAGTTATCTTAAATGATTGATTAAAATTAGATCTCACGGTTATCACAAACTAAACAATTTTCAATTGATTAGGTCCGTATATATATAAAATAAGCCAAATAATATTAAAAGCAATGTAGCATTATTTATAATATTTTGGTATTAACTGAAAATGGATTGACGATATACTAAAAGGTTGCATCATGTTTTGTCCGAGGTGGAGTAAAAAACAAATGAGGCGAATAAATTCAGGTTGGGTCCTTTCTTCCAGATTCCAAGCAACACATGCTAAGCCAAACTACTCTTTCATATTATATCATTTTATTATATTAGATTATCAATTAACTACGTAACAAATATATATATATATATATATATATATATATATTATAATACAATTAATTCAAGAATAGTAATAAAAACATCCAAATGTTCTTTTCCCCCCTTCATGTTAGACCAATTCCAATAATAACACAAATTTAAATATTATGTTATGATAAAATTGAGTTTATAAATAATGTATAAATGCCCTACTAAATCACTTTATAAGTTTTAAATTTATATTATTAAACAATAAAATGTTTAATCTAAAAATGTTATAATAAGTATATATAACGTTTTTGGTTTTCTTTAAGACGTTTTTAAAGTAAAACATCGTATTAACAGTTTTATAGGTCACTTTTAAAAAATGTCATATAAACACATTTTTTATAGAACATTTGTTGTGATAGAACATTTTTTTTTTTAAATAGTATTTTATAAAATAGTTAATATCAACACGTTAATTTACAATTGTCCTAAAAAGCTTACTAATTTTTTAGTTTTAGCAATTATTTTTATTACTAAATTTTATACAATAAAATCAAACTAATTAATTTCTTTGTTGCATTGTCACATCACAACCACGTAAAAACTATATTTTAAATAAGAATAGAACTTCTATATATATCACATAATTAATTCATTATAAATATTATGATTTACCTAAATTAAAAGAAAAAACACTACTTAAATGACTAAACAAATAACACATTAGGACCATCTTTAATGTACACACCTCATTTAATCCATGTTTTACACCTTTTTTTTATTAGCAAATTTGGTGTATAATATATATATATATATTTGTGTGTATAGAATGTAGATAATTAGAGATAAGTTACAGTTTTATATGTAACTTTGTAGGAAGAAAAACGAATGTTGTCTTATAAGAAACTATATATCTCTTCCATCAAATGCATTTTAAATATGTGTAGATGAAACAAACAATATTTGGAATGATTACATAGAGATATTACATTAAAACAAAAATTATATTATTTTAATTCAAAAAAAATATATTAATAGTTAAAGATGTTGTAAGTTCATTAAACTAAAGAAGGTATTTTATCAACTTTCATACCAATGTTATTACAAATCATTGTGGTCATATAATATATATATATATATATATATATATATCTAATTTCTTGTAAAGATGAATCAACATCATTTAATTCAATATTAAATCATGAAATATACCATGAGTTGTCAAATTAAAATGATACAGCTTGTAGGCATTTAAGACTCTCTCTATAGACACATGGTTACTCATCTTACTTTTACTACATATATATATATATATATATATATATATCAAATTTTTTATATATAATGCCAATCTAAAAAAATACAATACAAAATATTTTGAATACTAAGGAAATCACTATATTTTTATATGCATTAATACATATACATTATCAAAATGTGTATCGGTCAACTCTTGTATTCGTTAATGAGTATGTATCACTATAAAATAAATGACTTTTATTCGCAAAAATCACCTATGGAAATTTCCATCGGTGAATCCTGATGGATCACCCAAAAAATACCAATGGTTCAGTAGAATCTGATGTTTTTCGAGAAAATACCAACGAATCACCCCAAAAATACCTGAGTATTCTGCCATTGATTTGAATTTTGTAACGATTATGTGAAGAATCACCTTTTAGCAACAGATTTCTCAGGAAAAAAATCGTAGACAAAAGTCTTTCATTTAGTAATATATTATATATGCTAGTATATATGCATTGATACAAATACTAACTGAAAGTCATAGTTTATATGCATCAACACACATACCAGTTTCTATAGTTCTTAAATGTTTATGGTTCTCATTTGAACTTCCTTACAAAACACACACATACATACGTGCATGTACACATGATACACACACATACACTTACAAGCGATTCGTTGTGTTAATCGTGTTCCATAATTGCATGTGATTCACTGCAAAATCAAATATGATATGGTCGTTACAATCAGTTTAATTAACAATTGATATATTATTTCATATATGTTCACATAAGAAAAGAACATATAACCATATGTCTCATATATATGAAACACATATACATGAACTATAATACTACCTTAAACAATAGTTTAAAATGAAACTCATTCGATTGTTAATTGGTTGGTTTTTTCTATTACATAGTTAATATATATATATATATATATATATATATATATATATCAAAGCTTGAAAAGGAGTCACCTATTAATTTTTAGATGGAATGTATGGAAAAATAATTGACCGACAAAAAGTAGAGAAGAGTAGAGTAGGTTTGTAATTATATGGGAGGGAAGGAAAGGGTTGAAAGGTTTGACCTAATCCTGGTGCCAATGCCATTAGTGATCATAATAACATCAACATGGGAAGACTCTCTTAATTGCATCAGCCTCACATGACTGCCATGTGCCACTGCTCCATTCCCCAACCAAATCAAGATCAATTTGATGCCTTTCTATATATTCTTTACTTAATTACCAATTTACCCTTCCTATCCTTTTGTCTTCATGCAGGTTTGCTTGTAATTACTTGGCTATTCTGCAACTGGAATTGGAGTGGTTTACAAGTTTTTTCTTTGGGTGGAGAGCCTTAATTTGCATAAGGATTTGAAATAAGGTTTTATTTAATGTTTAGACAGCTAACAAACACTTGTAAATCTCCACTACACACACACACACATAGGGAGTGAAGTTTTGTTATGAATTTAACATTGATTAAGAATTCAGGAATCATATGTAATCCATTAGGTCTTCTTATTTAAGATAAATATTTATCTATACTATATTATAAAGTATTTGATAAAAACTATTAAAAATCATTTTTTATGTATGAAGTATTGTATATTGATGCATATTACTTAAAATTCAAGATTGCAAGTAAATTATACATAAGTATAACTTATTAAAGCTCTATGTTTGAATTCGTATAACTAACAGCGGATAAACATAATCAAATAGAGGATAAACATCTCATTTTAAATCTAAAATATAATTAGGATAATTATCGAGTTTTAATAAAAATAATTAATTATTTTGGACGCACACATAGGTTGGCGCACGGGTTACATGAGGGATATACACATTTTGAAACCTTGATCATTTGAATGATATTGAGGATGTGTTGTGTAACATTATATTTTGTATGATAATGAGGAGGTGTACGTTGTGAAAACTGTTAATTTGTATGACTCTTATTGTAGGTTGTCGTCGAGTTTTTGAAATAGATGATCATCGCCACAATATTTCTTATAAAGCTCCAACTCCATGCTCTTCTCAATCGATTGTTATATGGATTACTGTCGTTGTTGTTGTATTTTGTCTAAAACTCGTTGAATTTTATGTTGTTTTCTGTCTCATCGCCAACCATATGTTGCTTTCCATTAATGTGTCACTCCATTAATGTGTTGCCAGTTCAGAATTAGAGATGTCAACGGTGTGCGGGTATTTGCATCCCAATTCCCATCCCCATACCCGATTCTATGTCCTCATCTCCATTCCTGCCGTTAATTAAGTTTATGTTCTCATCCCCATCGAAGAATGGGTATCCCACTAAGGAATCGGGGAATTTCCCCATTTTACAAAATTAGTTTTTAATATAATATCCATCGAGTTGGGTTCAATTGCAAACCAACTTTAGGTCGTAAATTAGTAGATAAATTTGGGCCATTGATAAAAAAAAAACTAATTAAGACCAAAACACAAAGTGATTAATTAGGGAGTGATTAGAGACAAAAATGAAATTAATACATGTATAACTTATTTGATCTTTTCTTTTCTTTTTTAATTAAAAAACTCTTACCCTTTAATTATAAACTAAATTATTTTATAAATTACTAATATTTTAATCAAACAAATTACATCAAAACGAGCATTTCATTTCTTTGATTTCAGATCCATCTTGATATAGTTTTTTTTTGTTTTAACTTTATTTTACGTGAAATGATATGTTTATATACTATTTATTATGAATATTTATATACGTTTGTGTATACAACAGCTCTGTCGATCATCTCTCTCAGTGTTTTGATGATGATTCTTTTAATCTTATGAAAAATATTTTCTCTTTATTTAGCTTCAACGATCATTACTGAGTCTGTTCAGTGATCGCTGAACAAGTATTGTATTTCTCAAGAGACGAGTATTCTTCAAGAAGACAAAATTCACACCACAAGAACCTTCAGTTATACCAAAGATAAAGCTGAAGACAGAGACAACCAGTTCGTGATCTGATGCGATTTCAGTGATAACAAGCTTGCCTACAAATGTGTGAAATCTACTCAAGATTCATCATACCCTAATGAAAACTTAGTGTTATTCCAATGTCAACGATCAAATGAATCTTGTTGACCAAGATTAGTTTTTGTCTTATTTTTCTACACATAAAGGACAAACTCATACCTCTCAAAGTAATCATTGATATGGAGTCACTCTATTGTCTCCAAACGTGCTTACCTACTTTGTGAAAGACTACTGTTCATATACAGCAAAAGCCATATGAAGACAAAGGACAAGCTCACCTTTAAAAGCTTGCCACGTGCCTTGTACTGTCTAACTTGCATTTAATGCAATGGAGGAAGCTCCTCCTTCTCACTACCAAGAAGCCAAGAAGCATATATCTTGAAGATCAACTTTCTACCCAAGAAAGGACTTCCTCACAAGCACAGACTTCTTAATCTTTCGAAGTTATATTACTTCAAGTGAAGAACACCAACTAAGCTCTTCCTTTAGCGAAGTTACCGTTTCTTCTTTTAGCAAGTCTTTTCTTTCTTGCTTTCTGTATCTTGTATGTTCCCTAGATTGTTTTAGATAAGTTTTGTATCTTATCTTATTCTGCAAATAGTCTATAAATTTTGTATTGATCTTCTTTATCAATACAAGATTTTAAAAAGTGAAAACTTCTGTGTGTTTGTATTCATCTCCCATTCTACAAACTGCTACCTTCAAACTCTTGTAGATCCGTCTAGGACCAACAAGTGGTATCAGAGCAGCGTATCATTATCTCTTCTAAAGATAATTTACTTACCATTCTAATGGCATTGCAAAATTCAAACACAAACTTTCACGACAATGACTCTCTAGCCAAACCTCCCCGATTCATCAGAGACAACTTCAGTCTTTGGAAGAATTGAATGTCTCTATTCTTGGAAGGTGTGGATCTTAAAATTCCATATTATATTGAAAATGCACCTTATATTCCATTTGTAATATCTCCAGTAGTTCCTGCAACTGCTACGACTGCCGCCATTCCTGAAAGGCAGATTTTAAAACTTCCTTATCAATGGAGTGACGAAGACAAGAAGAAAATGACTTTAGATACTAGAGTTTGATCTATAACAGTCATGTCTCTTCCTGACGAGGTTTATCACTCCATTGTAAAGTTAAGAACCTCGAAATCCATGTGGGACACTCTTTGTGTTCATTATGAAGGTACATCTGAATTACAAGAATCGAGGAAGATTAATTTAGTAAGACAATATGAAAGTTTTCTTTGTGGAAAATCTGAATCTTTGTCGAAATACATCAACATTTTAATTGTCTTCTTATTGATTTAAGGTCAATTGGAAGAGAATATTCCAACTCTGAGACCCTGAAAAAGTTCTTAGAATGATTGCCAGAAACATGGGATAATTACACCATGTGTCTCAAGATGTCTAAGAACATGTCCTCTATTTCCCTTAGCACTCTTTATGGGATATTGCTTAATCATGAGTAATACCGTCAGCTGAAAAAGATGTTTCTTAAAGCTTCTAGAGAAATGAAAAGCTTTCTTTTAGCTTTGATCTCTGAAACCCCTCCAGCTGCTCTTTCTATTTCTTATACTCCTTATTCTTCTCTTATTATCACTGAGTTAGATCCTTCTCTGAGGACTTAACAGACGCTGATTTATCAGGGTTTGATGAGTCTCTGGCCCTCCTTACAAATTCTTTTAGGAGGTTTGTCAGAAAAAGTAATTTTGTTGGTCCCGTAAGGGTCTACAAGAGTTTTTATAGAAACAATTTGTAGAGGGGGGGGGGGAATGAATACAAACACATAAACCTTTTCAAGTTTAAATATATTTTGATAAAGAAGGATCAATATAGATTTTACAAGATTGTATGTGGAATAAGATAAGGTAAAGATAACCTATCTAAAACAATCTAAGTTACACACAATAATCTTAGAAAAGATAAAAGATTTGTTGTTAAGACGAAGAAGGACATGAGTTCTTTCTGGGTAAGAACTTTTTAGAATACTTAAAAGGGATTCTAACTTGCTTTGAAGATAAGTTTAATTATTCTTAGATGTGTGTGTGATCTCTTGTGTGTATGCACATAGTTTGCATGGAGAGAACACTCATCTATTTATACCTATTGCATTGAATGCACATTTAATGCAATGCAATAGGGTTTGAACACGCGTCAAGATTTTAGAGAAAATCTTGTCTTTTACTACAGCGAATAGTACAAAAGTCTATTCATGAGCAGCCATCTGTTTATGGAGTTGTTGGGTAATAGAGTCAACTAATCGGCTCTGTACCGTAATATCCTCCATAAAGGGTATGGGTTTGTCCTTAGTGTATGGAAGGACAAGACAAAAACAATCTTACACAACAAGCTTCTTTTGATCACTGAATGCTGGAATAACCCTGAAGGTCTCTTCAGCATTCGTTGAGGCTTGGGCAGTCTTCTCACATATGTTGAATAGGTTGTAATCACTGAATGCCGCTTCAGATCACGAACGCGCTAGTCTCTAATCTTCAGTTTCAGTCTTCGAATTTCGCTGAAGGTTCTTTTGTGTGAGTTTTGTCTTCTTGAAGTATCGCTATCGCTGATAGATTTATAATACATGTCTCAGCAATCACTGAACAGACTCAGTGATGATCGCTGGAACTGAAAGACAGAAACATAATACTTCGTAAAAGGTAAAAGGGATTATCATCAAATCAATGAGAGAGAGGATCAACAAATTTTCACAGATCTCCTTCCCTGACTATCGCTGACAAGCCAAAGTCAAATCCTATTGACAAGGCCTCAACTAACTGCTTTAACCGTCAACGTAAAGGATCCTTGGAAGTAAATGCATGTCAAAGAAATATGTGAAGCCATCTTCTAACATATCATCCTCCTTAAGGCCCAAAGATGAAAAATATCTGAAACTGAAGGAGAAGTATAAAAAGATGAAGAATTTCCAATGACTTATCACTGAAGAACATGACTAGGCTGATTCATCTGACGAATCATCCTCAGATGATGAAGATACGACCTATCTCTATCTTATGGCCAAGGATGTGAAGGATGAACGATCTGAGACATCATCCTCCAGTGATCCCTCTCCATCAACCTCTACTCAGGTATGTAATCTAAATGACTCTTCTACTTCTAGCTGTGATAACCTATCTTCACTAGGTACGCTGACTGTGGATGCAGACTATCTCTAAGCATGAGCAAGCAATTGTTGAACTCAAGGCTGAAAATGCTACCATTGAAGGATAGTGTAAAACCTCTATCAAGGCCACTGAGATTATTAACGCTAAGATTCCCGCCAAGATAAAGAGTGGTCTAGGTTATTCATATGATCAGGAATATTGTGTCAGTAACAGATCCATGATTAAGTTTGGAACCTTTATATCTTCTATCTTGACACTTCTTTCTCTCAGTACTCCTCTACTAAATCTCTTCTTGAAGAAATTTCTCTTAGTTCAAATGCAACGAAAAGGTAAAACCATTGTTAGGATTCCTCCTCCATCTAAGAAGGACCACAAGTTGAATAAAACCTTTTCTATTCCTTCATCTTGTAAACCTTCAACCTTAGGTATAAGGTCTCTGAATGCTCTCAAAGATCAAGCCCAAAGCTGAAAGTAAATCTTTCACCCAAGATATCTAAATCTCTAATTGTTCCCTCTCGAACAACTAAAAAATGTATTCTTGGAGCTGGGTCCTCTCATCTAAGGCTCCCAAGTCTTGATTCTTCTGGTCCTAAAGCTTCTTTCAGCTATAGAAAATGTCGACACTGTGGTGAGACTGCTCATGTTGCCAGTAAGTGTCATTTCAAATACCATATATGGTTCACCAACTAAGGTAAAGAAAGTAACTAAGGTTGAAAAGTTATCCAAAGTGAAATCATCTATAAAAGTTGTTAAAACAACTAATGTGAAGAATACCATTGACGCCTCTTCTTCAAATTCAGTGAAGACTTCCACTGACTCTAAGCTTTCAGTATCAGTGAATAAAGATGAAGCCTCTATCTCTAACTCTATTGGACCCATTGAGAAATGGGTACCAGAGCAAACTTAATATCTTTTATATTGCAGGGAATCAAAGGTATCTAGTTTTTAGATAGTGAATGCTCAAGACATATGACTGGATACAAGACCTTGCTCTTTGAATATAAAGATGAAAGAGGATCTTCTGGTACCTTTGGAAGAAACGAAAAAGAATATACCAAATGTTTTGATATATTAACCAATGGTGCAACCACCTTCAGACGTGTTGCATATGTTGAAGGACTGAAGCACAATCTTCTATGTATCAATCACATGTGTGATAAAGATTACACAGTTAAATTTCTCAAGAATACATGTTATGTCTTTGACAAAGACAACAATCTCGCTTTAACAGAATTTCATCAAGAAAGTGCATATGTCACCAACATGGATTCTCCCTTCACTAAGAATAGTTGTTTTCTCTCAAAAGCCTCATCAAGTATTAACTGGTTGTGCCACAAATGACTTTCTCATCTAAACTTCAAGATGTTGAACTAGTTGTCTAGAAAAGAACTCATCATTGTCCTTCCTCAACACTCCTTTGCAAAAGAATCTTTTTGCTTAGTGTGTGAAAAAGGAAAGCATACAAAGGCTAGTTTTAAATCAAAACAATTCTCCTCAGTGACTTCTCTGCTTTAGCAACTACATATAGACTTATTTGGCCCTGTCAATGTACGATCCATAGCTGGAAAGAAATATACACTCAAATCCAAGAGTGATGCACCTGAAAAAATCATCTCATTCATAAAGCACATAGAAGTACTGAACAACATCAATGTGCGATCAATAAGGAGTGATCATCGTATTGAATTAAAAAACAATACCATCGATAACTTTCTTGAGAACAAGGGAATCACACACAATTTCTCTACTATGAGAACTCCACAACAAAACAGGGTCGCTGAAAAGAGAAAGCGAACGATAATCAAAACGGCTCGATCTATGCTCAGCTAGTCTCATCTCCCTAATCAATTCTGGGCAGTAGCTGTCAATACTGCATGTTTTACTCAAAATCAGTCGCTTATTGTTAAGAGATTCAAGAAGACAGCTTATGAACTTTTCCGTAATAGAAAGCCTTCTCTCAGCATTCTATACTTCTTTGGTTATATTTGCTACATCTTAAACAATAGAGAATATCTTGGAAAGTTTGATCCCAAAGCTGATGAAGGAATCTTCCTTGGATATTTTTCAGTATCCAAATCCTTCAGACAATTCAACAAAATAAGACAAACAATAGAAGAAACTATTCATGTCACGTTTGATGAATCTCAATCAGCTAACTCTAAGCCCATCAATGATGATGGAGAAGAGTTAGTTAACTGGATGATATCTCATTATAGAGAACCTGAAGCCTCCTTCAGCAATCAACCCAACATTAATCTCCTTGAAGCTGACGATGATCCATTTATCATTTCTGACTCAACTAATAAGAAGCTGAATCCTCTTCAGGTATTAATGTTGTTCCCATTCGTCATATACCTCCTTCTACTTCAAATACTAATCCTTCAGTTACTGAATCTCTTTCAGTTACTGAACCTCTCTTAATAGATGAAACTGAGGCTCCTTTAGCAATTCAAGTTAATATTGAAGAATCTCTTGCTGAAGCCTCATCTTCTATACCTGAGCCTCCAAACTCAGAAGATGAAAATTTATGTCATCTACTAGCACAACGATGGACGAAAAGTCATCCCATTGATCAAATTCTTGGTGATCCAAGCGTAGGTATTCAGACTCGTCGAGGTCTAGGTAATATCTATCTTTTTGTCAACTTTCTTTTCGTAGTTGAGCCCAAAGAAATCAATGAGACTATCACTGATCCATGCTGGGTCAATGTTATGCAATAAGAACTCCTTGAGTTTTATAGAAATAAAGTCTGGTACCTTGTCCCACGTCCCACGTCCATCTAGCAAAACTGTGATAGGCACCAAATGGGTCTATCACAACAAGTTGGATGAACAAGGAATTGTAACCCTCAATAAGGCTCGACTTATTGCTCAGGGATACAGACAAGAAGAAGGCATTGACTATGATGAAACCTTTGCACCAGTGGCTAGACTCGAAGCAATTCGACTCTTCCTAGCCTATGCTGCTCATAAGGACTTTAAAGTCTATCAAATGGACGTAAAAAGCACTTTCCTAAATGGAAAACTTCAAGAAAAATTTTATGTTGAACAACCTCCAGTGTTTCTTGACCCTAACTATCCAACTTATGTCTATCGATTGGATAAATCTCTTTATGGGTTAAAACAGTCTCCTCGAGCCTGGTATGACACCATTTCTTCATTTCTCATCTCAAAGAAATTCATTTGTGGAAATATTGACCAAACCCTATTTCTTAGAAAAGTCAAGAGTCACATCATTCTTGTCCAAATTTATGTCGATGATATTATTTTTGGTTCCACTAATCCCTCTTTATGTTTTCGTTTCTCTGAACGCTTGAAGAAAGAATACTAGATGAGCATGATGGGAGAACTGATATATTTTCTAGGTGTTCAGTGTAACAACCCACATAATCCATGTACAGATAATCTACATCATCATATTCATAACACAAGCTGTAACATCGTTTACAAAATACAAATTAACAAAAACTTTCTTGAAATACATTTATGAGTATTAAATGTCATTCATTCTAAACTTTTCCCTTGCCTTTATCTTGCGAGGTATGATGACCTGCAAAACAGGTTAGTCCAACAACTGAGCGTTAGACCAAAAAGGTCTACTGAGTGTATAAATCTCAAACAAACAACATACTTTTCAAACAATCAGTTCAGAATCAAACCTGTTCAGACACATAAACTTATTTATGTCTCTCGCGGTTACACTGTCATTACATCTCTCTCCCGCGGTAACACCGCCATTACATCTCTCTCGCGGTTACACCTCCATTTCATCTATCTCGCGGTTACACCGCCATTTCATCTCTCTCGCGGTTACATCGCCATTACATCTCTCTCTCTCGCGGTTACACCGCTATTTCATCTCTCTCTCTCTCTCTCGCGGTTACACCGCCATTTCATCTCTCTCGCGGTTACACCGCCATTACATCTCTTAAAAATATTTCAACATATTAGCCGGATTTGAAGTCCGGTCAGCCTTGTCCGGATATGAAATCTGGACAAACACTTGGAATATCAAAAGGGTTATATCATATCCGGTCAACAATCCGGATAACACCTTGTAGAAGCTTTGTCCGGTTAATACTTAGGATTAAGTCAATATCTTTGTCCGGATAACAAGTCCGGACAATACCCCGCTCACAACTTAACCGATTTAAAACAATCCGGACAATACATCGCCCAACCTTTGACCAATTTAAATGAGATCCGGTCACCTCTTGAGCGATTTATGGTTAATCTGGTCACCTCTTGACCGGTTTAGGGTTGAGTCCGGACAACACTTGAGAGGTTTAAGAATAAACCGGTCAACACTTGGACGATTTAAGGAATATCCGCACAATAATGTAATATAAATCATAATAACCAGTTCCAATAACTACTGAATTGTATGCAAACAATTTATACTCAAAGCTTTAATACACTCACATTTGATTATAAATTTTGACTTCAATATCTGTAGCTTCTTTTCACTCTTTTCTCCCTATAATTTTCTTCTCAAATCAGCCAAACAAAGAGAGAGTTTTATTTATCAAAGGCACTTGCTATAAATAGCAAGTGCCATCACCGCCTTTTGCTATAAGGGTGCTATGAAACCCTTTCCCCATACACCAATCCACACATACACACACACACACACACACACACATATATATATATATATAAGTATATATATATATATTTTAAATTCTCAAAATATAAATTTTTTTTAAACCGAATTATTACAACATTCCCTCCTTAAAAGAATTCCGTCCCGGAATTCCATTTAAGCAAAAAGGTAGGGATACTTCATCTGCATCTCTGATTCTGATTCCCAGGTGGCGTTTGGTCCCTTATGATAACGCCACTGAACCTTTACTAACCCAACCTCTTTGTTCCATAATTTCTTCACCTTGTAGTCAGTAATCTGTTCAGGGGATTCTTCAAAGCATAATCTCTCATCCACCTTAATCTCAGGTAATGGTACTGCCACATCTGGACTTATTAGACACTTCCTCAAATTCGACACATGAAATGTGTCATGGATCCCACTTAATTCTAATGGAAGTCCTAACTTGTAGGCTACTTCCCCAACTCTTCCCACAATAGGGAATGGTCCAATATATCTTGGACTTAACTTCCATTTTTTTCCAAAACGTACCATTCATTTCCAAGGTGATACTTTCAACATTACTCTATCACCCACTTGAAACTCAATCGGCTTCCGACGTTTATCTGCATAACTTCTTTGTCTATTTTGTGCCGCTTTCATCCGTTTCCGTATTACCCCAATTTTATCTGCAGTTTGCTTAACTAACTCAGGCCCAGCTAACTGTTTTTCACCTATTTCATTCCAACACAATGGAGTTCGACATTTTCGTCCGTACAGTACCTCGAAAGGTGCTGCTTGAATACTTGAATGGTAGCTATTGTTGTATGCAAATTCTACCAGAGCCAAGTGACTATCCCATGATCCTCCAAAATCAATGACACCTGCTCTCAACTTATCTTCTAAAGTTTGAATAGTTTGTTCACTTTGTCCATCAGTCTGAGGGTGATAAGCTGTACTTAGCTTAATTTACGAACCCATTTCTCTTTGAAAGCTCTTCCAAAACATGGATGTGAACCGACTATCCCTATCAGAAACAATTGATAGAGGAACACCATGTCGTGTCACTACCTCATCAATGTATAGTTTTGCCAACCTCTCCATTGAATATGACTCTTTCATAGGTAAGAAGTGAGCATATTTAGATAACCAATCTACTATCACCCATATAGCATCATACCCTTTTGATGTTCTTGGCAATTTGATTATGAAATCCATAGTGATATGATCCCACTTCCACACCGGAATTTCTAAGGATTGTAACTTACCATAAGGACGCTGATGTTCAATCTTTACTTGAAGACATGTTAGGCATTGCTCAATATGATTAGCAATATCTTTCTTCATACCTGACCACCAGTAATGTTGCTTCAAATCCCGATACATTTTATTTGTACCTGGATGTATTGCAAAACGTGACCTATGAGCCTCATCCAAAATACGTTTTCTGAGATCACCATAGCATGGTACCCAAATTTTATTTTGGAATTTCCAGAATTCTCTGTCATCTTTCACCAAATCAGATATTAATCCACCCAATCTTTCTTGTCTGATCTTATCCTCCTTTACTGCCTCATGTTGGAAATCTCGTAATTCTTCTTGAATACTGGGTAGCAACTCAACTCGTAAAGCTATAGCTTTGATRGTTCCACTTTTCTCTTGTCGACTTAATGCATTGGCTACTACATTTGCTTTTCCTGGATGATACAAAATTTCACAAT
>NC_037535.1:15521454-15541963 GCF_001531365.2 Cynara cardunculus var. scolymus
CCTATAATTATATCAAATTCCCTTAAAGGCAAAGGAAATAACTGTATAGGCAATTCACACCCTTCTATACTTATGAAGCATTCATCTATCTTTTCCTTAACTGAAATTTCACTATCGTTTGCTGTTTCCACAATTAGATCCTCACTCAATGCTTTAGATTCTAAATGTGCGCAGTTAACAAAAGATGGTGACACAAAGAACGATTTGCACCCGAATCAAATAAAACTTTGACACATACTGAATTAACGAGGAATGTACCTGCTACCACTTCAGGGTGCTCTTCCGCCTCACCTCTCGTCATCTGAAAGGCTCTCCCTTTTGCATTAGACTCTGCCTGTCTTATCCCTCCCCGTCCACTTGGATTAACACGATTATCCATTTGCCCACGACTTGTTGGCACATACTCAAATCCTCGACCTCCATAATATCCAGATCCCTGACCTCCAGCAAAACCAAACCCTCGACTCTTTGCTTACGGACAATCATCATTTACATGTTGAGATAAATTACAAGTAAAACACCTCCACGTCATCCGACAGTCTCGAGCTATATGTCCCGGTTCCTTACATTTAAAGCATACTTGAGATTCTGTATTGCAATTTCCCTGATGTATCTTATGACATCGATTACATGCTTTATCCGCAAACCTTGAAATTGGTCGATTCAAATTTTCCATAAACCTTGGTCTACGAAAATCAGTTACTATAGTTTCCCCTTTTCTTTTCTCTCCAACCCTTTCTTGTGGTTGCCGGTTAATATCTTGTTCCAGTATTTCAGCAGCATCAACTGTTGCCTGAAATGTTGTCGGATTCCTGGATATCACATACTTCCGAAGATTCGACTCCAATCCCCAGATATACTTTCTCACTTTACTGTTTTCATATATTATATAGGCTTCAACAAACCTAGATTGTTCCATGAAAACTTTTGTATACTGGCGGACTGACATGTTTCCTTGTTCAAGACGAATGAAATCATCTTCCAACTTTCGAACTGCAGCTTCAGGACAATACTGCATTTTAAACTTAACCATAAATTCTTCCCACAACATGGTTTTCAAAATATTCGGATCTGAACTGGACAGGACTTCCCACCAGTATAAAGCACTTGATCACAAACGAGATACAGCAAACATGACTTTGTCCTCTTCTGCACTTTTACTGATTTGCAGACTCAACTCTATCTCCTTAAGCCAACACATAACTTTAACAGGATCACGCTCACCAGAAAACTTAGGAGGTTTACAAGCAAGAAACATTTTGATATCTCCTCCTTTTTGTAATGAAGATGAAGTAAGGGGTACAGATGTACCAGTTACCGGTGTACTAGCTCCGGTTTCCTCCTGATAATCGGAATTTCTTACCACTTCTGGATTATTTTGGGTTGTACGCCCCAACAAATTCACCAAATTTTCTTGGAATTTTCCCAACTCTGCTGCCAACATTTCTTGGGTAATAAATCCGGGATCTGGAACATTATGTCCACCCCTTGCCCTTCCTCTTCCATGACCAGACATTAAACTTTCTTGAGCCGACAATTCATGTTCTTGTCTAGTACCTCTACCTCTTCCTCGACCCCTGCTACGACTTCGTGTTTCTATTGTCATCACATTTTTCGGGTCCTCTCCTTGTGTTACGTTTCTTCTTCCCCGACCTCTTCCATAACCAGTAGGGGTCCTTTCTGATTGATTGGGATTATCTGCCATTTCTCAGTATATAACTTTTTCTGTCACATTCAAACACACATGATTATTCTCATAATCACAATATAATAACACATTCATCCTCATGTCTATTCATAACTCAGATTATATCAGTCATATATAATCTATCTTTCTCATAATAGGTTCAGCTATAACATATTCCCATGTTCATAGACCCAGTGAAACCTATTATCATAACTTTCCACACCTCTAGTTTAAGTCTAAGTATTTCGCAAATACCCAGATCCCTTAAACTAAGGCTCTGATACCAACTGTAACAACCCACATAATCCATGTATAGATAATCTACATCATCATATTCATAACACAAGCTGTTACATCGTTTACAAAATACAAATTAACAAAAACTTTCTTGAAATACATTTATGAGTACTAAATGTCATTCATTCTAAACTTTTCCCTTGCCTTTATCTTGCGAAGTATGATGACCTGCAAAACAGGTTAGTCCAACAACTGAGCGTTAGACCAAAAAGGTCTAGTGAGGGTATAAATCTCAAACAAACAACATACTTTCCAAACAATCAGTTCAGAATCAAACCTGTTCAGACACATAAACTTATTTATGTCTCTCGCGGTTACACAGCCATTACATCTCTCTCTCGCAGTTACACTGCCATTACATCTCTCTCGCGGTTACACCGCCATTACATCTCTCTCGCGGTTACACGCCATTTCATCTCTCTCTCGCAGTTACACCGCCATTTCATCTCTCTCGCGGTTACACCGCCATTACATCTCTCTCTCGCGGTTACACCGCTATTTTATCTCTCTCGCGGTTACACCGCCATTACATCTCTCTCTCGCGGTTACACCGCCATTTCATTTCTCTCTCTCTCTCGCGGTTACACCGCCATTACATCTCTCGCGCGGTTACACCGCCAATTCATCTCTCTCGCGGTTACACCGCCATTACATCTCTAAAAAATATTTCAACATATTAGCCGGATTTGAAGTCCGGTCAGCCTTGTCCGGATATGAAATCCGGACAAACACTTGGAATATCAAAAGGGTTATATCATATCCGGTCAACAATCCGGATAACACCTTGTAGAAGCTTTGTCCGGTTAAATACTTAGGATTAAGTCAATATCTTTGTCCGGATAACAAGTCCGGACAATACCCCGCTCACAACTTAACCGATTTAAAACAATCCGAACAATACATCGCCCAACCTTTGACCTATTTAAATGAGATACGGTCACCTCTTGAGCGATTTATGGTTAATCCGGTCACCTCTTGACCGGTTTAGGGTTGAGTCCGGACAACACTTGAGMGGTTTAAGAATAAACCGGTCAACACTTGGACGATTTAAGGAATATCCGCACAATAATGTAATATAAATCATAATAACCAGTTCCAATAACTACTGAATTGTATGCAAACAATTTATACTCAAAGCTTTAATACACTCACMTTTGATTATAAATTTTGACTTCAATATCTGTAGCTTCTTTTCACTCTTTTCTCCCTAYAATTTTCTTCTCAAATCAGCCAAACAAAGAGAGAGTTTTATTTATCAAAGGCACTTGCTATAAATAGCAAGTGCCATCACCGCCTTTTGCTATAAGGATGCTATGAAACCCTTTCCCCCATACACCAATCCACACATACACACACACACACACACACATATATATATATATATATATAAGTATATATATATATATATATATATTTCAAATTCTCAAAATATAAAATTTTTTTAAACTGAATTATTACATTCAGATTAAGCAATCTGATAAAGGCATCTTTATAAGTCAGAGTAAGTATGTCAGGGATATGTTGAAGAAATTTGATCTAACCAACCAGCTATGAAAACTCTCATGGCTCCTCCTCTCACGCTGAACAAGGACCCAAATTGGAAACCTGTAAACATTACCGTTTACAGAGGAATGATTGGTTCATTGTTTTATCTTATAGCTAGTCGACCTGATATCATGTATTTTACCTGTTTATGTGCAAGATATCAATTTGAACCCTAAGAATCTCATCTGATTACTGTAAAACGCATCTTAATATATCTGAAGGGTACTCCTAATATGGGCCTTTGGTATCTCAAAGACTCAGGTTTCTACCTAATAGGTCATGCATATAGTGATTTTGTAGGTTGCAATATAGATAGGAAGAGCTCCACAGGAGGCTGTCAGCTTCTTGGTGGAATGTTGGTGAGTTGGACATGCAAAAAGAAAACTCAGTGTCCACATCAACTGCTGAAGCTGAATATACAGCCGTTGGAAGCTATTGTGCCCAAATTCTTTGAATGAAAAATTAGCTCAGTGATTATGATCTTCAGCTCTCCAAGATCCCTATCTATTATGCTAGCACCAGTATCATTGCCATTGCAAAAAATCTTGTACTTCACTCTAAGACCAAACATATAAAGATCATATATCATTTTATCAGAGATAATGTTATGAAGGGTGATATTGAACTTCACTTTGTACCCACCGAGTACCAACTAGCTGACCTATTTACAAAACCTCTTGATGAAACAAGATTCAATCTTTTAGTCAGCGGAGTTGGAATGCTGAACGCTGAGGATTAATCCGTTTAGCTCTAAGCATCACTCAATGATACAAAATGAAATGATTCAGTGTTTCTTAATCTATCACTGACCTCTTAAGTTAAATGTATCTTTCTCTATATGTCTACTTATCTTTTCTTTCTCAAAACTAAAAACTATCACTGAACACTTTTCTTATTTAGTGATCAAATTGTTTTAAAAGAAAAAGGCTAATGAACGGTCATATTTTATGACATCATTAATTTTTTTTAAATAAATGGACTAATTTCACGCACATCTTTCTGACACACGTTGTCCATTGCTCTTCCCGAACCAATCACCTTAAAATGACGTACAAAAGAAATCATCATTATACATCTTTTCGAAGCGTCGTTTTTCTCTCTCCTCTCACTTATAAATACCTCCCTTACCCTCTTATTTTCCACTTACGTGAACAATTTTATAAACATAATTTCTCTCTATTACTGTGTTCAATCAAGAACACCAAAAATCTCCCTTCAAACCAGTTCTTCCTTCAATTTCTTAAATACATGTTTGTTTATCTAATTTTTGGCTATTAATCTTTAAAGAAACATGTTTGTTCTTTAAAAACCTTCTTTCTTCTTTTTAAATACAAACAATAGGTTATATAAATCCTTTTTCTTCTTGATTTATATTAACTATGTTTCTAGATCATCTCGAAAACCCTAATCCTTTTTGGTTTTTCGAATGAAAGTTTATCCTTCAATCTTTTGCTCCAAATGTGCTTTCTAACATAACCTTGTGTATTATTCCATTTTTCTCTTCTCTTTCTACAGAAATGGCTGTTGCTTCAAACGTACACTTTGGTATTGAATAATGCTCCTTCAAACCAAACAACCATGTTGCACTATTGGAGATACCCGCAGAAAAACCTCATTTTGCAGATGTTGCTTCTTTCCTAAAGAACTGTGTGCTCGGGTATGCTCTCACCTTCCAACCTGTCATGGTGAAGGATATCCTGAGAAAATTCTAGTACACTGCTGAGGTAAAGGCCTCGTAGGACAAGGAAGTACACTCCATCGTCTAGATCTTTTGTGAGATCAACAACATGACGATGGGTTTTGGTTACTAAATGGTTCACACTGATCTACGGCTCCCGAAGACAGTTCCCTACTTCTGAGATCCAGACAGTGATCTTATCATCAAATTTTCTAGATAATATTCACTATGATTGGCCATTGAAGAAAGACTTTGATTCAGAGCTCAACAAGTCTCTGACCAAGATTGAGAAGAATCGGATGTCAGCGGTTTGACAATACTTGTTCTCTCACTTCATTTAGTGCATGGGTGGGAAAATAGGAGGCCAAACCAGGAAAGCAGGGTGGCACTAAAATCGGCTGCTCAGTTATCAGAAATGGCAATGTTAACTACACTCAGCTCATCTTTGACGACTTGGCACTGAAGCTGAACAAACGCCAACGGGAAAAGGTGGTTCCTTACATCAGGTTTCTGAGTGGGATTCTAGCCAGAATCCTTGCAACAAAATACCCCGATCAAAGCGACCTTCCCCTCTATAGGCTTGGATCAAGGATTCTTGATCACAAGTCCAAGCCTTCAGACATTGGTCTATTCCCCCAAATGCCGAGGATAGACAATGCTCATCTTCTTCCTTCCTTAGATTCTCCTCTTCTTTCTTCTTTTTCAGTAGCCATGACTGTGGAAACCCCCCCCAGTATATTCCAGCTATTACTTCTTTATCCTCTCGTAAAAGGATACCCTCTGAAGCCACTCTTAATCCCTCAAAGAGGGTTAAGAAATCCATAAAGGGAAGCCCTCTCAGCTAGCTAAGACCTCTCAACTGGTTTTATCTATTAAACTTCACCTTACCCCCGAGGCCCCGAGGCATCTGTTTTTCCCCTCCTTTCCACTTCATCGATATCTTCTATTGCTTTTGTATGTGTGGCACCTACCTCAACCACTTTTTGTGACTCAAATCACCGAATGTGTGATTTCCAGCATTGCTACTGCTGTTCCTTCACTTCTTTTCTCAACCATTCTCTCCTCCTTATCTTCTTTGGTTTCTATTACTTAAGCTGATGAACTAATTGTGGTTTTCTTTACTACTGGTGACCTGAGGATGCTCCTCTCGACTCCCCTCAACAATGTGCGGCCGACCCTCTCTATAACGCATTCGAGATGCTCGGCCTCAGTGGTAATCATTTGGATAATGTTGAGGAACCCTTAGGTATACACCTTACCCCTTTCATTTCTTACTTTGTTACTAACCATGAGCTCTCTCATGCTCAAACCTCTTCTCTTTACAGGTCCTATGGAGACTGAACCTCCAGTCATTGAGACTGACGCCTATGATATGGCTGAGGATGTCAAGCTGCTTCTCCTTGCTGTTGCGACCGTCTTTGACAAGATGGACGAAGTTCAACAGGAAATGCCCTTGAAGTATTACTTGGATCACGACCTCACTACTATTCGAGCTGAGGTTCGTGAAGTCAAAAACGAGTTGAACTCCATGAAGGTGGGAATACAACACAACTCTGAAGCTATCACTACTCTCTCCAACAAGGCTGAGGATGTTTAGGTTCAGGTTACCAAGCATGGTGAGTTACTTGAATGATTCTAGATTCTACAACAACCAACACCTGTCCTTGAACCCTCCTTTAGTGAAGTTGATCCTCATCAACTGGATATGGTCAGTGAGCTTAACCTTCAACAAGCATAAGATATTGCCTCCATGGAACAGTCGATACACAACCTGGTTTCACGGCTCCCTCTCTCCGTTGATGATGACAAAAATGAGGAGAAGGCTCTTGAAAAGGATGATGATGTCGTGGTTACAACTGACCATGAAGACTTTTCTTCTTCCACCTCTACATTTCCAAATGCTAGTGAAGATGAGGAGGATGAAGATGATGATGATGACGAGGATCCTGAGCCCCTGATCCCAGATGTAGGTACTAACCTTAGTGGTGATGATGACGACGACAATTATGATGATGATTTCTTTGTCCAAGTCATACCAAAACAGCCTGCTAAAGGAATCTCCTTCAGGGAACTTACTTCCTAGAGGAAGAAATCTTCACAAGAACTCCTACTGTGGTAAAGGGAAAGGAGTTGATGAAGATAACCTTGCCCTACTTCTTGGGGCACTCAGCCATTATGAAGATGCAAACACCTCAACCACGTTTGTATCCTACACCTCAGAATCTGAACTCTCTTTTTCTCTACCTCTATCTCTGCAACACCTACCCTCAATCTCTCAATTCATCTTCCTTCTTTCGAAAGCCTTGAGGGTGATGAAGGTGAAGATGAAGTCTGCAACCTCATTCCCAGGAAGTCTTCAAGACAACCTGTGTGCTCAGAGGATGATGAAGACTTGAAGATGGCTCGGCTTATAAGTCAACTTGACCAATCCAGTGTAAAAATTCCTCTTCGTATCCCTAGATGTGCTGAGTTCGACTTCCTCTCCGAAGCTAAACGCAAGAAATCCCTAAAAGCTGAACAAGAGCTGAAGCAACATCAGTAGCAACTGAAAGACAACCTGGAGTTAGCCAAGGCTCTATCTAATTGAGATCTTACAGAAGGGATGTTCACGCAAAATGATCCTCTCACTGCTTAAGCCCTACTCCTAGAAGAAGCTGAACATAAAAGACAAAGGGTGCTGAAGGTGAAGGATTATGATCTAAACTGGTGCAGAGAAAGGATCAAAACAAGAATGAGCCCTTAAAAATTTTCAAACGTCACAATCAGTGGACGAATGAAAGACGGTGGCCTTCTGGTTTCTATGGTCATCTTCCAAGAGAACAACGATGATGTCACTTAGTATCCTTCCTTTCTCAGTCAGTATGTTTTTCATGAATGGCTTGAGATTTGATAGGCAATTCAAAAGTCCAAATCTAAGCATAAGGCTTATATTGAAGAAGTTCTAAATAAACTGTTCAACAAAGTGTTGAAGATCATTGAGGTTCCTCTTCTTCCAAGAACTCTTCTTATTTAGAAGAATCCTTTTTGCTCATGGAGAAGGTTCATCCCACAGAAACGAGCATGAAACAAAATTTTCAGTGGATGAGCTCTTCAAGAACAAGAAGAAGCTAGATATCTCAATGATAAATCTATCACTACCTGAAAAGGGATCATTTATTCCCAATACAGTGCATGTGAAACATGAATATGGACTTATGTTCATTGTCTATGATGGTCAATACAGATTTCAGCGAGTGTCTGAGTTCCATCTCTGTCCAATAAATCACCTAGAATATCTTCGAACTTGGCTGAATGAAGATATCTATAGAGAGATGATGGACCGCAAGATTCGAATAGAAATGCTGAAATATTCAAGGAGAAGATATCCCAAATTATATCAACTTCGACAATCTAGATTAGAAAACCTTTCAATCTTGTAAAACCTTGTATATCCTTTATCTTTTCTTTGAGTGTATAGATTTTATGTATTAAGCCTACAGAAACCAATTGTAATCATTTGTAATATTTTGTCTTTAAAGATATTTCAATAAAATGATTGGTTTACTGAAAAAGATCCTTCAAAAAAGTAAATGGGAAATGTACTTATGAGGTCTATTTATTTCTTACATTCTCTTACTACTTTCTTGCCAGTGAATATGCTCTCGGTATTAAGTTATTCATATTATGTAAGTTTATTCTTTCATTGTAATTCTTTACAATTAAAGTAAATTTTCATAATAAACTTTATCACTGAAAAAAATCCCAAAACAGTAAAAAGGGACATGTATTTACTAGTATTTTTTTCCTTACTGTAATACCTAAGCAATTTTCTTTATGTTTCTTTGTCATCATCAAATAAAGGGAGATTGTTGATCCTCTCTCTCGGTGATTTGATGATGATCCTTTTTATGTTATGAAATGTACTTTCTCTTTATTCAGCTTCAGCGATCATCACTAGGTATGTTTAGTGATCACTGATCAAGTATTGAATCTCTGAAGAGACAAGTATTCTTCAAGAAGACAAAACTCACACCACAATAACCTTCAGTGATATCAAAGATAAAGCTGAAGACATAGACAAGCAATTCGTGATCTGATGCGGTCTTAGTGATAACAAGTCTGTCTACAAAATCTACTCAAGATTCAACATACACTGAAGAAACTTTAGTGTTATTTCAGTATCACCGATCGAATGAATCTTGTTGACCAATATTAGTTTTTGTCTTATCCTCCTACACACAAAGGACAAACACATACCTCTCAAAGTAGAGCACTGATACGAAGTCACCCTATTGTCTCCAAAACGTGCTTACCTACTTTGTGAAAGACTACTATTCATATACGGCAAAAACTTGTATATTTGAAGATAAAGGACAATATCACCTCTAGAAGCTTGCCATGTGCCTTATACTGTCTGACTTGCATTTAATGCAATGAGTATAAATAGCTGAGAAGTTCGTCCTTCTCACTACCAAGAAGCATATATCTTGAAGATCAACTTTCTACCCAAGAAAAGACTTCCTCACAAGCACAAACTTCTTAATCTTTTGAAGTTACCTTTAATCAACTTTCTTGCTTTTTGTATCTTGTGTGTTACTTAGATTATTTTAGATAAGTTTTGTATCTTATCTTTTCTGCAAACAGTATGTAAATTCTTTATTGGTATTCATTATCAATAAAAGATTTGAAAAAGTGAAAACTTCTATGTGTTTGTATTCATCCCCTTCTACAAACTGTTACCTTTAAACTCTTGTAGATCCGTTTGGGACTAACAACTCTTTAGTATTTATACATTAGTATAATATTCATCAGGAATATACGACTCATCTTAATATTCATTATGAATAGTTATGTATTTTCATGTATATACAACAGATTTTTAGTATTCATACACCACTATGGTTTTCATCATATATACACTTTTACTATAACATTCATAATGAATATAAATATCATCGCTCATGAATATTCATTTATGTTTACGTACAAAACAACTATTTAATATTCATAATTAGTATGATATTTATCATGAATATTCATTTTTTACTATAACATTTATCATGAATATATATTATTCATCACAAATATTTACTAATGTTCATGTGGATACAACAACTTTTTAGTATTCATGCATTAATATGATATTCATCATCGATATACATTTCACTGTAACATTTTTTTAAACATACTATCCATCATGAATAGACATATTATTCATCGGGGTTGTTTTTTATTTCTTAATAGTTTCATTAAGAGGCATACTTCGAATAATTAGGAGGTGAATCTTGTTTGGCAAAAAAAATATCTGCCTCTTAATGGTTCTAAAACCCTCTAAATGATTTTGTATCATGAGTCTCCCTTAACCATTAAGCGCCCTAATTTCATTGTAAACAATTACCAAACAATTATTTTATTTTGCACAATATCATGAGAGCCTTTTAATCATTTCAACCACTTAATCATTCGGTACCAAACCATTCAGCAACTGTCAAACAACCCTATCATGAATATTTATGTATGTTCACGTGTATACAACAATTCTCTAATATTCATTTTAGTATGATACTCATCATAAATATTAGTTTTTACCATAATATTCATCATAAAAATACTACAGGTTTAAATACTCTATTTTTCCCTTCTTTTTTATTGGGTTCTCGATTCGTCTAGTTGGTTCCTGATTTGTCTCGACATGTTGAACAAGGAAACAATAAAAAAAACAATACCCACTTACTAGGATGGACAATTTGTCCGGTCAGCTTCAGAGAGTGGGGTATTTCTTGAAGATTGATCCTCGCTCGAGGTATCACCAAGTGAAAGTAAGTAGCGATGATGTTCCAAAAACGAATTTTCGGACACGCTATGTTCATTACAAATTCTTAGTAATGTCATTTGGTTTGACGAATGTGCCAATGATGTTCATGGATTTGATAAATGGAAAATTGCATTAAAAAGTTATGTACTTTCATCTTATTCCTATTTTAGGTAACGTACTTTTAGAACCTTCATTTTGGTACATTAATTGTAAAATATCAAACTCTTAAGTACCCCTTGTCTACCTAATGACTTACAAATATTGACTCGGATCAGGTTTTTATAGATGTAGCATTGTTTGTTGACTTTATAAATGCCAACTAAGAAAAAAAATCTTGTACATTTGCATATAACCCACGTATTTCATATAACATGAAATTCAAATATACACATTGGTGAAGTACAACTTGATACGTTACAAAAGTAGTTACCAAATTTTTCTATATAATCCCAGTACAAGACTTGGAAGAAGATTTAGAAGGTACGGACTATGTTGCAATATTTACGTATAATTAAGGTAACAAATATCTGTTTAAACAAACATGTCATCAGTTTATATTTATTTCATAACATACACATTACGCAGAGGTCGATGTGAGAGGCAAAAAGAATACTGTGACGACGCGAGAATACTATTGTTATAAGTTCCAGATTCGTTTGAACGACAATGTGCTTCTATTGGGGGAAGGTTGTTACAACAATTCGTGGTAGATATCTACATCAAGATTGATACTTCACGTTTGGATTTTTATCAAAAAAACCAAGCCAAAATAAGAGCAGATTTATACCAAGGTGTTGTGGATTTCGTCAATGTCGGTGAGGTGATGCCAAGTAGAATCGGACAACGGGTTGTGTTGCCTGCAAGTTTCATCAGAGGACCACGTGACATGCGGTGACGATTTCTTGATGCCATGACTTTAGTGCAAGATGATGGGAAGCCCGATATATTTCTTACAGTGACGTGCAACCGAAATTCCAAAGTGGCCTGAAATCCTTAGAGAGTTATTGTCGGGTCAGAACGCACCCGATTGGCCAGACCTTGTTGCAAGAGTTTTTTGTGCGAAACTAGAGGATATGAAAGACCAACTCTTCAAAAAGAACATCCTCGGTAAAGTCGGGACATATGTTTATGTCATCGAGTTTCAGAAGCGTGGTTTGCCGCATGCCTATTTTCTTCTGATATTGACACCCGAACACAAAATGACCAATCCAGATCATTACGACAAGAGTGTGTGTGATGAAATTCTGGACCCAACCAGGTATCCCCAAATACACGAACTGGTCGTGCAACACATAATGCATGGTCCTTGCAGTCATTTACGACCGTTCAATCCTCGTATGCAAGGTGAGCCAAAAAAATGTCGTTTCATATATCCTAAACATTTCAACGACAAGACGATGTAGGCTGACGACTCATATCCATTATATTGATGGAGAAATAGTGGAATAAATGTGAATGTACGAGGCAACATCCTAGATAATAGATGGGTGGTSCCGTATAACCCGAAGCTGTTAATGATGTTCAATTGTCATATCATTATTGAGGCTTGCTCGAGTATAACATCTGTGAAGTATGTCTTCAAGTATGTTTACAAGGATCACGACAAACAAGTTGTTCATATCAATTCTGAGTAAGAAAGGGTCGTTATTAACGAAATTAGAAGGTTCCAAGATGCACGTTATGTCTCCCTTCCTAAGGCGATATGGCGAATTTTTAGCCTCACACTTTCTCAAATGCACCCTTATGTGATGGCGTTGCAACTCCATCTCCTTAACAAACAGATGGTTAGGTTTAGAGATGACGATATAATGACAGATTTTGTCGATAGAGAGAGATAAGTGAACAATGTTGACTGCATTTTCTAATAGGAATAAAACAGACATGAGTGCGAGACAATATTTGTACAAAGATTTTCCAAAACACTACACGTGGAATTGGATCACACGTTGATGGAATCCCCGACAAAGACGATCAATGAAAGGTCGATTTGTGTCTGCAAATACAACAGAAGGAGAGCGGTTCTACCTATGCCTACTTTTGTCTCATATTACTGGGTCTACTTGCTTTGAAGATCCATACAGTTTCAACGACTTATTGCACCCTACATTTCACAAAGCATCTCTTGAGAGAGGGTTAATAGAGAACGATGACAACTTATTACAATGTCTTGGAGAGACCTCCTTATTTCAATTTTCAGCTGCTCTTAGGAGGTTATTTGCCACGATGTTGATTTATTGTGAGCCAGGAGATGTTCGCAAGTTATGTGATGACCACTATGATTCACTTTCTAAAGATTATACGCGATAATGTGAAAGTGCTAATCGAGTCCGTAATATGGTTCTAACTGATATCCTCATTTTTCTACAGTCTATGGGTAAGAGTCTTGATAATTTCAATCTTCCAATGGTAGATGCAAATGCCAATTTTCAATCTGGAGAATTTTGTGAGGTACAAGAGGAATGCTCTATAGTTGTGGAAGATGAACACTTGTGTGCCCGAGACTCTTTGAATTCCTACCAGAAATACGCATATGATGAGATCATGAGGCACGTAGACGAGGATTGTCCAGAAGTGTTCTATATAGATGGTCCCGGGAACCGAGAAGACATTTTTGTACAAAGATTTGATTCCCAACATCCGTTCACATGGTCTTATTGCTCTCGCAACCACTTAATGGGGTTTTGCTGCCAATAATATGCCTGGAGGGAGAACGGCTCACTCTAGATTAAAAATTCCTCTCATCCTTGCTAATAACTCAATGTGCAACAAAAAGAAACAAAGTGGGGCTGCTCAATTGATTCGAGATGCAAAAATAATCATCTGGGACGAAGCATCGATGGCAAAGGGGCAAGCGGTGGAGGCGCTCGATCGAATAATGCAAGACATCATAGGGGTGGCACTCCCATTCGGCAGAAAGATGATGGTTTTGGGGGTGATTTTAGACAAGTATTACCGGTCGTGAGGCGTGGAACCCGAGCACAAATTATGGATTCTGGCTTACGGATGTCACCTCTTTGGTCAACGATTAAAAAGATACGGTTAACACTTAATATGAGAGCACACACTAATCCATGGTTTTCAGAATTTTTATTAAGAGTCGGTGATGGAGATGAAGAAACGGTGGACGAAAGCTTTATTCGCATACCGGATGACATGACCATTCCCTATAATGATAAAGGTAAGTCAAAAGATGCGTTGATTAACACAATCTTTCCATCTCTGCAAATCAATGGAGCCGATTCGTATTATATCATTTTGAGGGTGATATTATCAACTAAAACTGAGAATGTCGATTAGATTAATGATAAGTTGATCGACAAGTTTTTTGGAGATGAAAAATCTACTACAGCTTTGACGAAGTAGAAGATGATAAGAAGAACATCTATCCGACGGAGTTTTTAAACTCTTTAACTGTTAGTGGTTTGCCTTCTCATTACCTTCGTCTCAAGATTGAATGCCCAATAATACTGTTACGAAATATCGATCCCTCGAATGGATTGTGTAATGGCAGTAGATTGATATGTAGAGGCTTTCAACAGGACATCATCGATGCAGAAATAACTGTTGGTCAGCATGCTGGAAAGAGAGTATTTCTGCCAAGAATTCCCTTATGTCCGTCCGAAGACTACGTGTTCCCATTTAAGCTGAAAAGAAAACAATTTCCAATTCGGCTTAGTTTTTTTATGACAATCAATAAAGCTCAAGGCCAAACAGTATTATGTGGTGTTGTCCAGAGGGATATCACGGGGCAATACGAAGGTGTTAGTGAAGTCTGTTAAAAAATTCAATCGTGCCGAAGTCTACACCTCAAACGTCGTCTATCAAGAAGTTTTACGTGATGAATAAGGTATAATCAACAATTATATTATTACACATTTGGTACCATATGTTTCTATTAAAACCATTGCCCCATTTTTTGCAAAAAATATTTACGGATGAGTGCATCAAGAAAAACAAACAACAATTTGGATATACGGATGAACATTATTTACAAGGTAAGGTCAGGAAGGATAGCGTACAAGTGAAGCCCATTAGAGAGATTGTATTTCTTTGTTCAGTTAAGAATTTCAAGCTTTGTAATGAGCTCTGAGTATAGGAGTTCAGAAACCCAATATGTGTGCAATTATTTTTTTCATTCGATCTTGCTAATACACCGTATTAACCTTCAACTTTATATATTAGTTGACTTGTAAAATAACCACACAAACTCATGATTCAAAGCGAAACTAATGTTTTCGAATTGTGATTTACCCGCGTTGCATCGCGCGGGTACACCACTAATGTGTGTGTGTGTATATATATATATATATATATATATACATAAACAATTAATATTAATAATCAGCGTCGGGGTTGAGGGGTATCCCTATCTCCATCCCCTCCCCCCGTTAACTTGGGGATTCCGTACTAAACCGAGGTCGGATGTCAGGTTCTCATTGGATGCGGGTTTTTTACCATCTCCAATCGAAATTAATTTCCAGCAAAATATTGAATATGGTGATGATATCAATTTGAAGTGATTTAGATTAGCATGGAAGGTTTAGAAAACTATAAAAATGATTTGAATTTAATTATTGAATATGATATGATTTGAATAATTATAGAAAGTTTATTTTTTAAGATTTGGTTAGTTGTCAAAATGATAATTACAAAATTACTAAGTATTGTTTTAGAATTCATTATGAGAGAATACTGGTAATATTGAATTAAATGATTAAATTGAATATCACATTTTCATAATTTATAGAGTTCGTATTTTTATTATATAGTTCAACAGAAGATTACATCATTAATTATATTATTAAAACATTAAATTTTTTAAAAGTTTTCTAAAAATGGAGAATTGAAGTCTAAAATCTCTAATCAAATTGCATTCAGCTCTAACAGATTTTCCATTCTAAAGATTATATCATTAATTATATTATTAAAACATTCCATATATTTATTAAAATATTATTTTCTTTCTGTTGAACATTTTATTTCAATGTTTCTTATTGTTGGAATGTAATAAAAAAATCATATCTCTCGTGGTAATCATTTTTGGGGAGTTCTCCAAATTTGGAGAAATTTACACTCTTGCTTCTATTTTCTCCAGTTTGGGGAACCTGTTAGAGTAAAAAATTGCTAAAAATCCTCATTTTTTCTATTTTGAAGAATCTGTTTGAGATGCTCTTACAAACAAATACCAACGCGAATTCTAAAACAATCGAGATATTTTGTGAACAATAATCATTATCCATTCATTCATTATGATCGAGATATTTATGAAAGATGATATAATTCATTCATTACTATGATGACTTTAGATTATTAAACAATCGAGATTTTTATGGAACCAAATATTTATTAGACTATATGAATTGTTAAAATTGATTTGTATGGTTTGCAAGAATTAAACACATACACACACACACACATACATACATGTATATATATATAGGAATGATCATGCGAGAAGTTAAATATTTAACTTCTTGTTTGAACATGTCTTATATACAAAGAGATAAATGTTTAATCATTTGATAACTCCAAAATTTAGAAAATTAGTGAGGTCGACACCAATGTAAGATAATCAATATTATTAATTAATGAGATAATTATCGTTATTTATTAAATTAAAATTAATGCGTTTTCTAAAAAAATTATCTCCCTCCCTCCCTCTCTCTCCCCATAAGGCCATAGGATACACACGCATAATTAAATGGGCACATAAAGTAAAGACATAGTGAACATTTTTATGGTCCAAATTAGATTTCACAAATTATACATATAACTAGGGGTGTAAATGATGCGAGTCGAACTCGAGTATCACTATACTCGAAATCCAATTTTAAAGCTCGAACTCGAAAACTGGCGAGTAGTAAAAGTCAAAGTTCGACTCGAACTCGATAACTATTTTTTAAGCTCCAACTCGAACTCGAATCAATCTTGAACCAAGCTCACTCATTGAAATTTATGAAATTTTAAGGTTTTTCTCTTATGAATTTTAAAACTTAAATGTGTTCTCTTAGTTTTTATAAAACTAAAAGAGTCAACTTTAAACGTTACCAAAAAGACAAAGTTAGAAATTTCATTCATCTTCATATCTTTTTATAACATCTTTTCTCATATTCTTTATCAACTTTCTTTCAATGTGGGACAATTTCACTAACTATTTTTGTAGTTTTTCTTTGTCTTTTTTAATTGTGATTTTAATAAAAAAATAATTAATTAATTTTTATAATAAAAGACGGCATAATTTTGTTTAAATATCCAAAAATATAAAACATTTTTATTATTTATATTTTACAAATTTTATCATAAAAACTGATTATATTTCAAAATTAATTATATATAAAATAATCGAGTATTTCATGAGCTCTTCGAGTCGAGTATTGAGTAGTTTGACTCGACTCGTTAATATGTCGAATCGAATGTTGACCGAGCTTTGAACAAGCCGATCTTAAGTAGCTCACGAATTATCTCGTATCATTTACATCCCTACATATAACCCTTTATATATAAAAGAAATCCTTATATTATTAGATACAAATGTAGGTCATAAATAAATGTGAATGAAGAAAGTACAATGTAAGAAGAAAGAGTAGATGACAGAGAAGAAAGTGTTGGTTGTAAGTAGCTTTGAACAGTACAAGACTCTACAATTGATTGGATTGGGGACCACCCTCCTCTCCTTTACTTTCTCATTAATTACTGATAACAATTAATGCTCTCTCTCGTCTTTATAACACTTTTATATTATTGCAAACATTTTCTATTATTAATTAAATAAATCCTTTCCTATCAAAATATTACATTCGAAATATTTTGTTAAAAGGCATGTCACGAATTTGTATTGGATAATTTATTATATTATATATATACCGTCTAACAAAAAACTAAATCAAGTTTAAATATATATATTAGAAGAGTACTCGTGCAATGCAACAAAACAAATTTCGATTTTAATAATTTATTTTATTATTTGTCTTTGTCGATGTTATAATACGATTTTATGTGTTTTTAAGAAAACAATAATGATTATATTTTTGAATAAAATATAAATTTGAATATATCATAAAATTTTTAAAAAAATATATCAATGTTAATATCAAATAAACTATTTAAAAGTTCTCATTTTTTAGAAGTTAATAATTATTCTAATTATATTTTAGATTTTTTATATTTAAAATGATATATTTATCTTGTATTTGATTATGTTTATCTGCAATTAGTTACACGAATTTAGATATGGAGTTTTAATAAGTTGTATTTATGCACAATTTACTTGTAATCATGAGTTTTAAGTAATATGCATTAATAAACAGTATTTTACGCATAAAAAATGGATTTTAAGAATTTTTGTCAAATGCTTTATAATATAGTGTGTATATATATATATATATATATATATATATATATTTTGAATTTGGATAAAATAGATCGACATAACTAACCTTTAATTTATATTTATTTAATCATTAAAATATAAAGATTGAAAGTTTAGATAAAGAAGCTGAGCAGGTGTTGTCGACAACAACGACATTTGAGGGGGATGTTGCCTAGATCAATGAACGAGGATTATTTTTTTTGGGGGGGGGGGGTGCCTACAAATTCGATGTTAAAAGGGAGGGGGGAGTTGCTGAGAAGGTGGGATAAGTAGCAACATATGATGTTGGAGTTATACAGTGAAAGTAAGGACTATGAGATACTTCAACATGAGCGGTTACACTTATGACTAAGGGGTTGTTTACAAAACGATTATGAATTATCCGGTAAATGCTTACAGGATATCACTTACTTTATTGTTTAAATATGCAAGGCCGAGAATCTTACTAGGTAAGAGGCGATCTAGGGAAGGAGAGTCTTACCAGATAAGTGAGTAAGAAGACTCTTACTTGGTAAGCGCTTACCGGGTAAAAATTGTTTACCAACGACCAATTTTGACGGCCGAGAATGTTATCGATAATGTAAGTGAGGAGGTGACTTTTACCATAAGCGCTTATCCGGTAAACATTTAGTAAAATAGCCTATAAAGTCGGTCATTTTAAGTAATTGAACTTAAGAGGCACCAAATGAGCTTTTTGCCTTGAATCCTTAGTGAAAGTAGGATCTAAGAGGATAAGATGCAAGTAAACATTACTTTGTTTAAACACAAAGTCGATTTCCCAATAAACCCCACCAAAAAAAGTTAAAATACATCATATTTTTTTTTTATGTAATTTAATTTATATTTATATTCTTTCTTTAACGATATATATATATATATATATATATATATGGGCTCATTAACCGTGAAGAACTGAGTTGTTTGTAATAACCGTGAGATCCAATCTTAACCACACAAATTATAATCAATGGTTGAAAATAAAAGAAAAATTAATTACTGAAATTCAAAAAATAACTCTCCAATATTTAATGTGAGTATGTAAATAAGAGCAAAAGGGTCATTTTAAAAAAAATTAAATGAGACTATTTTGGTCGCCCTAGAAATCCGTTAATCTTCTAAAATTACATTTCATCAAATCAAAACAAAAAACACAAAAGATCCTCTTGGTTGTGCAAGAAGAGATGGAAAACAATTTGTAGGCTTTGGTTGAACATGTTGTGTTACATTGTGGAAAAAAAAATTGTGGTTTCATGTGCTACCCAAACCACTAAACTCATGGTGAGAATTCTTTGGTAGCAAACCATACAAGACAACCTCCAAACCACTAATTAAACTCATGGTGAGAATTCTTTGGTAGCCTACAATCAATAACTCATAAGTCATAAGGGGCTACAAATTCCAATAGTTACTGATGCAGGACAAGGTGTTACAATACCAATAGTGTATTATGGTAACACAAGATGTTGTGTTACATTGTGGTAAAATAGATTGTGGTTTCATGTGGTAATTTATAAATGTAAAATCAAAATTAATTGGAAGTTTGAAACTTATGAAATTAATAAATAAATATTTAATCTAAATTTAGTAATATACTAACATATCCTTTTACATTAATTTTTAAAAAGAATAATTAATATATTAAAATGATTGGTTGAGAGTGGATCTCACGGTTATCACAAACAAAACAGTCCTCTTTTGATTAGGCCCCTATATATATATATATATATATATATATATATATATATATAGAGGAGCGATCAAATGAAAACCGCCTTCATTTGTGTAAACCGTGCAAACCACCCTCATCCGTCAATTTCATTGTTTAGTCTTATGAAATTGTTTAATCTTATGAAATTGTTTCATATAATACTTTTTTTGATGAAGTTGGTTCATATATGTTTATGAAATTGTTTCATATAATACTTAATGAAACTGTTTCATGTATTTCTCTAAAACTAAAATAATGAAGATGATAATATCTATGATTAACACTCTCCACAATAAAAATGATTAATCAATCTCTCATAATTACAAAAAAATGAACAAAATAAAAAATTATGATTGGTTCAATGAGGTTTGTACGGTTTGTACAAATTGAGTGGTTTGCATTTGATCGCTCCCCATATATATATATATATA
>NC_037535.1:15542858-15565360 GCF_001531365.2 Cynara cardunculus var. scolymus
ATATATATATATACATATATACATATATATATATATACATATATATATATATACACGTGGGGTTGGGTTCACGTGAGCTCAAGGTTTTTCGTGAGATCCGTAAGACCAATTTATGTTCATTGATTAACTTTATAAGCTAATGATCTAATGGTCTAAAGTTGCACGGTGACAATTTTGTGATTATTGAGAAGTCTTGTGGCGATTTTGTGATTATGAATATTCAAATTGTAGATCTAATCCAAGAATTAAAAATTGATCTTACGGATCTCATAAAAAAAACCCTTGATCTCACATGATCACAAGTGGTTGGTTCTAGAACAGATTTCTATCCATGTGTTTGAGCGTTCTACACTTCTATTTCTATATATGACGGGCCCACTCTTGTTTTTCAGCGTAGGAAAATTTAATTACAAGACGTGTTTCTGGGCCATATGATGGACCTTTGAAAATAAATAGGACAGGGCTTTGAATTAAGCCCGATGACACATAAAGTTGTGGGATTCATACAAGTAATGAATACATAAATTAAGGGAAAATGTTTTAGGAAAAAATTATGAATTTTTTTACTTTAAATGATTAAATTGTTGAATTTTTTTTTGATAAAAAAACTTAGAATTGGTTATTGATATTCCTTTAACCTAAAAAAAGCTACATGCAACCACAAGGGTGGTGTCTGATTGGTTTGAGTTTGGCTCCAAAGGTCAAAAGTACCTGGAGGTCCTAGATTCAAATCCAATGAGAAATAAAAATCCCCCTGGGACCACGAGGTTCAAATGCGGTGACTCCTGACTATTTGCAAAACAGGTGGTTGCCCTGGGATTAGTCGGCTCGCATAGCGGGTTGGATATCCAGGTTAATAAAAAAAAACTAGATGCAATCAGTTAAGAAAGTTTTAAGTAGAAAAAAAAAATCGAAGTTAGTTTTATAGAACCATAAAGCATTCATACCCATCCTATCCAATGCCATCGTCTTCACATTGTCATCTGGCTCTCTATCACCTCCCATTACTGTCGTTGGCCCTGCCATCGATCTCCCTTTTTTGTCGTTTGATTCTCCATCTTTTTTCATCAATCTATACATACTTCATATAATTGTTGTAAAAGAGAGAACCAAAAGAAAAATAAAACATATAAACAAGAGAGAGATCGATTATAGGAGCCAACGACGACGATGAGCGGTATAGGGAACAGGCGATGATGTGGCAGTGAGAGACGTGGGGGCAGGAGCAATGTCTTTGGGTACAAGGGGTATGATTTATTTAGGGTTTGGAAATGGTAAAACTGATTTAAAATTATTTTTTTCCCACTTTAAAACCTTCCTAATTTGTTACAGGTAGCTTTTTGGGTTAAAATTATACAAGTAACAAAATTTTAAAAGTTTGATTGTTTATTTATTCAAAAAGATATTCAAGGACTTAAACATTCAAAATGAGAAAGTCTGATGGTTCATATTTCACTTAACCATTTGATTTGATAATATTACAAATGCATCTGATCCAACACTTAGAATAATTCTTAGCTATAGCCTTATACTAGTTATATCCGAATTTAATATTCAGATTCGATACAAGGTTTGATATACATACTGAATTCTCATCATCTAGATTCATTGATCGGATCCATTATGAATACTCATTTCTTGTAATCCGGGTTCTCTGTTCGGATCTTGTAATGAGGACTTGGTTCTCAATATCCAGTTTTAAGATTTAGATTTGTTACTCAATATTTAGGAATTAATATTAAGCTTCAAATTCCAATTTCATTATTCATCATCCGAACTTGAAATCCGAATGGGACTTCCAAGTTCATCATCTAGTCTTAGTTTCCAGCAGTCAAAATATTCTAAGTATTTTATATCATCTGAATCTTACACTTCATATGTAGTCTTGCTGGAATCCATTATGTAGCTTATGTTTCGGAAAGAGGAATATATATATAGGAATTTTCTTATGTAAAAGTCTTGTAATTATCTGTGTTGATCTAAGAACAAAAAGCTTTCAACAAAATCGAAAATTAGTTGAAGTGAGGTCAAGATAGTCACCAAAGTAGATTGAATTGTCATCTAGCCAAAAGAAGATCAATACTAGAAAAGGTCAAAATTAGTCTCACAATTATTAGGTCTAGCAAGCCCACTTTAGAGCACAAACTTATCCAACAAGTTTCCTTCACCAACTCTTGTCTAGTAAGTTCTAAAGTGCTATTCTATCAATACCATATTTCCTTTACTGTGTCTCTTTATACAAAATGAAGGGTTGGGTTAACAAATGTCTCTATCGCCTTCAAAGGCTGAAATGAGGAATACAAGGATGAACTGATCAATAAATCAGATAAAGGCATGCGTTAAAGTTGAACAACAACATTTAATCATTGATGGTTATAAAAGGCCATCCTTGTTATTTATTGCAACTAACCCATTTTCAAAGGAATTCTAAGTGATGGTTTCTTAGACAAAATCGGCGTCAACCATCTTAAGGACTATCTAAGTACTTCAGAGCTAAAAGAGTACCTTATTCTCTTACTCTTCGGTCACTGATTAGATTGTTTAGGATCACGTCTTATATTCCTAGTTTCCGCAACAAATTTGCAATTCTTTGTTTTCAATAAACATATAGAATTAAAAATGAAATTTTGTTGTGTTTGTATTCAACCCCTTCTATAAACACCTCTTGTGTTAGTCATTACCATTCCAAGACCAACAAACGGTATAAGAGAAGTTTGCTTAATGACTTCCACAAATAATGGCAATGGCACCCTATCCAAACCACCCCGTTTTCAAAAAGATAACATTTCTCTTTGGAAAAATAGGATGATTCTCTTTCTTGAAGGGATTGACTGTAAAATCCTAAATGTTCTTTTAAATGATCCATAACCTTCTTGCGGGATGATAGAGATGAAAATGATAAAGTTATCGGACCAGGAAGACAAACCGTAAAAACTCCAGATTTGTGAGCGGATGATGATAAGAAGCAAGTTGCAGTTGATACTAAAGCCAAAACTATCATCGTAACGTCTCTACCAGATGTTGTTTATCGCTCTATCATGAATCTCCTTAGTATAAAAGATATGTGTAACACTGTCACTATTCTATATGAAGGGACATATGAAGTTAAGCAGAGCAAAAGGATCGTCCTCATCGAACTATTTGTGTGCAACAAAAATGAATCTGTCATTGATGTATACAACAAGTTCAACTCTCTTCTAAATGATCTCAAAGTGCATGACAGGGTTTCTGATAATGATGTGGTACTTTGCAAATTTATGGATTTTTTTTACCAAATTCATGTAAAAAATAAACTGATCTTATACCACTTGTTGATCTTGGAATGAGAATGACTAATACAGGGGGTGTTTATAAAGGGGGTTTGAATACGAACACATCAAATTTTCACTTTTAGTTTTGTATTTTTATCAAAAACAAAGAATACATATTTGTTATGTAAACTAGGAAGGTAAGACCAGATCCAAAAATATATTGACTGGTGACAAATTTGCTAACGACTGAAAGAGTAAGAGAAGAATATACTCTTTCAGATCTGAAGTACTGAGATAGTCTTTCAGATGGTTGACGTCGATTTTTCCTAAGAAACTATCATTCAGAATTCCTTTCAAACGAGTTAGTAGCAACAAATTGTTAGGATTCCAAAGAAATTTAATGCAATCAAGTAATCAATAATAGATAACGATCAAGAAATATACACAGATATAGGTCTAAATCTCATCTGTCATTGATGTTGAGGAGATTACAGAGAGAATGTAGAAAGAGAAATATTATAACTGAAATAACTGTAAAAAGATCTACACTACCAAACACACTCTCATAAACTCTAGAAAAGTATTTATAGTACAAAGGAAAAATTCGAGATACATGACTACGAAATACAAAATAATAAGACTAAGCACTATGAAATACAAACTAATAAGTCTAAGTCACATATTCTAATATGCTAGAGTTTCTCTTTGTACAAGAACTAAAGAAACATCATTTAAGTAATAAGTCTAACTAGACATTTCAGACTTTTCTTTAGATATTTTGAGCCATCGTGTTCAGATCTTTGACTCTTCTTCTTTAGATCTCTGACTTTAAGGTCTAAGCCTTCACATCAGAATTTATACTTAGTAATCTTTGAACCAACATTACAGGTAGGACATTCAATCTACCCCTTTGTGTTTAAAGAACTCCTGGATAATTGGAAGAAACTTAATTTGAGGTTCAACTGTGCATTTATCAAATCTTCAATTCTAGGACAAGTCTCTGGATCTCTTCTCCTACTTTTTCTAAGGCCATCTCTGAATAATTTAAGAGTTCTAGTACCATACTTTGCATATTCACTAGCTTTGAAAACATTTTGTTGGGTTTGTAAATTTGTAGTTGAATTCAAACTTTCCTTGTAATTTCTTTTGCTATAAATAGGTAACTAGTCTTCTCTTTCCTTTGTAACCTTGTGAGTAATTGTGAGTACGTTCCATTCTGCATTTAGCTTTGAAGATCTAAATACAAAATCCTTTGGAGAAACTCTCTCTCTCTATAGAATATCATAAACTGCCATTGTTGAACATGGTGATATTGAATGAATATTGTCATTGATTGATTAATATTGGAACATCAATTAGTATTAGAGCTAGAAAGAGTAACCAGATATCAGATTTGAAGCAGATTGTATCGATTTCTTGAAGTTCTTGAACACCCTGTTTTGTTCGAACCTGTCTATTCTAATTTTCGAATTCAAAAATCATAGTCTATATGTGTTTTCATTCGAAATTGATTGGGATTTAATTGTAATTCATATTGAAAATGTTTTGATTCATTCAATTCATCAATTGAATTGAATTAGAGTTCTAATTTTGATTTTTAACTGTCCGAGTATTCTTAAGTTCTTGAAACTGTTCTTGATCATTTTTGATCAAATTGACCTTTTTATCCATTTTTGGAAAGATTTGTGTTACATAATCCGTTTGTAAATGCTTTTCGAGTTTTTCTATGCAAATTACAATCAATTTGGTTGAATTTTTGCGATTTTGGATTGAATATGTTCAAGTATTTGCTGGATTTATCTTCATCGCTTAATAGATATATTCATTGGGTGATCTACCCAAGTTTATCACTCATTGAATCATTCTTGGTATACTAGACAGTTTTGCCCGATTTCATTTTTGTATCGCTTGAAGTGTTAGGCGATATCCTATTTTCATCGCTCATTGATATTTGTATCTTTGATATTGTGAGTGTGGTTTGTGTATATAGTTCACTTGTTAAGCGATTTACAATTTTATCGCAAAAGTCTTACCCGGTTTCTGCTTTTTCATCACTCAAGCTTTAGGCGATATAATCTTGGGAAATAAAGCTTCAAAGACCCCGTTTACTAATCTCTTATTGCCTCTTACCCGTTAAGAGATGCTTACCCGGATAAGAGGTAAAAGTGTTTACCTAACAGCAAAATCAACAATAAGTCTTAATACCTCTGACCGTCCTCTTACTGAGGTCAGAGAAAAAATTGAATCTTACCACGGTAAGAGGTATGGTTTCCTTATCTACCCTCTCCATCTAAAACCCTAATCTACCGATCCCTTCTTCAAACAAACAGGGAGTTGCTTGCTTCAGGTATGGTTCGTTTCTCATCTCTTTCTTTTCGATTTCTTCTTCTTTTTCTTGATGTCTAATATCATAAATTTGGTAATCGATTTCTTGATTCTTCTTTCGTTCCTTGATTTCTGTTGCTGCAAGTTTACTCATCTATTTGATCAAGTTTACATGGTTGTTTGGTGTTATCCTTCTTAATGGATCGATTATATCAATGATCTGGGTTTGTTTTTACTTCTTCTCTTTGCCCTTTCTTCAATCTGTACCGTTTGCATTTCATAACATCAAGTGGGTGTTCTTTGGGTTATTTGTTAACTGGATTTTGTACAATCTCATTTGGGCATTTCTCTGTGTTTTTGGGGTTTAGAATCTTCAATCTTGATTGGAATGCTAAAACCCCTGTTCTTGTATGTTCAAATTTATTTCATCTTTTCAAGTTTTTGTTGATGGGTTTGCATTAGATTTTTGTCATGATGTAGAAAAATGTCACTGCCCTAATCTTGAGAATTAGAGTTTGTAAATGAACAAATTAAAAAAAGATGAGATTTATAAATCACTCATTGATCTCTCACACAGTCACACACTAGCACGCATATTCATTGATGAAAGGTGAATAGTGGTGTCAATGGTTCAAATTTTTCTTTTTGGTGGAGAGAAGAACCTGATGCTTTCTTTTTGATGTGTGAGTGGGTGGTGCTGCTATATATTTTGCTGTTATCTTCTCTCTTTATATTCTTTCTCATTTTTCCCAAATGACCCAGAAAGAAAGGCTCATAAGATAAGGTTTGATTGATACTTTTTTCTGTGATTTCTTTCTCCAACTTGGTTTCTGTTTGTGTTTATGTGTAAATCAATTGGTTTTCTTGAAAAATTCTTCCCTTTTTTCAGTCTCTTTTTGAGGATGTTTTCATCTTCAAGATTGGTAATTTTCTGTGATTTCTTTCCTCCCAATTGGTTTCTGTTTGTGTTTATGTGTGAATCAAATGGTTTTCTTGGTGGGTTTTCTTGAAAATTCTTGTCCTTTTCAGTCTCTGTTTAAGGATGTTTTCATCTTCAAGATTTTGTTTATGTTAATTTCTCTGTGTGTATGTCTGTATGTGAGTGTGTGTATGGGGATTAGATTTGATTTTAAAAAAAGAGAGGCAAAAATGGGGTTCTTGAATGCATCTTCAGTCTGTAAAAATGAAGCTTTTTTGTTTGTGATTTCATGATCTATTCAACTTGATTCTTGGGTTCTTTTCATGTTATCACTTAATACAATACATATGGTAAACAATAATTTTCAATCAACACTTACTCCAAAAAGAGGGATATAATGGTCTTTTTTACTCAATCAGCACTTAATACAAATTGTTTGGTAAACAAGAAAATCAAATCAACACTTACCACAGTCAGACCTCTTACCACAGCCCGACCTCTTACCCGAATCAGCACTTAACCAAAACAATTGGTAAACGGCCCCTAAGTGTTTGGGCGATATAGTGTTGGGCGATTTACAAGTTGTTCGATATCTTTGTTGGACAATTTACATCCAAGAGTTACGGGAGATAACATGATAATATGTGTTTTGAACTATTTTAAAGGATCAAAATTAATCAATATGAGAAAATGACTTCTAGGGAAGCTATGGAAATTGGCTCTGGAAGGTAATTATCCTCAATGGAGAGATAAAATTCTGGATTTTATTGTAAGATAAAATTTGAGTGATTAAATAATGAAATCATTAACTAAAGGACCAATTAAGTTTTGGCAAGAGATGCCAGTAGTACTAGAGAAGAATTTACCAGCTCAGTTAAAGCCAAAAGAAAAGTCAAGGTATAATGATGATGAGAGAGATAGAGCAAAAGCTGATGTCTTGTGCAAGTCTTTCATGATGCAAGCCCTAACCAATGAGATCTATACAAGCAATGTTAGTTATAAGGAATCTTGAAAGAGTATGTGGGATTAGATAGAGAAAATCATGATGGGTTCTAAATTTGGTACTGAGTTGAAGATTACTAATTGTATTACCGATTATGAAGAGTTTAAAGCCAAAGAAGGTGAGAGTCTGGATGATGTGTATGAGAGGCTGACGAGATTGTTGAATAACCTGACTATGAATGATAATAAGACAAGGATTGAGATTAATGTGAAGTTTTTAAGCAATTTGCAGCTAGAGTGGAAATCATTTGCCAATCACATTAAACCCAACAAGTGTTTGTCTAAGATTGACATTCATGAGGTTTATGAGACTTTGAAGAAAAATGAAGATGAGTTCTTGGAAATCAGGGAAGCTAAGGTGACGTTTGGCTCGCAGATTCTGAAGGAATATGAAGGAATTGAAATGTTGAATTCCTTTAACCAGATTCATTTCCTTCATTTCGTTCATTCTTTTTGACGGAAAGAATATTCAAATCCCTATGAATTCCATAGATAGAGGATTTTAACATTCTTTGGTAAATAGATGAGATTTTAATGGAATGGAATTTGTTATTTTCATAATTCCCAATCTACCCTCATCCCATCTCATAATAACCTAACCTCACAACACAGCCGACAACAACATCGAGTTCTTCCTGCTTTTGAAATCTGCTGCTTCTCCGTCGAACACATGGGTTTTTCTGTCTTTCGATTTCTTCATGCTATATCTCGATTTCTTCCTGCTATATCTCGATTTCTTCATGTTATATTTCGATTTTGTTTCATATTCATGTTCGACTTTGAATCTGTTTGTTTCATGTTTTTGCACGATTTCTCATATCGATTTCTCATCTTGATTTCTTCATGCTATATCTCGATTTTGTTTCATATTCCTGCTATATATCGATTTTGAATCTGTTGCTCGATTTTTGTTTTTTTCGATTTCTTGATTGTGCTTGCTGATTTATTTGTTAAATGAGATGTTGTTTTAAATCGGGGTCTTCAAAGACGTTTTCTTCATGCTTCTTTATGGAACTGCATCAACTTCTTTATGGAACTGCTTCAAATCCACTACTACTGTTTGGTGCCATTGTTGAAGAGGCAGAAGCCTCCATTTTTAGTGCTACTGCAAGATTGGTTCTTCTTCTTCTTCCTAGTAGTGCTGTTTAAGAGGTAGAAGCCTCCATTTGGTGCCAAGTAGTGTTGTTTTTAGCAAGATTGGTTCTTTGAAGGGAAAATGTAGCTGCTACATAAATGGAGATATAAATGAACAATTAGAATACCACATAATGAATTTTAAAGTATACCACATAATGAATTTTGTGCATTAAAGGTAATTACATCCACATACAAATATGTTTTGGGTTTAACAAGTTATATTCAATATTCGTGTTTTTTAAAACAGGAAATGGTCCGAATTAGTCTCACGACATGAAAACGTAGGATTCTGTGATTGTTTTTGGAAGAAGCTGTGAGTGCTATTACTTGCTTTTTCATTACAGTTTGTTGCTTAGTAGCCAAACATAGAAGGGATAGACCCCGTATCCAATATTCGTGTTCAAATATGGATCGATCTAAAATATTGCATAAGTATGCCTACGATAGTGACGCCATGTGCATATCATAACTAAGGATGGATAGAAGGTATTTCAAGAAGTTATGTGATATGCTTGAAAGATTAAGAGGATTACGAGCAACTAAGAATATGGATATCGATGAATAAGTTGCCATTTTCCTTCACATGGTTGCTCATAATGTTAAGAATAGGGTTGTCACATGTCGTTTTCATCGTTCGGGAGAAACAATTAGTAGGTTGTTTACTCGAGTTTGCAACACGGTTAATAGATTACACCCACATTTACTTAAGAAACCCGAACCTGTTCGTGAGGACTCTACTGATCGAAGATGGAAATGGTTCAAGGTAAATATAATTAAAACTTTTTTTGGTGTTCGCGTTGTAAATTAAAAATGTGTAATGACTGTTTTTTTTGTTCTAGAACTGTCTAGGTGCTTTAGATGGAACATACATAAAGTGCCTGGTGCCACTCGAAGACAAGCCTAGATACAGAACACGAAAGAATGATATTGCCACAAACGTGTTAGGGGTGTATTTACAAGATATGCAGTTTATCTACGTCTTGGCAGGATGGGAGGGGTCAGCCGCTGATAGTAGAGTCCTTCGAGATGCTCTTCTTAGGCCCAATGGGTTGAAGGTGCCAAAGTCGTATTATTACTTGGTAGATGGTGAGTATACAAATGGAGAGGGTTTTCTTGCCCCTTATAGAGGTCAAGGGTATCATTTAATTGAGTGGCGTGATGGACACCAGCCAACTAAGCCGAAAGAATTTTTCAACATGAGACATTCTTCTGCAAGAAGTGTTATAGAACAATGCTTCGGTATTTTGAAAGCAAGGTGAGGAATTTTAAAAGATAAGTCATACTACCCTGTTGAATTGAAAGTTAAGGTCATAATGGCATGTTGTCTTCTTCACAATTTTATAAGACAAGAAATGCCAATTGATCCGTTTGAAAACATATCTTGCTCGAATGAAACTGAAGACACTGAAAACCAAGATGAGAATAATATCACTTCCGTAGGTGCTTCTACCGAGTGGACTGAATTTAGAAATAATTTGGCTCAAAGTATGTTTGCTGATTGGAATGCTTCTACTTAATTTTTAGGGTTTGTAATAATACAATTTATTTTTATGGTTTGTAACAGTACAATTTTATATTTATGGTTCTTAATAGTACAATTTCATTTTTATGGTTTGTAATGGTACAATTTTATATTCATGATGTTAGGTATAATTTTATATTCTCTTATTTCTTCAATTTAGACTTTTGATGCATGCTGCTTGTTTATTAATGATGCATTTATTGGAATTCTTATACATAACTGTTGATCTTATCTACTTATTACTTATCGTTATTAATTTTAATGAGATTATTTCATCTTTAATATTAGGTATGGCGGATAAAATCAATGGTCGTAAGTACCGAAATTGGTCAAAAACCGAAGACGAAAAACTTGTTGATGCATTGGTGAATATGGTCAATGTTGGAGGATATAAAGCTAATAATGACTTTAAATCCGGATACTTACAACATTTGGAACAAGCATTGAAAGTGTCGCTTCCTGATTCTAATTTATTAGGTAAACCACACATCGAGTCAAGAATAAAGACCATGAAAAAGGACTGGCAAATCGTACATGATATGCTACATGGTACGAACACAAGTGGCTTTGGTTACAATAGTTCTAAAATGTGTGTGATTGTCGAGGCGTCAGTTTGGGAGTCTTACCTGGTACATATTACTATGTATTACATATTACTATGTTAAGAATTATTTTTCAACGTTTCTATGTCTTTTGCAAATTTAGGTACACAAAGAGGCTTCAAAATGGATAAACAAACCATTTCCTCATTATGAAGACTTGTCTTATGTTTTTGGAAAAGATCGTGCTCATGGAAATCAGGCAAGAGACTATGATGGTTTAGAAGAAAATGCTGACATGGAAGATGGCCAGATGCCCTTTCAAGAACAACAATCTGATGAAAATATGGAGTATCCGACAGAAGATAGCGAAATGCCAAGTTAAGAGTGTACATCTCAAGGTACTAAGAAGCGCAAGAGTCGAGGTGATCCTCTTGTTGATGCAATAAATAATGCTGCTATTATACTTGGAGATAGACTTTTAAAATCATCGGACAAGTTGAGATAGATTTACATCAAAAGACTTTCGTGGTTGGTTCTGAACTCACCAAAATGAATTTTACTTCAATGAAAAGGTTTAAAGCACTGAGAAAAATAACACGTGAACCTGAATCCGTGTTAAGCGTTTGGAACTATGAAGGAGAAGCTCGAGAAGAGTTTGTGAGGTACATTTTACAAGAATGATTGTGCTTGATGGTTTAGCTTTTTTTTTTTGTGAAAACTATGATGCTTAATGGCTTTTGGAACTTGTATTTGAACATGCTTTGGTATTTTGACGTCATATGTAGGGCTGTAAACGAACCGAACGAACACAAACGGAGGCTTGTTCATGTTCGTTCGTTTAACTTAACCGAACAAACGAACGAACACGAACGGTAAACGAATGAAAATCTTTGTGTTCATGTTCGTTCGTTTAGAAATAAGGTGTGTTCGTATTCGTTTATGTTCGTTCGTTAACATGCTAAACGAACGTAAACGAACGAACATAAATGAACGGGCTAAACGAACGGGGCTAAACGAACATAAATAAATATTACTTGAATTCAAAGTAAATAAATAAAAGATTGTATATTAAATTTAATATATAAACGAACATAAACGAACGATAAATGAACGAACGTAAACGAACGGTAAATGAACGAACGTTCACGAACATAAATGAACGAACGAGACTCTTGTGCATGTTCGTTCGTTTAACTAAACGAACACAAAAAATTGTTCATGTTCGTTTATTTATTAAATAAACGAACATAAACGAACTTCCTGCCGAGCGGTTCACGAACGGTTCGCTGAACGTTCGGTTCGTTTACAGCCCTAGTCATATGTACGATTAATGATGGTAGCATGTACTTATTTTGAACATGTTTGATGGATTTTGAAGCAATTTTAATATCATTTTAGTACCGTCATTTGGTTTATCGTTATATTTGAGTTGTGTATATTTATATTGTTTTACACATTAGAATATTTGATTATTACATTATTTCTAGTTTAAAAAAAGTATTAAAATATTATTTTATTAAAGTATTAAAATATTTAATTATTGTTTTATTAAAGTATTAAAATATTTAATTATTATTTTATTAAAGTATTTCTAGTTTAAAGGAATTAATAAGGATTATATTAAAATATTTAATTATTATTTTATTAAAGTATTTCTAGTTTAAAGGAATTAATAAGGATTATATTAAAATATTTTTAAGTTCAAAAAAAAATAATTTATCAAAAAGGGTATTTTAGTTATTTACCAGAATTTCATTCCAATTCTAAAACTACATTCTATGAACCAAACAGACAGATTTCAATTCATTTAATAGATTCCATTCTGATTCTGCCAACCAAACAACCAACCAAACAGGTGGTCAAACCTGACAACATTTCATTCCAATTCCTTCAAAGTCAAATTCCTTTGACAGATTCCATTCAATCCAAAACATTTCGCGAACCAAACGCCACCTAAGAGAAAGCCAGAGAAGGTAGTTGTTGATCCTTTAACTTGGGTATCTGAAAGGAAGTGCAGATCAAGGGCAAGTTCGTCTATAAAAGAGCCTGGTGTTAAGAGTGAGTCCTCAGCAGAAGAAGTTTCTGACAGTGATTCTGACTCTGAGATGAAAGAGTGAAAACAAGCCATGGTGATGTTGACTAGAGCTTTTCAGAAGAAGTTTTATTAAAAGCCACATTCCAACATCCAAAGGTCCGAACGAAGAAGTATGAAAATAAGTGTTATAATTGCGGGAACAGAGGTCACTTTGCTGTTAATTGTAGCAAAACCAATGTTCAAATTGGAAGATTTTCATCTTAAACTTAAAGCTGAAAAAGATCTTGTTTGTTGGCCTTGAAAAGAAATTGCAAAAAGAACAAGTTGATTTCTTTAAAATTCATGCTGAAAATGCTGAAATTTTTTCATGGACACAATTCTTGAAATCTGAAAAACAAAAGTTGAAAGAGGAAAAAGATGACTTGAAGAAACAAATCTCTGAAATATCAAAAAAATTAAAGTTATCAGAGTTTGCTGATGATTACTTTATCGTCAAAAACACTTCTCTTGCTTTACAAAATAAGGTTTAAAAGAAAAACTTAAAGATCTTGAACAAAAGTTGTATAAGAGAGGACAAACTGATCAAACTTTTTTTTTTTTCTGAACAAGCCGAATTAATTTAGATTTTTCAATCCGAGAGAAGGTTTAGGCTATGAAAATCCAAACTTTTTGAAAAGACACTTTATCATACTCTAACTATATATAAATTTGAATATCTTGTAACATACGTAAAAACTGCTTTTATTGGAAGATCTTTTCTGAATTTTTTTTAATTGAAAGTTATAGATTATCTTATTACGATCACATAGGAAAAAACCTCATCGAAAACGGAGGTTCGAGCAAAAAATTATGATTTTTTTAGTGTTTGGTAGTCAAATGGGCCTCAACCGGGCCAAATTCGGCCCAACTCGGGTTTAAGTGATTAAATGGACGAAAATTAGTTTTTTTTTTTTTTTTCCCAAATCACTTCTAAAACTCTCCCACGCACACTAGGTGCGATTTCACACACTTAAGCCTAAATGTATTCAATTCTTGAAGAATCAAAGCTCAAAAAGATGAATTCTTGATGTTTATGTGAAGATTTTTGAAGGTATGTTTCTAATGCTAAGTTTAATCTTTGTAATTAGTGTTAATTAAGGATATTAGGGTTTGCATGTTTATGATTAGTGGTTAATTTTGTAAGTTAATGTTATTATGAAGTTTGGAATTGAGTTATAAGGAATTGTTCATGGTATTGCAAGATTATTGTTGATTTGAGTTAGTAAGGTTTATTGATAGCTTTTATTTATAAAATTCGTAHAAAATTGTAGAAAAATCGTATGAGTATGATATCAATTTCGTTGGAAAGCTGGAAATGTCTAGTTTGTTTTGTATTAGACATCTGAAGCTGATTTCAACTTTAAGATGGGTAAAAGGTGCGATATGTTCTCAGCTGTAAAGCTGAGTTTTGACAGCTTACTGCTGCTGTCTTGTAAAATCTGTAATAAATCACACAAAAATCATAAAAACGTGTGGTTAGTGGCATTAGAAAGATATAAGAATCTATTTTATTTCATCTTTAGAAGTCATTGGATAATTCTAAGTTTAAAATAGGAAAATATGGGTATGAACCTAATGCTGTACAAAGAAATTAAAAGTAGAATTATCAAGTTAAAAAGGGTACATTTTCGGATTGCTTATGATTTCTGAAATGTATATTCCAGGGTTATAATTGAAGGTATTATAAGCTTGTGGTGGTTCATTTCTACCATTTTGGAAATTGCTCATAGCTTGGAGTATTGAGTAGCAATGTGAGTTCATTCGAGAACATTTTGTATACTATGCATGCATATGTGTATATATATACTTTTCTGATATGCCTTAGTGGCTGGAACATTATGCCTTAGTGGCTGGAACATTAAGCCTTAGTGGTTGTTATATTAATTATTTACTTAATGTAACATGATCTCATGATATCTTCGACATACGAAATGTTGAAATCGCCATAATCAGTTTTTGTTACCTTGAAGAATATTGATTCATGAGTTTATTGACGTTGGAAAGCCTTTGTATACACATTATATTTTACTTGAGTTCGTTCATGGGATTCCTTTGTGTATGTGTATGTATATATATCATAATATTCAAATGTTTCCCTATGAACTCACTAAGCTTTATGCTTAACCTCTTAGATGTTGATTTTCTTTTACAGGAAGGATAGAAAAGGAGTAAAGGTCTAATGTAGGATTGTCGAGCTTGAAGAAGTTGGTCGCTATTTAAAGCTCGTATTTTGGGTAATTTTTGTTTATGTACATGTTATTTTTATATATATAGTATGTAAGGGTAGTTATATGYCCCTTCATCAACGATACTTATCTCTTTTGGTGAATAACTTTGTATCCCGTTTTGTTTTAGAGTTGTATATTGAATCTAATATTACCTGGTGAAATTAGCTTCCGTTTTAGTGTGGTGTTACATATCTAGACCTCGGTCCCGATTATCAAATTCAATTCATGAAATCATCTGATGAGGTAGAAGAATAAAAAGATTTAAACAGAAAACAAGAAGATAAAATGCAAGTTCATTTTAAATATTATTAAAATGAAATGAAGTGTCTGTGTAATTTTTGTTATGAATATTTATGCATGCTCATGAATATACAACATATTTCCGATATTCATATATTGGTATGATATTTATCATGAATATACATATTATTTATATTGACTACATATATTATCAATAGGTTCTCAACTGGCCTCGATCAGTCTCAATGGGTTCTCGATTGGTCTCAATCGGTCTCCATGTCTTCTCGATCATTGGTAATGACTTCTCGATCATTGGTAATGACTTCTCGATCATTCTTGATGACTTCTCGATTGTAAGTGTTCATGACCCACCCTTCCCTCTCATTCAATGTTTCTATCCCCTCTCCCTCTTGACACAACCCACTTTCCTTTTGTTCATCTCAACCACCGACCTTTATCACGGGTGCTATTTTCTAGATCTAGTAATGTGCTTCATGATTATGCTCTTTCTCTTTGCTTTAGAGTGCTAATACACTTAAAAACGTAGCTCACTGTAATAGTTTATGATAAAAGTATACATAAAGGATTCTTGTAGTTCCGGAGGATCCAACTACAAAGAACCAGGAACGGGTTTTGGAGATCCACATTCTACCCCGGACCTACACGGAGGTGTTGAYGGTGATTTTCAAATCTCCTCGGGAAGGTTTGGCACCTCGATGTTGGCTCTGATCATCGCCTTGGTAAGCTATTACCTCCTCAAGTATCATATACGCCCCCAACCCGGTTCGATTAGCAGATTCATTTTATGTGGTTTTCCTGATCAAATATACACAAACTCCAAGTTTCTGAGCCAAACAACATTTGTGATGGATTTTTGTGTTCAACAATATTACATTTGAGAGATTATGATTGACATTAGGAATAGGTTCTATATGTTTACAGGGGGGATGAAGACTAGAGAGTGGAGAGAGAGAGAGAGAGAGAGAGAGCGAGAGAGAGATAAATGGTACAAGAAATTAATTAAAAACAAAAGGTGGGCAAAAGACGAATGTGCACTTATGCAAGAGGCAGATGGAACTCCATTAATGATGTTAACCTGAAGTACAATGGGTATAAGGAAAATGAAAAGTTAGGGACCTTTAATGTAGATTGTCCATTTGAGTGATCACATCCAAATTTTGAGCAAACTAGATCGGCCATTGGTGTGATTCACACTAAATTATATTTAGGAAATAATGTGTGTTGCAAATTACCGTTTTATTTTGTTAAGAACATTTCCAACAACTATGTTATATTTAGGAAAAAATTGTTACAACTTCTTGACCATGGATGCTAAGAGCATCTCTGACCACTATGCTATATATATATATATATATATTTTTTTTCTTCTAAAAATAGAGTGTCAATAGTCAAAATCTCTAAAAAGAATTACATCCAACCCTAGCAGCTATTCTATTTTAGAGAGTCTGATATTAATTATATTATTAAAATATTATTTATCTCTCCTAAACCTGTAATTTCAATGGCTCTAATTGGTGAGAAAGATTAAAATATCATTTCTTTCTCTTAAATATTAGATTTTAGAGATTTCTCCAAATTTGAAGATTTCCATTTTATCTCTCTTCTTTTTCTATTTTAAGATATAGTATAACATACCTATCGGAGCAAAAAAATCTTTGAAACCACTACAATTCTCATTTTAGCATAGATATTGGAGATGTTTCAACCAACTTCTTGATGTAATGGTGGAATATTTTGTTATAGTTCACTACTACAAAAATAACAATTTTAGACGCCCTCTTTTACATGGTTGTTAATAAAACTGTGCAAAAAACTATTCAGATTGTTAGAAATTATTTTAAATGGTTTTTTTTTGGTAAATGAATCGTGTAAAAATGTGTATGTACCTTTTTACATGGTTTTTAACACAAACCGTGTAAAAAGTTTTTATTTTTACACCGTTTTGAAAAAAGAAACCATGTAAAAAGGTTTCCATACTTTTTACACAGTTTTTACATAGTACCGTGTAAAAAGTGGAAGTTTTTTACAGGGTTTCGGGTAAAAAAACCATCTAAAAAGGTTTCCATGCTTTATTATACAGTTTTACCTATATTAGTGTAAGAATGTGAATTTTTTACATGGTATTAGGTAAAAAAAATTGTGTAAGAAGGTCTTCGAATCTTTTTACACTGTTTTTACCTAGAACCGTGTAAAAAAGTGAAAGTTTTTTTACATAGTTGGGGTAAATAATTGTTGATCCTCTCTCTCAGTGATTTGATGATAATCCCTTTTATCTATCGATATAATTTTGTTTCTGTATTTTCAGTTCCAGCGATCAGATATTGAGTATGTTCAGTGATCGCTGAAGAACTTGCTTTGTAAATCTCAGAGACACAATACTTCAAGAAGAMMACACTCACACCAAAGAACCTTCAGCGAATGTCGAAGACTGAAACTGAAGATTAGAGACTGGCGAGTACGTGATCTGAAGCGGTATTCAGTGATTACTAACCTTTCTACATATGTGTGAARACTGCTCTAGCTTCAGCGAATGATGATGAGACTTTCAGGTCATTCCATCATTCAGCGATCAAATGAAGCTTGCTTAGCACGATTGTTGTTGTCTTGTCCTTTTGCACACAAAGAACAAACTCATACCCTTACTAAAGTTAGTACGGTACGGAGCCGATTAGTCGACTCTTTGTCCACCAACTTTAGGCAATGATGTCTGCTCAAGAATAATGCTTTGTACTATTCACTGTAGCAAAGGACAAGTCTTCCTCTTAAGGCTTGGCACGCACTCTATACCCTACCTTATTGCATTAAATGTTAATTTAATACACTGGGTATAAATAGAAGTGTTTTCTTCTCCATGCATGAGAGAGAAAAAACGCGCGCATCTCTCTGCTAACCTATTCTTACTTCAAGCCTCTCCTTGCTTAAGTAAAAGATCTTTATTTTATAGCATTATCTTTTCTTGTATTTGCTAAAGATCTGTGTGTAATCAAAGGTTGTTTAGATAGGTTTTCTTTACCTTATCTTTCCGCAAACAATCTTGTAAAATCTGTATTGATCTTCTCTATCAATATATATTTTAAATTTGAAAACTCTGTGTTTGTATTCATCCCCCCATTCTACAAACTGTGTCTTATGTTGTAGACCCTTTCGGGACCAACAATAACCATGTATAAAGGTATGGAAACCCTTTTACACGATTTTTTTATCGAAAATCGTACAAAAGTATAAAAGATTTTTAGACGGTTAATACATAAAAACCGTGTAAAAAGGTGAAAACATGTAATTAAAGCCTTAAAAAGTATAAAAGTAAAACCCCTAGCATGCATTCATTTGACCATTATCACAAAAACGTCAATGACGTTTTAGTCCGCAGATTGAATAAATTATATATCATGATTGGTACACATAGTTAACATCAAATATATGGTTAACAAATGAACCAATCCCTATATATAGACACAATTTTTTGTTAACCGCCTAATTAGTACAAACTTGTTTTATCTTTTTCACATATTGATATCACATTCCTTAATTATCTTATTTAATTTGTTTAAATTTTCTTAATTATCTTATTTACTTTCTGGTTTCACCTATGAACTTTGGTAAAAAAAAGTGAAACAACCAATGTTCATACACGAAGCAACATTATGAACTTTTAATAAAAAATATTATTTCATCTATGAACTTTAAACAAAAGCCATTGTTTCACCTATGAACTTTAAACAAAAATCATTATTTCATTTGTGAACTACAACAAAAAAATTGGAGCGATCGAAACACTATGAATATAAACTTTAAACAAATATCATATAAAACCAGTGACGAACATTATATGATACCATATTTTTTTTCATATACCATTTACCATCTATAAGTTAGTAATATATACTTCTTTGACAAATGATTTTCCTCTCCATATATATATATATATATATAGATATATATATATATATATATATAATTATAAAAATTGAGAGAATTATAGGAAAAACTTTGTATTTATAAAATATGAATACTTTTTTATATGATTTTGGATGAATTTTCTGACAATGAATATAAATAAACTTAAGTATTTTCTTACCGTCGACGTCTATCAAATATCAATGGACAACTCATCTGCTAATTACCAGCTCATTTAAAAAGATAAAATAAAATCCTCTCACTACTTTCTTAATTCTTCGTCCATCGTTTCAAATCTTTTCATCGTTTAGTTATGTAGTCTCATTTTGTGGATCTAGAGTCATAATGATTGCTTAGGTGACTCAAGGGTCGTTTACCTAATTGCTTACCGAGTAGGTGCTTATTGACAGGAGTCAACACGTGCTTACCTGGGTAAGAGTCGTTATCCTCACTTACCGGATAAGACTCTCCATCTTTCTCATCGCTTTTTACCCGGTAAGATTCTTGCCCTTCTTATGTTCATCCGATAAGAAAATTTATCCGGTATACACTTACCTAGCAAGTGTTTAGTAAACGGCCTCTTAATCAACTTACTCATGTTGACTCACTCTCGAATGTCTTTGGTCATCTAGTTATGTATCCTAGTTTATTCGATTCATTCTCATACTTATTCAATGATAAAGTACAAAGAAAATACATGTTTCTAGTCTTTTACTGTTGACTTTGCTTGGAACATAGATAGATTATTTTTAATTGTACAAAAGTACTACCAAAAATATGATAAGAACCATTAGTTGGTGTTGTCCAATTCACTAACTTAAATATATGTAACATTTAAATTAACTCATTTTATACATGAGTAAACTATAATTTTGGTCTTTGAGCTTTAATAAAAAGTCTGAAAGTGAGACATCAATTTTGATAAGTCTAGAAAATATACTTGTAGTTCTTATTTTGCTCTGAATGTGTACTTGTAGTTCTTATTTTGCTCTGAATGTGGTCCCTAGTCACTAACTCTGTTAAACAATATTTGTTAAGCAGGGAGGTCCTAAGATTTTTTATGCCCTGTGTGAAAATAATAAAAAAATGCCCCTAAGCTTAATTTTTTTTAATTAAGCCAATGAAACAACGAAACATGCGATTTTTTAAAGAGTTAGAACCTATTCAAGTTAAGTATCTCATCCCCATGTTGATTTTCATTAAGTTTAATAAATAAAAATACAATGGGGGGGGGGGACATAAAAACCGAAACCCAAATACAATAAAATGATAAAAGGATAAATCCTGGATTAATATCGTGCTTCATTCTTTTCCAGTTTTCTCTTTTCCAAATTGAAATTAGCAAAATAGGAACTTTATTTCAATATATAGGACTTAAAAGATAAGGAAAACTATTTTTAACTAAAATACTAAATTACAGCCAAATTACTGTTATAGTAAGCAAAAAGTAAAACTAAAAAGTTACAGGTCTAGTGACTAAACGCTAAGGACCTATCTATTAGCAGCTTAATAAATTTAATGGAACTAACAACTTATTTGCTCAACTATGCATGACTGTTTCGTAGTGTTTTAATGATATAGAAAGTGACTTATCTAGTAAACTTACAAGGGAGCTTTATATAGAAAGCCAAATTTTTTTCCTAATTATGTCCCTTACAACTAAAAAACCATTCCTTACATCTGCGAAAAAACTCTCTCAAACAAAAACTTTTCCAACTTATATAAACAAATTAATTCATACAAACAACTTCATACAAACAAAAACAACGATGTGCATTCAGTATTCATCACTACTAGGCATTGGACATGTTTTTATAGTTAACGCTCAGTTATCCAATTCTCATATTACTAAACACAAAACTAGTAATAAATGACAACTTGATACCTTGTGCGGCCACACGGGCTTGGGTGTTGTTAAGTGAGAGGTAGTTTAGTCCCTTTACCTATTCTTTTTGTCTTTTTCTGTTTTATCTTTTTTCTATTAAATATTTATTTTCCTTTTCTGTTTTTAAATAAAATAAAATTATATTTATATATATATATATATATATATATATATATATATAATATACACACATTGTCATCAATCATCATCTTCATCGTAGGAAAAGAACTTCGTCCACCTGCAACAAAAAAAAAATGGGCCATCTGTAATTAAAAAACACACAAAAACACAAACAATCACACTTGTGACACATAAACACACACAAACCCACACAAACACACACCTATAACACATGCATAAACTCGTTAAAACAAATCAAGTGTGTGTGTATGCCTAGATAAAGAATTATAGTGAGGATGTGTGTGTTTGTTATCAGGTCTTAGCATTTAACAGTAGGAGGTCTTTTATGTGGGTGGGTGCATGTTGGAAATTATTATAAGGTTGGAGGTTTTCCTTTGCCCCACATAGAAAGCAAGTTGCAACTTAAAGAGCCTTATAATACCTTTACATCAATTAGGCCTTGAATGTAAAAGTGGGCTTATGGTGAAGGTCTAACACACAGGCGCGTGTGTGGTCGTGGCCATGGCTGATGGTACGATCCCAAGAATCTTTTTAGCTAGTCTTATCTTTCCTTTATAACCTTGTGAGTAATTGTGAGTTCGTTTCATTTGCATTTTCAACTTTAACGATATAATATTCCTGAACATTGTGATCTTGAATGAATATTGTGATTTATTTATTAATACTGGAACATCAATTGATATTAAAGCTAGAAAGAGTAACTAGATATCAGATTTGAAGCAGATTGTATCGATATCTTGAAGTTCTTGAACACCCTGTTTTGTTTGAACCTGTCTGTTCTAATTTTCGAATTCAAAAATCATAATCTATGTGTGTTTTGATTCGAAATTGATTGGAATTTAATTGAAATTCATATTGAAATTGTTTTGATTCATTCAATTCATCAATTGAATTAAATTAGGGTTCTAATTTTGATTTTTGAAGTGTTCGAGTATTCTTGAGTTCTTGAAACTGTTCTTGATCAAATTGACCTTTTTTTTATCCAATTTGGAAAGATTTGTGTTACAAAATCTGTTTGTAAACACATTTCGAGCTTTTCTGTGCAAATTACAATCAATTTGGTTGAATTTTTGTGATTTTGGATTGAATATTTTCAAGTGTTTGTTGGATTTATCTTCATCGCTCAATACATATATTCATTGGGCGATTTACTCAAGTTTATCGCTCATTGAATCATTCTTGGTATACTAGACAGTTTTTCCCGATTTCATTTCTTTATCGCTTGAAGTGTTAGGCTGTTGATCCTCTCTCTCAGTGATTTGATGATAATCCCTTTTTCCTTTCGATGTATTTCTGTATCTGTAATTTCAGTTCCAGC
>NC_037535.1:15565460-15578863 GCF_001531365.2 Cynara cardunculus var. scolymus
TATATAAGGATAATAATTAAGTATTCTGTTAGAACTCAATAATTATCCTAATTATATTTTAGATTTTTTTATATTTAAAATGAGATGTTTATCCTGTATTTGATTGTGTTTATCTGCAGTTAGTTACACGAATTCAGTTATGAGATGAAATCAGATAGGGATGAAATTATTTAAGGATAAACTGGTTTAAGAGTTTTTAAGAGTTTAAGAGTTTTTAAGAGTTTTAGCCAAATGCTTTATAATATAGTGTGTTTGGCACCCCTGCATTTGCAAACAGGAGATTTACTCACTAGACCCGTATGGTCTAACCCTCATTTTCTGTTTTAAATTATGCAATGCAGGAATAGCTGGGTYCGGGGATATTAAAGGGAAAGGGAAAATGTGATTATTTTCCTAATCTATTTCCTGCTTTTGAAGATACATGTTGTAATTCATGTAGTAGTACATGATTAGTTTTGGAATTTTTATATGTRGATYTYGTACATATAGYAATCCRTGTACTAGTGGGACCTTTTGATGTAATCCATGTTTCTATGTAATGAAATATGTGTTTTATGCAAAGTCACTTCGCTCGCSTTGGGAGGAAGGCTACTGACGGTAGCGAATCTCAGAATACGAATAAGTAATCCATGTTTCTATGTAATGAAATATGTGTTTTATGCAAATGTGGAGTATGGGGTGTTACAAGTTAGTTAAACGAATTCAAGTATGAAGCTTTAAAAAGTTGTACTTATGCATAATTTACTTGTAATATTAAATTTTAAGTAATATGCATCAATAAACAATATTTCGTGCATAAAAAAAATTGTTTTTAAGAGTTTTTGTCAAATGTTTATTATAATATAGTATAGATAGTATAGATTATGTGTTTAAAAAAAACAATAATGATTTTATTTTTGAATAAAATATAAATTTGAAGATATTATAAAAAATTTAAAAAATATATATCAATGTTAATGTCAAATCAATTATTTAAAAGTTTTCATTTTTTATTTAATTTCTTTAATTTATTTTTTTATTTTAATTTAATTTAAGTTTAATTTATTTTTGGTTTAATAATATAACATTTTATAAAGATAATAATTAAGTATTTTGTTAGAACTCAATGATTATCCTAATTATATTTTAGATTTTTTATATTTAAAATAAGATGTTTATCTTGTATTTGATTACGTTTATCTGCAATTAGTTACACGAATTCAGATATGGAGCTTTAATAAGTTGTACTTACGCACAATCTACTTGTAATCTTGAGTTTTAAGTAATATGCATTAATAAACAGTAYTTTAYGTATAAAAAGTAGTTTTTAAGACTTTTTGTCAAATGYTTTATAATATAGTATATATATTTTTTAATTTAATTTAAGTTTAATAATGAAATAATTTATTTTTGGTTTAATAATATAACATTDTATAARRATAATAATTAAGTATTTTRTTAGAACTCAATGATTATCCTAATTATATTTTAGATTTTTTATATTTAAAATGAGATGTTTATCCTGTATTTGATTGTGTTTATCTGCAGTTAGTTACACGAATTCAGTTATGAAATGAAATCAGATAGGGATGAAATTATTTAAGGATGAACTGGTTTAAGAGTTTTTAAGAGTTTTTAAGAGTTTTAGCCAAATGCTTTATAATATAATATAGATATAGATATATATATTTATAGAATTTTAAAAAATATATTTAATTTTTAATTCTTTATAAAAAAAAGCCAATTTCATCGAAGTCAATAATTATTTAGATAATCCCAATTCCCAAAGAATAGTAGAATAATATTTTGGTCCATATCCAACCAACACAATAAGCCTCATACCAATGCAAGATAAAGGTCTTTTGGTATATTCTTTTATTCAAAACTTTCATCCGTCCTTTTACTTTTAATTATATTATTATCCTTTTATTATTTATAGATATATATATATATATATATTTTTTAAATTGATCTAATTATTCATGTATTTATGCTTATATTTGTTTCATTTAATTTCTAAATTACTTAATATAAGTATTAATTTCACTCATTAATAATAGTTACCCTCAACTTTTTCACCCGTGCAATACGACGAGAGCCGTGAATTTTAATGATTTTGAAGTTTCACTGATTTTATTAGAGAAGATTTAACGATGATATAAGTTACACTTGCTTTTTACATATTCATACAATTTGAATAAATAAGAGTTATGGTTCTAATTACAGTCTATCAATGAAAAAAAATTGTATGATAGTTTAAAATCAAATATATTTAAAATCCAACATATTTAAACGACTTCAAAAATATGTTCGATTTACACGAAGATCAAAGAATCAAGAGATCGAGAGCGAGACCGAGAGTTCTAGAACAATTGAATGAGAGATGAATGAGATAACTTTTAATAACTCATTGTGAATATCACTTTGAATCTCACCTTGGGGAATGGGGAGAAGACATAGAGGTATGAGAAGGTGAAGGCATGAATGAAAGATATCAAAAGTATCTTGGGAACATAAAAAGAAAAAGTAATAATGTGCATTGGTAACTTGTACTATATGTTATTTTAATTGTATGTTAAGAGATTTTAATATTGAAGACATAAAGTAGTAGTACTTAATGCATTATAAGTTGTTTTTAAGACTTTGTGAATAAATGTATAGTATTTTATGCATTAAAAATTGTTTTTAAGACTTTTGATAAATCTGATTTATAAGGTAGTATAGATATAGATTATCTAATTTATGCAAGAATTAATCACTCTAAGTTCAATTTTACCTATTAAACCATAATTCTATTATCAAAGAGTTTAATAAGTTAAATTAAGAGATATAATTAAGAATAAAAAAATTAAAAATCACCTATAATATATATATATATATATATATATATTGTATTTACTAGAAAAAAAAATGCTAAAATACCTTTCCAATATATAGAACATGAAGACTTATGAAAAAGAAAATAAAACACTTCTCCAAATTTAAAAAAATCCTTCAAAATTGAATGTTAGATAAGAAAACTACATTTAATAATTTTCTTTAAATATTCCAAATTAATGTTTGCCGGTAGGGTCAATTAAAATAAAATCTATTTGAAAAGACAACAACCTAAATCTAAAACTATTGACAATCTAGTCATACAAGGGAAACCGGCAAGATCCATTCATTTTGTCTTATAAAAAAGAGTAAATTACATTTGTGATCCCTATAGTTTACACAATTTTTTAAAAGTAGTCCCTATACTTCAATAACTACGTTTATTGTCCTTACTGTTTACATTTTGATTTGAAAATCATCCCTAATCTTTAACTTCATTAAAAAATCAAGTTAAGTGAGGGGTACTTTCGCGTTTTTACGTTTACAGAGATAAGTTATACAAAAAAAAAAAAATTACAGGGACCAAATTGTAATTTACTCTTATTTATATTGATATTGATATTATATTTATATGTATATGTATATGTATATAGCATCTGAATACCAAGATGCCATTAGGTCGACCAAGACCCCATCTCCAACAACACCCTCTATTGGCGATCAACCACTGCACCACCCTTTGAGCGTCGTGAACCACCCCATCTCACCTCTCCCCTTCCATCTTCATCCCCCCCACATTGTGGTCTTCTCGGACAATACCCTCCACTCGCGATTATCACTGCATCACCCTTTGAGTGCCACGAACCACCCCATCCCACCTCTCCCATTCAATCTCCGTCCCAAACACATACACACACACACACACACTCACACTCACACTGTGGTCTTCTCCGACAACACCCTCCATCGATGATCAAACACTACACCACCCTTTGAGCGTTGTGAACCACCCCATCTCATTTTCTTTTTTCATTTATCACTGTTGTAAAACAGTAAAACCTTCAGAGAGGCTGGAGGTGGGAAGGGGTGGTGACGAAGACAAAGGTACATAGGGGTCGGCCACGGTTAAGGTGGTGGCTGGAGGTGGGGTCGGTCATCGTGAGGGTAAAGGTGGGGTTTGGAGGTTGGAGATGCTTACAGGTGGGTTGGTTGGTGGCCTGCGAGGGGAGTTTAGAGAAGGAGGATGGTTGGATGGGTATGGTGGGTTGACTAGTGTAAGAGGGAAAAAAAGACAAAACAAGAATAAGACAAAAACATACGTACAAAGATGAAAGTACCTCTCACTTAACTGAGTTTTTTGACGGAGTTAACGATCAAGAACAATTATCAAAACAAAATGTAAAGAGTAAGGACAATAATTGTAATTATTGAAACACAAGGACCACTTTTAGAGATTTGTGTAGACCACAAGGACCAAAATTGTAGTTTACTCTATAAATAAATAAAAATGCATCAAAACAAAAATAAATCTGTTGTTATTGGTAGTTGGACAATTTTAAACGACCTCGTTTGGTACCCCACTTTAAAAACACCATCTTAGATGAACATTTTTTTTTGTCTCACTCGGCAGCTGAGACTAGTGGAGAGTTTCGAGATCAAACTCGAAAGGCGTCTTTTATTTACAAAAAAACAAACCAAAACCTTAATTTTATAGAATAATGAATCAAAGTTCCTATTTTAGTGACCAAAAACCGAAATTTAACATAAATATGAATCAAAATAAAATTAGTTTCATTCTTTTAATAAAAAGTTTTGGTTAATTATGTAGTAAAACTAAAGTTGGTTTAATATCATTTATTTTGCCAAACATAGTGTCACATGGGTACAAATTCGTATTAGTTGCAACTTACAAAGTAGCATGCTTTTTGAACGTAAAAAACATTAGACATGGTAGGAGGTTTTGACTCTCTTTCTTTATATATATATATATATATATATATACTCGCCGGCACACATTTATTGAACATTAAAATAGAGACCACGTTAACGATGAACAAAAACTAGAGAAATCTGTACTTAATTAACCCAACGCACACCAGCATCATCTACACCAATTATTGATTCCCCATATCAACTCCATCCCAAATTTACGAATATTTCACCCCTTCCCAATATAATATATGCTATACATTGTGTTCAAAATCTGATCTTCAGTTCACAAAACTCAATGGAGTCTAAATACAGCCGCCGGCTTCAAACAATTCAAAACCATGTTACCGCCGATCCTCAGTCAATGCCGGTGCTGCAACTCAACCAGACAGCTGGGGAGTTTTTTGCTGGTAAGATATACATATTCATTAAGTTGGTTTTTCAGGATTAAATGTGGGTCTTTTGTTAGGATGCCTTTTTGGATTAGGTTTGCAATTTGCTTCCAATAATCTGAGTTGTGGGTTTGAGAAGTTTTTATGGCAGATTAAGTCTAAGATTCCTAGAGAAAATGCATGTTATGCACTTCACTTTTGATAGAATCAGAAAAGAATTAGTTTAAATGGAAAAAAAATTGGCAAGCAAGATATGACAATTTGATACCTTTTACAAATGGGGTTAATTTGAGGGACTATAAGTTTACAGGATATCTATTTGATTTGATTTCGTTAGAGCAATGTACACCTTTCTTGTGTTCTTTGTTTTAAGAGAAGAATATATGATACTTAAAAAGGCAAACATCTCATCTTCTTCATGTTTGTTTGAATTGAATATTGAGTTACAAATTCTTTATGCATATATATACAATATCATATACTTATGCTTTGGCAGAACAAGGGTACAGTGTTGTTCTTCCAGAGAAGTTGCAGACAGGGAAATGGAATGTTCACAGGTAGTACTACTTGATCCATTTTCTTGTTTTTGTTCAAGCTTTGAAAACTTCTTTTCTTGATTTTTGTAAGTTGTACTTTTGGCAAAAGTCGGGTCCTTCACCGAAACAACTTTTTTACCCCTTGGGGTAGAGGAAAGGCTGCGTATATCTTACCCTCCCCGGACCCCACTTCGTGTGGGATTCACTTTGTTCATTTGGTCTGGTTTGGTTTGGTTTACTAGCTTAGTTCATCATTGAAGATTATATTGCCCGATTACATCATATCACATCTATCTTTTGGTGACAGATCTACTATCTCCCCTTTGAAGCTTCTCAGTAGATTCCCTGATCATCCTGACATTGGTACCTTGCATGATAATTTTGTGTGAGCATCTGTGATATCTATTTCTGCACTGTTCACATATATTGTTAGTGTGAGATATGTGAAACTCCATTAGATGTCTCTCTAAAAGAGCCTTATATAGAGAGAGGGGTTTCCTACATAAATATTCAAGTTTGATGGTATGCGTCTAGCTGATTTGGGACTCCAACACAGCCCCTCAAATGAAGGTGAAAGAGTGTTTCGAGTCCCTACATGGTGCTAGTATCCCAGCTCTGATACCATGTTAAAATATGTAGTATGCAGGTCTTTGAAAAAGCATCACTAATTTGCTTCCACTAAAATTTTAATATAGGTATGCATCAGAAACCTTCCGAGATTACAAGTATTTGGGTACACGGATTCGTGCAGATGGAACTGTTGGAGAGTATGTCAAATAGTTGTCTTATCTCTGAGCCTATGTCTGAATACTTCCTAATCTCTCTGCATTCATTTACAGATACAAGTGGACAACTTACGGGGAAGCAGCTACCGCTCGGTCAGCTATTGGTTCTGGATTAGTGGCCCATGGAATTCCAAAGGCATGTCACTTTTATAGTAATTTATCTGTTCACATTATGTGTTCTTTTATACTATATCCTAGTTGGTTTAGCATATGTGTCTTTCTAGTTTATTCTTTTCTAGCTTTTCAAATTTTAACATATCTGTTTTTCTCCCTTTCACACACTGTTTAAAAAAGGAACGGCCCCTCTACTCCTTATGGTAGAGATTATGGTGCATCTTCCCCCCCACCCACCTCATGATGGGCTATACCAGGCTTGTTTGGTTTGGTTTGATTATGTCCTAGTTGGTCTATACCTTTCTCTATTGTATCTTATATAAGTTTTTGATTGGTTGATATTGCAACAGGGATCATCCATTGGACTATATTTTATCAACCGACCCGAGTGGATAATTGTTGATCATGCTTGCTCTGCATATTCATACATATCCGTCCCTTTATATGATACCCTTGGTTTGTTGCCCATTATTTTGTCAAGATTTTGGTATGTCTTTCTGTATGTTGCAGATGTGTTAAAACATGCCTAATCTTGCAGGCCCGGATGCTGTCAAGTATATTGTGAATCACTCTTCTGCACAAGCCATATTTTGTGTGCCAGAGACGTTGCATGTAGTAAGTTAAATGCTTTCTTTGTTAGTGGCTCGAGTTTGATGGATCTTATTTTTGTCTCAACTCAATTCCACTCATAAGAATTCTTCTTCTTAAGTCATATCACTTTGACATTTCAGTTAATGAGCTTCTTGTCCGAGATTCCCTCTGTGCGTTTGATAGTGGTATAATGGTTAATCATTCCTTTCCTTTCCTTTCTTATCGATCAAACTAAGAAGCTTAGTTGATTCTTAAAACTTGAAGCACTCATAACTATTGGTATCATAGGTGGTTGGAGGCTTGGATGAACTAATGCCATCACTTCCATCAACAACAGGGGTTAAGGTTGTATCATTCTCGAAATTAATTACTCAGGTAAACTTCAACAACGTTTAGTGAATAATACTTTTGCTGTGTTGAAGTTAGAATCTTGTGAAATTTGAATTCCCCATGGGCTATTTTGTTATGTGACCTTCTATGGAAGTCACTTATACCATTCTAGTCTTTTTTTAAGATTTTACACCAGAAACAGGTCATTTGCAAGTTATTGAGCTAAAAACAATAATTTAAATGGTCATTCTCCTAATTCAAAACTTATTTAACTAAATGACCCATTTACCCACTAACAGTTTTAATCTTGTTTTCAAGTTCATTTTCTAAACAAGAACTTGTCGGCTGACTAACCTACGAATAATTATTTATCTTGGCATTGCGTAGTTATTCTAAGAAAAAGATAGATGCTTATCCCAACAATAATAACAGTAATTATCCTAAAATATAATGATTTATCCGTCAACTGGATTTGTGCTTTTTCAGGGAAGTAATGACCGTCATCCTTTTCGTCCACCAAAACCGGATGATGTTGCTACAATATGCTATACAAGTGGTACAACCGGGACACCAAAGGTTTCTATTTCTTATCCATTTTATGCTATTTCTTTCAAGTCTGCTGAAGTACAACTTCTTCTGTTGTTACTGTAAGTGGGTCTTTTTTCGTTTTCCTACATGGTAAGGGGGTTGTACTTTCCCATGGAAACATGATTGCAAATACTGCTGGCGGAACTACTGGAATCAAATTTTATCCATCGGATGTGTAAGTATTAGTGGTCTCATATTGGAAATACTATTTTGTTGTATTGAATTCATTTGTGAACTGATACTGCTCATACTTACTCCACAGTTATATATCTTATCTTCCTTTGGCCCACATATATGAACGGTCCAACGTGCTCCTTTTGGCATACTATGGCGGCTCAGCTGGATTTTATCAGGGAGTATGAAACTCAAATTTATCTTCTCTTCTTTCCATGATAAATTCTATTCTATTAAAATTCTGGCTTAATGGATGTCCTCTTAGCCTTACACTATATTCATTCATGTAGGACAACTTGAAACTATTGGATGACATGGCTGAGTTAAAACCTACCGTGTTCTGCAGTGTTCCACGATTATATAACAGAGTATATGATGGGTAGGGTGCTTTATTCTACAATCAATCAATATATGGCTTATTGAATGCTTAATCAGGTGTTGGTTATTGCAGCATTATAAATGCAGTTAAGACAACTGGTGGTTTGAGGGAAAGGGTGTTTAATGTTGCATATAATGCGAAGAAGCAAGCATTACTTACAGGTAACATATGATTTTCTCTATTGCATATATAAAGCACGTGACGTTACAACTGATAGATGGTTCTTCGAGGATTTTGCAAGTCTACTATAACCACTGATCAATGAGAAGTTTTATCCTCTAGTTCATCTTACTGCTGCTGCATACCTGTTGAGATTTTGTAGCTTCTCTGAAATTCGTAGCTTTTGAATAAAAAAAAAAGTTGGCTTATTACATAATCTTTTAATATGTCAATGATTTTAGTCGTTGAATTTTGTAATTATCTTTCAGGAAAGAATGCTTCTCCTATGTGGGACAGATTAGTATTTAACAAAATAAAAGACAAGCTTGGTGGACGGGTTCGTTTTATGTTTTCTGGTGCCTCACCATTGTCTCCTGATGTCATGGATTTTCTTAGAGTGTAAGTAGTAGTTAAAAAAGTTAACGGTAGTTGTGGTTAGCTAGCTGTTGTTTTTATGGGTAATTAACAATGTTTCAGGTGCTTTGGTTGTCCTGTAATCGAGGGCTATGGAATGACCGAGAGTTCTTGTGCCATAACTTATATGCACGAGAAAGATATCGTCTCGGGTCACGTAGGCGCTCCTAATCCTGCCTGTGGTCAGTTTTTTATATAAAATAAATATTACACTAGAAACGTACTTTGCTCTCTTGTTTGAATTATGAAATGAAATGATAAATAGTTGCGTTTTTCAGAAGTAAAGCTTGTGGATGTTCCTGAAATGAACTATACGTCCGATGATCAACCATACCCTCGTGGTGAGATTTGTGTGAGGGGACCGATTGTGTTCCAAGGCTACTACAAAGATGAAGTGCAAACGTATAGTATAAGCCTTTTCTTCTGCCTCTTGATTGTGTGTGTGTATATATATATATATATATATAGAGGGAGATTCAGGGGAAAAACTGAGGAACTCTGTGATAACCGTTCATCTGGACAGTATGCACATGTCATATTGGTAATTGAAGCTGTTTCTTGACAAATTGCTTAAAATTACCTGTATGCACATATGCATACTGTCCAAGTGAACAGTAAACCAGGGTGTTCCTTAGTTTTTCATCTTTTTATGGTTTTCACCTGAACCTAACCTTATGTGTGTATATATATATATATGTGTGTGTGTGTGTGTGTGCCCGAGTTTTGAGTTATTTATTTTTAATTTACATCTAAGCAACTTTTTCAGGAGAGAAGTAATCGATGAAGAAGGATGGCTTCATACCGGAGACATTGGGTTGTGGTCATCTGGTGGCCGCTTAAAGATAATTGATAGGTAAGATTTAGGAACATAACATAAGTATTAAGTTCTTAAAACTGGAGGGTAATCTTATATATCTTTTGTGTGTGGTGTCAGGAAAAAGAATATTTTCAAATTGGCGCAAGGGGAGTACATAGCTCCTGAGAAAATTGAGAATGTATATGCCAAGTCCAAATTTGTCGCACAGTGCTTTGTTTATGGTACGGACAAGTTTTCATTACTGACTTGTTCTCGATTCGGAACTCTCTTTGTTAATTAATGGTTCCTTTTTTGTTGCAAATAGGTGACAGCTTCAACTCTTGTTTAGTTGCTATTGTCTGTGTCGACCCTGATATGCTCAAAGCTTCTGCTGCTAAGGAAGGAATAAAGGTGACACGCTTCCGTTAATACATATCCTGATATTTAGTTATTGTTTTCATCACGATGGACGTTGCTAAAATTAGAAATTTATGTTTCAATCAGATACAGAATCGACACTGATCCATAATAGTATTGGAACTACTTGTTCAAATTTTTACCATTTTCTTTACTAGCCGAATTTCATTGTCAACATGTCGAATTTGAATCAACTGTTATTCTATAACTTGTGATGTAGTTTGAAAGTTTAGAACAATTGTGCAATGACCCAAGGGCAAGGACGGCTGTCCTGGCTGACATGGATGCCATTGGAAAAGAAGCTCAGGTAACGCCCTTTCTTTCGTATTTCTTTCTGGGATTGTTTGAAATTTTCTTTTAGATTCTAGCAATTGTTACTTGAAGAGATTGAGGAATCGGGTTCCCCTTTTTTTCTTCATGATATCATAAAGTTTACGCCCGTAAGGGTTCCAAAAGCTTCTAGCCCTCATTGGCAATACGGGTCTTTTCTTTGCTGATTTTTGAGATCCTAAAAGAAACCCATACAGTTTTCATATTCCCTCTGTCCCAAAATAAATGTCCACAATGGAAACTGCATACAATTTTAGAAATGTGTGATTATTGTAGTTTCAGTGTGAATTAAATGACAATTTACCGTATTCCACTCTGTATTCATAAGAACTTTTTCTTGAATTTAACTAGAGGGTAACGTAAATGAACCATAACTATGTAGCCCTATTCCTAATAGATTGACCCCAAAATAGCATATCCAAGTTATAAGAAAGCCTAGAGTCGTCACAATTGTGGAATACCCTTAATAAGAGAGGGGCAATGAATTTTTCTATCTCGTTACTAAGAGTAGAACTGGAAAGTAGGCAATTGCTTTTGAAAGTTGACACTTATTAGGGAGAAACAAAAATAAAAATGTGGGCACTTAGTAAAGAGAGGAACAAGGAGGCATGTGAAGTTGGTTAAATAAAACGGGATAAAATCAACCCGAACTAAACAAGCCCATTATATCCACCTCTAGGTGGGGTTGGGGGGTATGATGTATGCAAACCTAATATTTATCTCAAAGAGTAGAGCGACTGTTTTTGTGAAGTCGATATGTGCGTGTTAACAAGTAGATGGTGTTTCTGTAAGTTATTCTTTGTTTATGAATAATTCGTCATCCATGCTTGATTTCATAAACAATGTTATCGCCATGCAGCTGAGAGGTTTCGAGTTTGCACGATCCATCACTTTGGTAGCTGAGCCATTCACCATGGAGAATGGTTTGCTCACTCCAACATTTAAGGTAACTTTAGTCTGAAAATTAGCCACCAATGAAACTCGACTGGACCGAAAGCTTGATTGATGTGTGTGTGTGTGTGTGTGTTTTTCTCAAAGTGAAGTTGAAGATAATTTGCATTAATTGTTGGGTTGCAGGTTAAGAGGCCACAAGCAAAAGCATACTTTGCAAAGGCAATAGCTGATATGTATGAAGAGGTGTCATCATCTAAGCTTTCAGGGGAAAGAATTATGTGAAGTGAAAAAAGAGGCATGGCATTGCATTGCATTGTTGTAAGGGTTGTTCCACATTCATTTTGTATTAGAATCATATGTGGTTCATTCAAATTATTGAAAAATGTATTCCAAATGGATATTTTATGTCAATCACAAATAGAAAGGTTATGTGGCTAAACTTAAATTTATGATCGCCACTTAATGCGCAGTAGAAAACAATATCAACGCTTCATTGTCTGCTTTTAGCGTTTAGTGTTTTGCCTTGATCTGGAAGGGTCTCCCCCTTCCCTATCAAAAAAACAATATCAACACAAGATAATAAGTTAAGTTGCTTTCAAATATTGGAATGCTTGTTTGTATCAAAAGAAGAAGGTTGTTATCACTACAAAATAAAGGGGCTTCACCGACTGAAAAATCTGTCCGGAAAAGCCATCACCTACGAATGTCAGGACCGGAGAAAATGTGCCAACTGATTGTGCTTACCGGTGGATTGTATGAAGGTATGAATTTTTATATATCATAAAGAGGTTTACAAGGATATATACAAGACGTTTTACAACAGAAGGTGTACAAATTAAAGAGAAATACAAGGAATACATTTAGGACATAAATAAAAGATATTGATTCCTATAGTTATGCGTAGTCAACATATATCCTTGATACGCCCCCGCAAGATGGAGGATCCGTCGGAGACTCCAATCTTGGATTGGAATTTCAAAAATGATACTCGACCCAACGTTTTGGTGAGAACATCAGCAGGTTGGTCGAGTGTATTGATGTGTCGAACCTTTAGAATACCAGCTGAAACTTGCTCCCGAACAAAATGATAGTCCAAGGCGACATGCTTCATACGCGAATGATAAACTGGATTAGCGCAGAGATAGGTAGCACCCGTGTTATCACAATTGATGGTGCGTGTGGGTATTAGACGCCTCTAATTATGCCCGTATTTATAGTATTGTAATTAGTGTTTATTGTATCAATTATCTCCAAAAATAGGAGATCTCTTTGTATAATTATATATTGATTATTGTGAATGAGAGAAGCAAGGGGATTATCATAATTCTACATGGTATCAGAGCTAAAGATCCTCCTACCTATCTCTCCCATTTTTTTTCGAAAACCTCATGCCACCTCGAAACCCTTGCCGCCGCCTCTTCTTCTTTGTCAGCCACCACCTTCGAACCTTCCTTTCAATGGCCGATCACAAGTTTCACCCTGTTGTCGCAGTTTCCAACATCCGAACCTTCGTCCCTATCACCTTAGACAATGAAGCCGCCGATTATAACACATGGTCGGAACTATTTCGAATCCATTGTACGGCGTTTCTTGTGGCTGACCACCTTGAGCCTCGTCGTCCCTCACCCACTGCTGCCTCGCCCACCGATAAGGAAAAGCAATCGGCTTCCCCTCCTGCCGACTCGTGGGAACGTCTTGATGCCATAGTTCTCCAATGGATATATGGCACAATCTCCACCGGCCTTCTAAAAACAGTAATACAAAAGAGCACCACCGCAT
>NC_037535.1:15579248-15587273 GCF_001531365.2 Cynara cardunculus var. scolymus
AATTATCCGGCCCAATCCCAACACCCCTACATAATATTTCCCCACAATTGGGCCACTACCCAATGGGCCTCTCTTCTCAACAATACCTACAGCCCACAATCCAACCAAACACCACCCTGCCCTTACCCATCAACCCCTCGGCCGAATGGTTCACAGGGCATTCTGGGCCCACGGCCTGCTCAGGGCCACATGGCTACTTACAGCTCGACGCCGACCGACATTGCACAGGCGCTCTATACTCTCTCTATGAGTCAGCCTTCTGACCCAGTTGGTTACATGGACACCGGCGCCTCTGGCCACATGGAGCAACCAGGTATGAATTCCCCGTCTATTTTTAATACTTGCACTAATAAGCAAATAATTGTTGGCAATGGCACAACCATTCCCGTAATTGGACAAGGCAACAAAACATTACCACCGCCTTTTCCGCCCTTCAAACTAAACAATATCCTTTATGCTCCTAACCTCATCAAAAACCTCATCTCTGTCCGTCGCCTAACGACAGACAACTTACTTTCCATTGAATTTGACCCGTTTGGTTTTCTTGTAAAGGATCTCAAGACCAAGGAACCTATCCTACGCTGCAATAGCTCGGGAGACCTCTACCCTCTGACCACCAACTTCATCAAGCCTCCCTCCAAACCTGCTGCTCTAGCTGCTGTTACTCACGACCGTTGGCATCAACGCCTTGGGCACYCGGGCACCTCTTTATTGCATTCGTTAAAGTCTAGTTCGTTTATTGATTTTCGTAAACCGAACATTACACTTTGTCAATCCTGTATTTTTGGCAAAAGTGTTAAACTTCCGTTTTATGCTTCTATGAATAAAACTCATTTACCCTTTGATATTATTCACAGTAATTTGTGGACCTCCCCGGTTTTAAGCATCGGCGGTCATCGCTATTATATATTGTTTCTTGATGATTTAACGGATTTTCTATGGACTTATCCCCTAACCAATAAATCTCACGTTTACAACACCTTTACCAATTTCCATAACCATATTCATACACAGTTTGAACGAAAAATTAAACAGTTCCAATGTGATAATGGCACTGAATACACCAACAATAATTTTAAACAGTTTTGTCACATCCATGGAATGCAATTTCGTTTCTCCTGTCCCCACACCTCCTCCTAGAATGGCAAAGCCGAGAGAAAAATACGAACCATCAATAACATGATTCGTACCCTTTTATCTCAAGCCTCTTTACCTCCCTCATTTTGGCATCATGCTCTTGAAACCGCCACCTACCTCCTAAACATTCTCCCTAAGAAAATCCACAAATTCTTATCCCTCACTACCCTTCTATACAATGTCCTCCCAACCTACACACATCTTCGCATGTTTGGTTGCCTATGCTATCCCACCACCCCATCCACCACCATAAATAAACTCACCAACCGCTCCAAACCTTGTGTCTTTCTTGGTTACCCTTCACACCATCGCGGATATAAATGTTTTGACATCTCTAATAATCAAATCTTTATATCTCGTCATGTCCAGTTTGAGGAATCCATTTACCCCTTCTCCATACAACACTCCAATACCACCCTAGACTACACCTTTCTTTCCCCTCCATTTAACCCACTGTTGTGGGATAATGTCCACTCATCACAACCCACTGTCCCACCCAACGCCCCACATCCCACTTCCCTCGGCCCAACTCCAGCCGGCCCTACCGCATCACACCAACCTTCACCATCTCCTCCTTAACCATCAGGCCCACGCCCAGCTTCCCCTAGCCCAACCAATTCTCCACCTTCTGCCCACCCTTCGGACCCAGCACCGAACACTCAGACTCCACCTCAACTGTCACCTCAACCCACCCCTCCCCACTCGGTTCCACAACAACCGCCCCGTACCATGCGCACTAGAGCAATGGACGGTATCACCAAACCCAAACAACTATTCAACCTTAACACTACTTCCATTGTTCCAATCCCGAAAACTCCCCACCTTGCCTTGTCCACTCCTGAATGGTACGATGCCATGCAAAACGAATTTAGTGCACTTATTAAAAATGAGACTTGGGAACTAGTACCACGTCGCTCGGACATGAATATTATTCGTAGTATGTGGCTCTTTAAGCACAAATTTCGTTCCRATGGCTCTTTAGAACGTTACAAAGCAAGGTTGGTATGTGATGGTCGTAGTCAACAGGTTGGGGTTGACTGTGGTGACACTTTCAGTCCGGTGGTAAAACCAACCACTATACGGACGGTTCTCACTCTGGCTCTCTCTAAATCATGGCCCATACACCAATTAGATGTTACCAATGCATTTTTACACGACCACTTGCAGGAAACCGTTTACATGCACCAACCAATGGGATTTTGCCATCGGGACTACCCTGATCATGTTTGCCGCCTCAAGAAGTCTCTTTACGGCCTCAAACAGGCACCCAGGGCCTGGTATCAACGGTTCACTGATTTTGTCCTTCAGCATRGATTYACTCAGTGCAAAACGGATAATTSCTTATTTMTTTATCACYACGGTCMTGATGTCGCCTATCTTCTAATCTATGTGGACGACATCATACTCACCACCTCCTCTGACCAACTCCGGCAACGGCTCTTGACTATTCTTGCAGGTGAATTTGCTATGAAGGATTTGGGACCCTTATCCTATTTTTTGGGCATCTCGGTCACTAGAACRGGTGACAYGCTTTTTCTGTCACADCATGCATATGCCAAAGAYATYATTCATCGCGCAGGTATGGACTCATGCAAACCTGCAGCGACCCCGGTAGACACTCAGAGTAAATTGGCCAGTGAACCGGATTCATTATTTGTTGACCCTACCACCTATAGAAGTCTTGCAGGTGCATTACAGTACCTCACCTTCACAAGACCCGACATAGCATACGCCGTTCAGCAAATATGTATGCACATGCACTCTCCTTGCATGGCTCACTTGAACGCTCTTAAGCGTATCATCAGGTACTTACAAGGCACTGCTGACTATGGTCTTCATCTCCGCTCTTCTTCGGCACTCTCCATTCGTGCCTACACWGATGCTGATTGGGCAGGTTGCCCTGATACTCGTYGCTCTACATCCKGGTACTGTGTCTATCTCGGCGACAACCTGATTTCATGGTCCTCTAAGAGACAATCCACCATTTCCCGTTCTAGTGCAGAGGCCGAATACCGTGGAGTTGCCAACGTGGTTGCAGAAATATGTTGGCTGCGAAATCTTCTTCTTGAGCTACATCGTCCATTGACCAAAGCTTCCTTAGTCGACTGTGACAATGTCAGTGCCATTTACTTATCGGGCAACCCAGTCCAGCATCAACGAACCAAGCACATCGAGCTCGACATTCACTTCGTCAGGGAGCACGTTCAAAAAGGCCTAGTTCGTATCCTTCACATGCCTTCCCGCTTTCAGATTGCCAACATCTTCACCAAGGGTCTTCCTCGGGTTCTCTTCGATGATTTTCGATCCAGTCTAAGCATACGTTCGCCTCCCGCTTCGACTGCGGGGGTGTATTAGACGCCTCTAATTATGCCCGTATTTATAGTATTGTAATTAGTGTTTATTGTATCAATTATCTCCAAAAATAGGAGATCTCTTTGTATCATTATATATTGATTATTGTGAATGAGAGAAGCAAGGGGATTATCATAATTCTACAGTGGGACTGAGAGACCAAGCTCAGTCAGTAAATTCTTAACCCACGATAATTCAGCAACATTAGCCAAGGCTTTATACTCGGCTTCGGTTGAGGATCGTGAGACCGACTTCTAACGGGTTGAACACCAAGAGATAATGTTCGAGCCAAGATAGACAAGATAAGATGTTGTAGAACGTCCTTTGGTTGAGGTCCCACCCCAGTTGGAGTCCGAAAAGGCAGTGAGTTCCAAAGTTGAATTTCGATTTAGGAAGAGGCCATGGTAAATGGTACCCTTTAAGTAACGAAGTAGCCGTTTAAGAGCTTGCCAATGAATTTTTCGATGGTGAATGCATAAATTGCGACAATTTTTTGACCGCAAAGGAAATATCCGGTCGACTAGCAAGATACTGAAGAGTACCGACTAGTTTGCGATACAGTGTCGGATCGACTTTAGGAGCTCCATCTTCTTCAGCTAGGGTAACTGATGTACTTAAAGGAGTTGTTACCTCTTTAGCGCCATCTATGTTGAATTGAGTTAGGATGTCTCTGATGTGGCCATGGTGTGATAAAAAAAGACCCGAGTTGGTTGGAATTATTTGAACACCTAAGAAATGATGTAGGTGTCCAAGATTTTTGACAGAGAACCTGGTAGCAATCATTTCCACAAACTTGGCAATAAAAGGTGAGTTATTTCCTGTGAGCACAATATCATCAACATATACCACGAAATAGCATGTGATGCCATCATGATTAAAGATGAATAACGAGGCATCTGCTTGAGACTTTCAAAAACCAGACTCTACTAAAAACGAGGTGAGTGCCATGTACCATGCACGCGGTGCTTGCTTAAGGCCGTATAGGGATTTTCGAAGCTTGCAAACATAATCAGAATATTGTGGATGAACAAATCCTGGTGGCTGAATCATGTACACTTACTCTTGTAACGTGCCGTGTATTAACATCAAGTTGTCTCAATGGCCAATTTTTGGAAAGAGCAATAGATAACACGGTAGGAATTGTGACCGGTTTGGTTACGGGACTGAACGCTTCAAAATAATCTTTCCCTTATTGTTGGAGGAATCCTTTAGCTACAAGACGGGCCTTGAATTTCGCTATGGTACCATTCGGATTCCGCTTGATGCGGAAGACCCATTTGCATCCGATCGGTTGATGAGAAGTAGATGGGACAAGCTCCCATGTAGAGTTTTGGATCAAGGCATTATATTCATCATCCATTGCTTTACGCCATAACGGGTCTTTTGAGGCTTGAGTGTGGGTAGTAGGTTCCAAGGCAACGGGAATGGGATGAATGGTGGTGGTGTTCACGAATTTGGAATTGAAGTATTTTAGGTTGGGTTTTCGATGGCGGGGTGGAAGAGTGGGTGAGGGATTAGGCGATGGATATGGTGACGTTGTGGACAGAGGTATTGACTGTGATGAAGGAATAGGAGAGGAAGGATCGGGAGTTGATTCAAAGAATGTGAGTGAGGTGGGTGTGGTAGCAGGTGGTACGAGTAGAGGTGGGAGGGAAGATGGTGAAGTGAAAGGGTTGGTAACAGTGGGTGTAGGAGGACTTGACGTGGGATTTTGGTGCATGAGGAAATTGGGAAGAGTAGGTGCATGGGGAGTTGGTGAGGGTGGTGAAGTGTGACTAAAAAATTCATCCACAGTGGGAAGTGAAATGGATGGAGATTGAGAGTTTTTGTAGGGAAAAAGGTTTTCAATACATTCAACATGACGAGAATGATAGATGCGGCAGGTTTCAAGGTGAAGACATTTGTATGCAGATTTGGCGGCAGAATACCCTAAGAAGAGGCAAGGAGTGGAACGAGGGTGTAGCTTAGAGGTAAAGTAGGGATGAAGCCACGGGTAGCAGAGACACCCAAAAGGCTTGAGTTTTGTGTAGTTGGGGGAGCGACCATACATTATATCAAATGGACTTTTGGAGTTTAGGATTGGGGCTGGCAAACGATTAATGAGGTGAGCTGCCGTTTGAAATGCATGAGACCAAAAGGTGAGAGGAAGACCCGCAAAGTGTAACAAGGCAAGACCCATTTCAACAATATGTCGATGGCACCGTTCGGCTATGCCATTCTGCTCGGGTGTGTGTGGGGGTGTAGTGTAATGAGAAATGCACATGGATTGGAACAGGGGAATGAGAGCTTGATACTCTCCACCATTGTCAGTGAACATGGAGATAATGGTTGTGTTTAAGTATTTTTCCACGAAACATTTAAATTGGGGAAAATTTTTGATCGTATATGAACAGTAGTCTTTCACAAAGTAGGTAAACATGCTTGGAGACAATAGAGTGACTCCGTACATGTGCTTTACTTTGAGAGATATGAGATTGTCCTTTATGTGCAGGAGGATAAGACAAAATCCAATCTTGTATAACAAGATTCATTTGATTACTAGCACTGGAATAACTCTAGAGTTTCTTCAGTGTTCGCTGAATCTTGAACAAACTTCACACTTGATTGTAGACATGCTTGTTATCACTGAAAACCGCATCAGATCACGAACTGCTTGTCTATATCTTCAGTTTTATCTTTAACATCATTGAAGGTTCTTTTGGTGTGAGTTTTGTCTTCTTGAAGGCTCATTAGAGAAGTTTAAAATACATGTTCATCGATCATTAAACAGATTCAGTGATGATCGCTGAAACTGAATAAAACAGAACTAAGTATTTTTCGCAAGGTATAAAAGGATCATTAATAAATCACTAAGAAAGTATGGATCAACAATACCTAGTATGACTGTTTTCATCAATGAGAATGTGTTCTGTATTAATATATTTTAATCCATGATTAGTTGTCTATTCTATGTATCCATAGTCGATAACTTTTATGGAAATAACTATGAATGAAGATTATTGTAAAGGTTGGCTAATATTCATAGGGATGAATATGAGTCTTGTTGAGAGCCAAATTCACATGTACTCATTGTTGGTGAATATTGGATTGACCCCCTTTAAGAAGTCACTTCATGGATCGACGTCATTAGGCGAATCTTGATAAATAAATTTAGTCTATATATCCTTCGACACTTGAGATATATGTTGGCTTCTGAGTAGTAGTGTCATGCCTTGATGTAACTAAACGTTGCTCTAAACAAGGAAGTTATAAAGGCTACTATCATATGTATATGAAACTTATGAAGGACGATTGTCATAGATGGGATTTGTTCCTCTAATTGTTGGGAGTGTGATATCGGTCAAGTCCCTTGGTAGAATTAAGAAGATGTAATTGTATCATCGTACCTAGATGATATACATGATGGTCAATTAAATATGTTATCTTATTCGACTTCACAGACCAAAAACCAATATTGAACTTATATGAGAACGATTCGATCCATGCCTCATGTTCAATGCTATCTAGACAAAGGGAAATTAAGACAACCATGCATTTAACATTAAACAGTTAATGGATGTTTTGTGGAGATAAACACCCACATATGCTTACGAGCAGTGATGTGTTGCTAGAATCTTAGCAGTGTTTGTGTAGTTGATTATTTTCTTCCCTTGCACAACTGGGAGTCACTACAAAAATGCAGAGTATCAACGAGGGAAAATTCCCTCGTTGATCCGTCGCTGAAAGGGGTTTCCGTCGCTGATCCGTCGCTGATACTCCGTCGGTCAAACAGTCGTAGGTAATGCTATCAGCGACGGATCAGTGACGGAAATCAGCAACGGATTTGCGACGGACACTTTCAGCGACAGATCAGCGAGGGAAGTATTTAGCGACGGATCAGCGACGGATTTGCGAGGGAACTTTCAGCGACGGATTTGCGAGGGAACTTTCAGCGACGGATTTGCGAGGGAACTTTCAGCGACGGATTTGCGAAGAAACTTTCAGCGACGGATTTGCGAGGGAAATTCAAGCACTTTCAGCGACGGATTTTCCCTCGCTAATCCGTCGCTAATTTGTAAAATATTAAAAAAATAATTTTTTTAAAAATACATAAATCCTGTATTTATTTTTAAAAAACCTGAAAATAATAATATATAACAAACCAAATCTGTGAACAAAAGTAACCAATTCATACGATTTAAAATATGGATTCATACCATTTAAAATATTCAATTCATACAATTTAATCTTCGAATACATACAACCTAACTATCGGGATCTGGGGGAGGTGGGAAAACGTATCCTGACTGCCGCATAAACGCAGCAAAATGCTCCGATAATGCGGCCTGTTGGGCTAATGCAGCAGTCTGTTGGGCTAATGCAGCAGCTTGTCTGGCCTGTTCAGCTGCCGAGGCAGGTTGTCTGGCTTGTTCAGCTGCCGAGGTAGCTTGTCTGGCCTCCAAATCTGCCCTATTCTTCCGTTCGGTCTCGAGTTCCTCTTCTACCCTTGACAACTTATCTCTCAACTCCGTTACCTGTAAATATTCAATATTCTTC
>NC_037535.1:15588149-15627991 GCF_001531365.2 Cynara cardunculus var. scolymus
AGGATAGGCCTGTGCCACGGCCCAATCACGTGCAGAGCTCATCCAATCAGAGTACCTGTTGTGCATGGCTTTGGTCCATAATAAATGAACCGTGTCATCCAGCTCAAGATCCCATTGGAACTTAGCCTACACACACAATGTTTGTATAAATGTAAAAACAATAATCTTGTATGTATAATGTCATTAAAATGGTACACCAACCCTAAAGCGCTGGAACATCAAGTCACGTGCTTCCTGAGGTACTTCCTTCCATCTATGCCACGGACCAGCAAAGGAAGACCTGAAGATAGTCGTCATCTCTCGGATAACATGGGCATCTTTAAACTTGTACAATTAAACAAWTATTTTCAACACAAAGACAGTCATATTAATTTATTATGTAATACAAAGTCTTATACCACATCTACTTACCCATGGCCTAACAAAGACAGATGTCTTCAGTGGCTCGGATGACTCGGTGTCAGCATCTCTAGGTTGGGGCCTCTCCTCGACCCCGAACCTGTCGAAGCTGGGGTCGCCACGGCCTCCTATTGATCATCTAAACCGCGAAAAGCGGTGTCCGAAAACTCTACAATGTCATCGGCACAGGCATAATTGCTACCCCTACCATACATGGGGCTGCCACGGCTCCCATGACGGCCTCTACCACGATCTCGGCGTGACATCTCCTGAAAAAACAAACATTATATTATATCATGAAAAAAGATAATGACCAATCGCGATTATATATGTACAACTGTTAAATAAGCATACAGAAGACAAGCTACTCATCAGAAGAATGATCAGAAAACATCGGTTCATCTTCATCATTTGAATCATCATCTATGTCTTCAAATTTTGGTTCATCTTCGCTATCTTCGTTCGATTCGTCGCCACATTCAAATTCTGGTTCATCTTTGCGAGGGATCAGCGAGAGATTCTGAATTTTTGTCATTTCTCTCGCTGATTTGCGAGGGATTAGCGAGGGAATTTGCAGAAGAAACTTCCCTCGCAAATTAGCGAGGGATCAGCGAGGGAATGATTTTTTTGGTATTTCCCTCGCTGATCCCTCGCTGATCAGCGAGGGATCAGCGAGGGATTGTTTCCTTCGCAGATCAGCGAGGGATCAGCGAGGGATTGTTTCCTTCGCAGATCAGCGAGGGATCAGCGAAGGAATGAGTTTTTTGGCATTTCCCTCGCTGATCAGCGAGGGATCAGCGAGAGAAATTTTCCCTCGCAGATCAGCGAGGGATCAGCAAGGGAATGAGTTTTTTGGCATTTCCCTCGCTGATCTGCGAGGGAAAATTTCCCTCGCTGATATTCGTTGCTGATACCTGGTTTTCTAGTAGTGAGTCTATTGGATATAATATGAAAGATACAAAACAGTTTACTACACTGCTAATTATACGTGAGACTATGAGGTCATACACTAATAGCTATATAGAATAAATAATATATTTATGTGTTATATATTATTATTTGCCAAGTAGAATAAATAAATAAATAATTGGTTACTTATTATTTACTAAATAAAAGTGAATTAAATAAAATAGTTTATTTAATAAAGTAAATAAATGAGTTTATTCAATAGCAATATAATTAATTAATGGTAATTAATTACATGGTTTGAGTTGGCATGAAAATTTGAAAAGCCCACCTAACATTATAAATGGCCGTTTACCAAACACTTATCCGATAAGTGCTTACCATTAAAATTTAACACCATGATTTACTTATCGGGTAAGATTTTAGTTCACTAAAACGACATCGTATGTAACAATTTACCCGGTAAGCTTTTACTGTGGTAAGAGTCGTCGCCCTTCCTTACCGGGTAAGATTATGTTCCTTGTCTCGCTCTTGCCGGGTAAGATTCTTGGTCCTTACGATATTTATCCGGTGAGGTAATGTTATTTGATAAGTGCTTACCCGGGTAAGCGTTTGGGTACAAGAGGAGACAACTTGGTCATAAAAGATAACTACCCATAATACTGAAAACCCTAATGCCTCTTTTCTCCTTCCCTTCCCTTGGTCGACGAAGACAAGCAAGAAACATAGGAGAAAGATTATCTTTGATTACTTGGTGTCTAGCAGAATTCCGTATTTGCTCGTGTGGATAATGATATATAGTCGTAATCAATCGTGATCATCATCTCCTACTTTAAAGGACCCCGAACATCCTATGAGTTGATGTGTTTGGTTGATCATTAATGTTCTAACTGGATCCGGGCTTTTGGGGTTCATAAAATTTTAAACTGTTAATTTTCCGCTATGCAATGATTCCTTAATTGTTTTTGAATCGTTTAAACCGCAACAGAATGGGCTCAATTCCAAACATTTGATCCATAATAGGGCAATAATTTACCATCTTATATCAACGCTAAATTTCTTACTTATCTTGTTTCCAGTGAAATATTTTTGTTTGATTTCGTTCCAAAGTTTTTTTGCCGTTTTGATATTTTTGTCACATCTTCTTTTGCCACCTTCTAAAACCTCCACCGTCAAAGTGCTCCAACTTAACGATGTCGCATGACATTTGTTGAAGATTCTTGGTTGTCATATTTGCTTGGAAATTGATTGTGTTTAGGTTGTTGGTTTCTGGGTACTAAATTAGGCTAAGAAAAGAGTTATAATAAACTACCACTTGTTGCTTGCTTTTAAGGCGTGTAACTGTAATCTCTATCCTTAAAACAATTTCGTCCTTTGACGAATTGCTTCCCAAGATACAATGAAGCAACGTATGTGGTGCGATTATCAACAATGCACGGTTGGTGATAATCCACGTGAACTAGTAAGTAATCAAGGATTTCAAGACACCAAAAAAGTGTGTTTCTATAGCCACACACTTTTAAAGGTAATTTTGTATGAGAGAAAAGTGAGAATTTTCTACATGTTTTGCAGAAAAAGGATGTTAAAGTTGGTGACTCTTCAAACAGTCACCATTTGTTACACTAATCCAAACTATCACCAAAAGTGACTTTTCAACTGGCTGCCTTTTCCTTTTGCAACGCCTGTCCCAACTGTCACCAAAAGGTGAAGAAATAACGGATTCCTTGTCTATAGAAATGCGTTGAGAAAGTGAAGATTTGGTCATGGAGATACAGAGATAGTACTTGAAGATCCATGGCGATGCCATACTCAAAAGGGAAGAGACTCATAGGCGAAAAGGGTTGTCTATTCCCTTGCGACATCTGTCCATACTGATACTGTCACCAAGGGTGACTTTTCGGAAAATTGTCTTTTCTTTTTGTGACAGTACCTGTTGAATCTGTCACTTATACCTGCTTCAGGTTTCATTTTGGTCCTATGTGGAACAAAGTAAAACCATTAAACTTAAAGCTTCTCTTTTCCCAAGACTCGACCCAAAACAAATAGAAACTTTTTATACTATTTTGAAAATTTCCCCAATATTGTCGTTCAAGTCTCCAAAGTCTGACACTGAATACTGAAATATTAAAGGAGTAAAACACTTGTCATTAAAAAAGAGAAATTTTTTTGTATTCTGATACTGAACATTTCATACTACAACAAAATTAAAATTGGGTTTATAGGACGTCCACAATCTTTAATAGTTCTAATAAATCGTTTTATAAGACTTAATTTATATGACCAAAATATAAAACGTTCTATTTAAAGGCGTTGTTGTAAGTTTATATAACGTTTTTGGGCGTCTTAACAAGTTTTTGAGGACATTTTTGAGAAATTGTCCGATAAACTCAATTTTTTATAGGACACTTGTTTTTATAGTATAGTTTTTCAAATAGTGTTCTATAAAGTTGATAATGAGACGCTTTATATTAAAAGTGTTCTAAAAAACTTATTACGATGTCAAAAAAACGTCATATAAACTTATTACAACACTTTTAGATAGGACACTTTATTTTTTTGGTCCTATAAACTAAGTCTTATAAAGAGATCTATTAGAACGCTTAGAATTTAGAAATGTCCCATAAACCCGATTTTATTGTAATGTATGATAACCCTGAAGACTAAGAATGTCTAATGTTGAAGCTGACGAAAGGAAGACTAATGTTGAAGATGGCTCAAACAATGATTTAAGTGCTCATCTTGTGATTCTGGTTGACCTTAAATTGAAAAGTTGGTTTAAGAATATAGTTCTCGTACCATATCCCAATGATCACTGTCATTAACTATTGTACCCAAATTCTCAAGAAAAGTTTATATCTTCTACACCAAATTGCCTAAGTAAATGAAGTTCATTGCACAACTTGAACTTCGTTATTGTTTCTGCGGGTTTGATCAATTACAAATAAAAAATAGAGGATAATCCCCATTACATAAAATCACCACAATCGTCAAAAATTTATTGAGATTCTTAACACAAACTTGCCATACCAAATGCGAGAAGTTGTGCCCTCCAATCTCGTTCACCATGAGAGAGAGAGATCAAACAATCACACAATACCACCAAAAACAGCAATAGCCAACCCCAGTGTAACTAGGGACATAGTCGACGAACTAGATTTACCTATCGAATTAGGCTTACTTGCTGTGGCACTAGTAGGAGAAGATGTTGGAGATGACATAGAAGCTAATGGTGATGAACCCGACTCAGATGGAGTCGGAGCCAACGTGGAAGAAACTCGTTGAACGTTAATGTCAAGCTTTTGTCCGGCTTGGCAATGGCCTGGGACTGCACAGAGGAAGTAGTGGTGGCCGGAAGTCTTGATGATGATGGTGTCATTGCCCGTAGAGTGGGTGGTGATGGGTGCCGAAGCATTGCAGGACCTATAATCGGCATGGGTGACTTGCATCACATTGTGAAACTGCTTGTTGTACGAGAAAACTGAGATAACAAATTTCCATGAAATCTTGTCAAATTCTGGTGAGAAAACTGCATTACTTTATGACCAAACTTTATAATTCTTATGAACCAGATTTTTTGTTTTGTTTTAAATCGCGCTTTATAATCTTTATTAACCAGAAAAAATGAATATTATCAGTGTATCATTAATTTCATACAATTAGGCTATCAATGTAATAACAAAACACCATGATTGTTTTGATAAAAATATCATGGATACCAAACAAGCAAAGCCAATAAGTAGTAGAGATCAAAGGTCATTGGCCTAGCGGTACCCGGTTGCGGTTGCCTTCCAACAGTTCAAGGGTTTTAAACTTAACCAAAGATTAGGAATATCTGCGAGTGTTTATCATATATAAATATTATATACTTTAGAAAAAATCTAACATAGAGGTAAAGACTCAAGATTTAGATGTCACGAACCTCTTTCTCAAAACTCATATATTTTTTGTTTAAAATGTTATAATACATTTTTCGTTCATAAAGTTATAATAAGCGAACTTAATTGTATAAAAAACATAGTTATACTAAACATCTCAAATTTGTTTGGAGAAGACAATACAATAAATTTGATTTTATAAGATGTTAAATATATGCAAATATCGTAATAAACTGATTTAGAAGACTTAAGTTTACATGATGAAACGATTGTCCGTCTTATGTAAATATGCTACAATAAGTTAATTTATTAATAAGACGTTTTTTAATTGTTCTAACAAGTATTTTATGATAGTTATAAAAAATTGTGCCCTCCTATATAAAAACGTCCTAACAGTTGTATCTCATATATAAAAATATTACAATTATATTTGTTTTACATGACATTTTGAAGAACCCTCTTATAAAGAGAGGTGTATATATGCCACTTTTTAGAAGTGCTATATAAAAGGGGCATCAAATTGTGTGTCATATGTAAAAGCATTGTAATATATTTATAAGATGCTTTTAAGCATCTTATAAGGCTTTAGGACACTTTCGAAATGATACGAAGACATGACAAAAATGTCTTATATATAAAGCCTACATAAAGATGCATTTAAATAGTGTCATGTGAAAACAAATACGACACTTTATTAAAAATATCCTATAAACTTGTTAAAACGTTTAAAAGTGTTTTATAAATTTATACAACGTTTTTACACATGATGCACGATTGTTTGATCTTATAAACTGAAGTCCTATAAACTTAAGGCCTACAAAACCATCTTTTATAACATTTAGACATTTTTGACCTATGATATATCGGATTTCATTGCGATGAATACGTATTTTTATAGCATAATGTTACAGAGTTGTCTCTTTCGATGAGTCATCACAATAAGCTAAAATGTTAGACAAAATCATGAAGTAAAACACCATCAACTACGAAATGCTTTCCTATAAAGACAAAGCATTAAACTTGAAACTTTAATACGTAAATCACGAAAAAGATCATAGTGTTGCAGTACAACATACATGACAATAAAGGAGCACTATACTTTTGGAATGCAATAATTCAGACGTGATAATAAAGTAGAACTACTTTCGAGAATGCAATTATTAGAAATTGAATTCATCAGAACCAAGCCATTCATTTCTTTTAAGTTAAATTATATACATCATCATGTAAAAAATGTCTAAACGTCATAATAGACTGTTTTATAACACTAATTTATACGACCAAACAATAAAGTGTCATGACTAAAGATGTTGTAATAAGTTTCTATGATCTTTTTGGGCATCATAACATGGTTTTTGAGATATTTTTATAAAGACGTGTTATTTTATGGAACACTATTTGAAAAAGTGTCTTATAAAAATAATTGTCCTATAAAACATATGTTGATAAGATATTGCTACAAATATCATATAAAATAGATAATACGACGCTTTTATATAAAGTGTCTTAAAAACTTGTTAAGACGCTCAAAAAGTGTTCTATAAACTTATTACATCTTTAATTATTACGCTTTATTGTTTCGTCTTACTACCATAAATCTTATAAATTGGTCTATTAAGATATCTAAAAATTATTAACATTCTATAAACTCAATTTTATTGTAGCATGGGTTTTAATTTTAAGGACACCTATATATCGTCGTTCTTAAATGTTTTAGTAAAATACTTGATACAAGTTTTAATTGTATAGAACCAATTACTATGCATATTCAAAGATTCATTCTTTTTTCGTAGTGATTTTTGCTTCACCAAAAACAATCATGAAATTGCCTATCAAGTCATTAAAATATGGAGAGTAAATGTATGGTAGATTTGACAAGAACATGTATATGCTTTTATGTTCGAGTCTTGGAGACATATTACATATATATATATATATATATATATATATTACATATATATACACACACACTAAAATTAAATATGAGATTCTATACAATGTAGTAGTTGATATATAATGGAGAGGGCAAGAAAAACACAAAAGCTTGAGACACTTCCCAACAATTTGATCATGTTTACACCTTCAAACTGAGATTAATTACCATTTATAACCCTTTGGCGATCATCGCATATAAATACCACATCAACACACAAAATGAATCCAACCATGATTACCCCTAAACCCTAAAGATAACCAAGAAGTAAACAAAGGATAGGAGATGAAAGGATATATAACTTAAGAAGGTACATACCAATGGTATCACCAAGTTGGAAGGTTTTAGTAGCAGCCCACTGCTTGTAATTAACGTTGCCGATAGTGGTCCATCCAGCGGTATCGCCAACCTTATACACAGCTCCAATGGCTGTGTGCATCAATGAACCAGAAACCACCATGGATATGAACAGTGCAGCTACTGCCATCTTCTCCATTTCTTTTATAATATAAGTGGTGTTGGCTGATGAGAGCTGGCTTAGAGGCAACTCAAGGGTCTAAACGTATTTATAAGGATATTTGTATGTGTGGGAAGGGGTCTTTGTCTTTATAAGTGGTGGTTGAGTCATTTAACTAGGCCTTCTATTGTTGGGTGTATGTTCATAATAAAGAGTAGATTTTACTTCTGTAATGAAAATGCCCTACGAGGGTTGATTCTTATTACACTACAACAAAAATTGATTTTATTATAAGATATCTAAACGTCGTATAATAAAATATTTTATAGGATTTAGAGCATCTGTTATAGGTATATCTGCTATAATTTCTCTCTTCTTCTAAATTTGGAGATTTCTCTATTTCATCTTTTTTTTCCTCTATAATTTATATAGAGGAGAGTTTAACATACCTATTGAAGAAATTTCTCTCAAATGTCTAGAATTTCTAAAATTATACGTAGCTGCTAGAGATGCTCTTAAGTTTATATGACCATGGTCGGTCATATAAAAGGTGTTACAATGGTTTTTATGATTTTTTTACCAATATTTGTAAAAACATAGTGTCATATCAGCTAGTTTATAGGACATGATCTTTTTACATGACACTTTAAAAAATAGAGTGGTATAAAATAGCTTATACGACACTTTACTTTAAAATTGTTTTTACCAAAGTTGTTAAAACATCTAAAAGTGTCCTATGATACTTGCTGTACCACTTTTAGGTATGACATTTTTTGGTTTGGTCCAATATATAAAATTAAATCATATAAAGTATTTTATTTGGATGGTTAGACATTTTAGGCGTTTTATGAAACCAATTTTATTGTAATATCATATTTAGTTTTTTATATTGTTTCAGGGTTTGCAATTGTTAAAAATATGTGGAACCACTCTTGATTTTTTTTTCTAAACAAAACGTTGTAATTGAAGAAGGGAATTGAAACTTCCGACATATATAATATACATAATTTGATAAACATGTGTAGTCGACGTAAAATTCGAATCATATATAGTGTATTCGTAATGTTAAATTTTTTTATTGGGTATAATTAAGTACGTATACCTTGATTTATCATCATATATGGTTGGAACGATTTAATGATGACAGACTACATCAAGAATATAATGGATTTGGTAGCAACTGTAGCAAGTAGGAAGACTTGAAAGCAAAGGATGTTGTGTTGTCTCCTTGAGGCTTGCACACTATTATGTGATGTCATCATTGCATTCTACTATCACATTAAAAGACAACTAGTAATCCATCATCTCTCTTTATTCTTTTGTATATCACATTGGAAGTGTACTCAAACCTAAATACGATGTGTTCATAAAGAAGTTGTGGGTCGGTATTTGTCGATGAACACAAAGGAATGATCTCAGTCCTAAATCTATACTATCTAACAAAACAAATTTAACAAAAGTCTTAAAGTCTTAAAAAACTAAATGACCAAGATACCCTTTATTTCACTTTTTCACTCCCTCCTCTCCTCATATACACTCACCCTCTCACAACCCGATTTTTTTTTAAATTATAATTTTAAATTTATACTTTATACCCCTATAATTAGTTAATTAATTTATTTTACGTCCTTTACTTTTAAATGTTTCATTTTAAATCTTTATCAAATTAATATACATAATCGTATATCAATTAAAACATGTTTAAAAAATACATTTTTATTTTAACAAGTTACACCATTATAATCGTCTTGTTAATACCTTCGAAATGAGTCTAATATTGAATAGTTTTTGACTTAATTACATTATTATATATACTGTGAAAAAATATTTTTAATATTTACGATTTATACTTTTATAGTTATTTATTTATATATATACTATATATTTTGGGGTTAGGTTGTCCAAATTGCACTGTATAATATGTTCTGAATTAATATGTTCTTGGGTTTTTTTGAAATATATATATATATATATATATGTATATATATGTATTAATTCAACCTTAATCTGAGTTTTTGGACAAAAAAGAGGGTAAGCAGTTGAAATTTCATTCTAAAACCCATCTTTTTTGGTCTTTTCATGGCTTATGATCTGTTAAATTTGTATTTTTTTCTTTATTGGTTTTGAGTGTTTATCTTAAAACTCAAGTTTCTTGGTTCTTTGCTCTTGGTGTAAATCGAACACATTTGTGGAGTCGTTTAAATATGTTGGATTTTAAATATATTGGATTTTAAACTGTCATACAATTTTTTTAATCGTTAGTCTGTAATTGGAACCATAACTCTTATTTATTCAAATTTTATTAATATGTAAAGACCAAGTGTAACATATATCATCGTTAAATCTTATCTTATAAAATCAGTGGAACTTCAAAATCGTTAAAATTTATGGCTCCCGCCGCATTGCGCGGGTACACAACTAGTAAACAAGTGAAACCGAAGAGCAAATATGATCCGATACAACAAATGCAGAAAACAAGATTTGGCAATGTGTTAACAATGATCCGCACACATATAAGTGTTTGCGAAGTTCTTAAAATAGTCTAATAGTTTTGTTAATTTGATTTTGATGGGTTTCGTGTTGTACCATACAAGTGAAAATATTGTGCAACAAAAGTGGATAGATAAATGGAACTATTTTTTTTCTATTGAGTTATTATAAGTGGTGGGGGTTTTCTAGAGGTGCAACACACCCTCATACATGCGTGACCATGGCCCATGGGTGTGGGTGCATACAATGTGGCATTTTGATAGCACACTTTGCACTTTGTCAACCGCTTAATTAAAGCCGCCAATATTTCTTTTACACTTGTTATAATTAATGACGCATATCATTGTAAATTGTTGCAACTGCTTGGTAATGGTTTGAGTGGTTTAAGATGCCAACATATGCGAGAATTCATGAAAGTGTGATACGGAACATGTATTTGAACTGTCGTGACATTTCGAAGCGTTCTTTAGTGTTTGTTCCAACAAATGCGACAGTTTGAACCATCACCGGAAGTTGTTGCGTGTGAAACTGTCAACATGGTGATGGTTCAACGGGTTGTTGCTAAAGAGATGGTTCAACTCTCAAGCCAATCTAGCAACCAAAAAGTGGTGGGGTTGGTTGCCACATGTCATAATACTATTGATTCTTTTATTTATTTTTTATATTATTAATTATAAGTAATGTTTTATTGAAGGGTTAAAAAGTGTTATAATGGTTTGGGATTGAAAATTGTATAGGTGGATGAGAGATAAATTAGTTTTTTTTTTAAAGTAAATTGTGGATTTGGTCCCTGTGGTTTACACTTTCTACCCACAGTGATCTCAAAATCAAAATAAATACAGATTTGGTACCTCTAGAACTCATTTTCGCATTCATTGAGTCCCTCTCACCAACGACCTGTTAAATCCCTTCGTTAATAAATGCACGTCCCCATCACATGAGGGGAAATTTCATCCTTTTGGTGTTTCCCTCTCTTTTTAGTGCATATCCAATATTTCATTTTAACCCTTACCTCATTTTCTTCCTTCTCTCACATGATTTCTTCCCCAACCTGCTTCAAGGACACAAATCCTCTCCAATGATGGTTCAATGTTAGTGTGATGCAACTGGTATTATTAAAACTTCATGGACAACAACAAATGAAGGAAGATGCTTCTAATGTTACTCAAGAATGATAACCAATTTCCCATTTTTGTAGTTTGCCTAACTGTTAGAATCCTTGATTTTGATTTTGATTGGGAACAAGTTGTGGATTCATTAGCTGGTATGAAGGGCCTCTATCTCCTCGAGCAATGACTATAATTTCTGGTTTATTGAAATCTAAGGACAAGGTTAAAGAAAACATAGTAGCAGCAAAAAAAGAGAATAAAAGATTGAAGTATGTGTTGTGTATCAGTTGGTTGGCAATTGTAATTTATTTATTTCTTGGTTGACCTAAGTTGTTGTTAGAGATTGTAATGACCTGATCAATCTTTTATAGCCAACATGTAATGCTTTTCTATAGGTAATGAAGTTAATTTTACCTTCATCTTTGATTTCCATTGGTGATTGTTTTATGTTGGATTTTATGTTTTCATCTTGGGTAATACAAACACTCCATATTACAAACCAATCAATTGCAACAAACCATCACATACCATTTCATTAACATACCAGTCTACAAACCATAAAATGCCAAACATAAGAAACTTAAATTGAACCTTTTCATTGACAAACCAGTTTACAAACCGTAAAATGCCAAACCTAAGAAATTTAAACTGAACCATTTCATTGACATACTACAATCCAAGTCATGACATACAACCATCATAACATATTTTGTACCAAAAGAACAAGCATAAAGTATTTTGTAGAAAAAGAACAATCATCAAGTATTTTGTACCAGAAAAACAACCATCTAGTAAGTTTTACCAAAAAAGGCACCTGGTCTATGTTATACCAAAAGCTACTGTGTGACTATCCAAGGCTGTTAGGGGGCATGTCCCTTGCTTGTATGGGAGTTGTGTCCTAGTTCATTGCATTTGTACCTTACAGTTTTTCCGATTCTCCTAAGCTTCTTTCATCCTTCCGTTATTTCTTCAATTGACTTCATCCACTTTTTCTTTGGTCTCCCTATTTGGGTGTGATGTGCTGGTGGAATCAACTTGTTTGGACAGAGTGACTTTGACCACATGTTTCTACCTTTAATTGGTTAACTTTGGAAGAGTACATCTCCATCCATGTTTCAAGAAATATGTTGGATGAACCTATTTTTCATGAATGCCAACATCTTCTCCATTATTTTCCATTTCCCATATGGTAGCGACAACATGTTTGCATGAAATTCTAGTGAGGTCCCAACGCCTACAAGAACATGTTTTCTCTTTCACATCTACAACACACTAGTCCATACATGGATCATTAACTTCGTATTTGCAGACTCCATTCCAAACTACATTGTAATCCAGAGCTTCTTTCTTAATTGCTTACAATAGTTTAGTTGTTGTTGGTGTTAGAGCTCCAACAGCCTTCTCTATTACCATCTAGACATTCACTATCCTCTTCATCAAATAAACTCGTATATACTCCAAAGTTGAGCATATAGGTTTGTATCTTGCATCTAGTAGTTGCTTGTTGAATACCTCACAGATGTTGTTCAACAAAATATCCGTGTGACTTCTTCATGTAAGCATATAAACACCAAGTATATAGTATATTGAAATCCTACCTTTGTAAATACATGAAAGACATACTACACGTGAAATGAGACCTGGTCCAGTGATGTGGTGATATTTTCTTAAGCTATTCATAGCATGCTGAATTAAGCCTTTTAATGTTGTACATCTCATTATCAAATTGTTGGATAGTAGATGCAGTTGCACACCTCCATAACATGTCTTTGTATTGTTTACCCTTCCAAGAAAGCCTCATATATTCACTGATATGTTGTATACAATATCTATGTTCTGTACAGGGAAATACCTTTGCAATTGCAGTTATTATTCCCTACATTTGATAACATGAATCAAGTAAATAAGCACATAATCAACAATTTGAATCATATAACATGAATCAAGTAAATATGCATAGAATTAAAGTACCTTTTGTCTATCAGAGATGAAAGTGAAGTTAGAATTTGTGAACATGTCCAGATCATCTCTAAGGAACTCCATAAACCATGTCCATGATGATGTTGTTTCTGCCTCAAAAATGGCATATGCAAGTGGATAAGTACTATTGTTACCATCAATCCCTACTATTGTTAAAATTTGACCAGGAAAGGGTCTCTTCATGAAACATCCATTAAGACCAATAAAATACCCCCATCCAACTTTAAACCCTTTCTTTAAGTCCCCTATGCACACATACAACCTTTTAAACCTTCTTGTGTCTCGAGTTGGATTAGGATCATCTTCAACTTCTAACTTCACAATGTACCTTCATTTGTTCTTTAAAGTTCCTTAAATTAGTATCTCAACACTTCATATTGCTCAGAATAATCACCATGTAGCTTTTAAGTGCCAATGCCTTTGTCCTGAAAGGTTTCATCCTTGAAAACTTAGTATGATACTTCTTTTGCATCTCAACTGGAACAGATCTAACATGCATGTTTGGGTTATGGAGTAGGGTATGTGTTAACTCTTGGGACAATGAAGTAGTCATGCGAGCCCTTACAAATCTAGTTTCATAACAAGTATGTGTGTCCTTAAGGGTTTTTACCATCCATGTATCCATGTACTTTCATGTTTACCCTTGGATATGAGCAAAACCCAAGGAAACTTTACGTCAGGTTTTCCTAGTATTTCTCACAAACAAATAACCTTAATTCTATTGCCATCATTATTAATCACCTTAATCTGTCTTCTACTTGTAACAACAAACTGCTCTATAATAACTTTTATTCGTTCTTTACTCCCAAATGCTTGACCAACAAAGAAAGAACAATGGGTATCACCCTCAGAGGTTAAAATATGTTCTCTTCTCAATTTCTTCAACAATAATTCTCTCTTTCTCTAAATCAGAGTCATCAAAGTTACTTTCAAAGTCATCTATATCCACTACCTCAGTGTTGACAGTAGGCATTCCCTCATTCTACTCCCTCATGTCTACATCCACTTCAACTAGAATATCAGTTGCATCAAGAGTAAAGTCACCATCTTCATTACCATCACTCATATCATTTTCATCCATTGTTTTACCCTTATCTTCTGCTTGCTAAGAACCCATATCTACTCCAAAAAATGGATCAAACTCTTCCATTTCAAAAACCATTTCATCTAAATTTTAAGTTGCAGGACCCTTACCTTTCTTTGGGTCTCCTTTAATGCCCTCGTTATCACTCTCAGTTGCAGGACCCTTGCCTTTCTTTGGATCTCTTTCAATGCCCTTATTACAGATATCACTCTCAGTTGCAAGACCCTTACCTTTCTTTGGATCTCTTTTAATGCCCTTTCATTACAAATACCATCATCACCCTTAGTTGCAGCTTCCTTACTAACTTTCTTTGGACCCTTACTATCACTAGCTTTAATTGGAAGATCCCTAGGGGGCTTGTCCTTAGGTATTTCCTCTATCACAACATTAGAAGTGATTAGAATTGACAAATAAGTACCCATAGTACTCAGTGTAAATGTCAATTTGTTTCCATTCAAAATGTGAGTCAACAGTTTTTACACATCATTATCATTTCCTAATGCTCTAAGACCATAGTCTAAGTCCATTTCAGGGTTTCTAAAACGATAGAAAGTAGGAATAAGTTTTTTATACCCTATTTCATCCATCATGCCGTCTAACTCATGCACAGAGAAAAGATCTTCGTCTACTAAATCAATATAGTTAACTTTACCATCAACATATACCCTTCCAGGAGCCTTGGTGAAAAACCCTCCATGATGAATCTTGAAGGTAAATAACATAGGCTACACATTTTTCAAGGAAAACACTCAACAATACTACAAAGAAAACGAACTAATGATTAAAAAAAAACGAGTTTTGACTTGAGTAAGCTACTTGCTATAAACATCGACATATTGATCATCTTCACTGTAGTTGTTGCGAACTTGCCATATGGAACACACCGTCACAAAGGGGATTTAGGGTTTAAACGAATTTGTAACCAGAGAGAGATTGATTAACGAGATTATCTTGATTAATGAGACTATGTTGATGTCTAAGAAAAAAGGGTTTAGAGAGACATTGAAGATGACAATTATGAGAAGATGGTTGAGGGATGGAGGCTGAAAAGGTTTTCTTGTAACCCGTGTAATTAAAAACATAGAGAAACACCAAAAGGACAAAATTGCCCCTCATGTGAGGGGAACGTGCATTCATTAACGGAGGGATTTAATAGGCTATTGGTGAAAGGGATTCAATGAGTGCAAAAACACGTTCCAGAGGTACCAAATTTCTATTTATTTTGATTTTAGGATTACCGTAGGTAGAAAGTGTAAACCACAGGGACCAAATCCATAATTTACTCTTTTTTAATAAAGATTGGGTTGGATTGTCTTGGGATGTGCTAAATATGATCTAAAAGCTTACACTTCTCCATACTTCTTCCATACGCTAAAAGACGAAAAAATCATTCAAATTATTGCAACTAAGATTTCATTTTTTTTACCTTTTTGTAATTTTAATTTTAACTCTTATAGTTTTTTGATTTATTATTTTTATCTTTTATGGTATTTCTCTTTTATATCCCCGTCATATTGATTTGTTAATGATTTATTAACAAAAATACGCTTCTAATACAGTATTAATTAATAACAAAATTCAGTATACACTATTATATAAATTTAAATACATTATTAGATATAAAGTAATATTTACGATGTTATCAATTATTTAAATCAATTGTTTATGTATTTTAATTGACATATGATTATCTATAATTATGTATGTTAATAAAACAAAAGTGTAAAATGAAAAATAAAAGATATAAACTAAGTTAAATAAATAACTATAAGATTATCAAGTGTAGGGGCTTAACCATTTGAGAACTCCAAATTTTGTGAGATCCATTCCCAGACACTAATTTAAGATAATTAATGTTATTAATTAATAAGATAATGATTGTTATTTATTAAATAAAAATTAATGTATTTTTTTTTTGAAAAACCCGTCCATATCTTTTCTCTCCTTTCTCCTTAACAAACACATGCACAATTAAATGTGCATATAAGGTGAAAGGCACGGGGCATGACACGAAGTGATTAGTTGAAACGCGTGATGCCCAATACGCCAAGCCCCCACGCCAAACACGATGTAAACAAATTTAAGAACTTTTTAGTTTGGGTGTTCACATGTGGTGGATTTAGATTTAATTTTATTGATTTAGTTGGTGTTCAAAGTATGTTCACAACTCATGTCAGATCTCGTAGATTTAAAGTGTAGTCACAATGTGCTCACAAACTATAATAATATTTCTAAGAAAGTGTGTTGATCCTCTCTCTCGGTGGTTTGATGATGATCTCTTTTACCTTACGAAGTAACTATCTCTATATTCAGCTTCAGCGATCATCACTGAGTTTGTTCAGTGATCGTTGAACATGCATTGTAATTCCTTCAGAGACAAGTATCCTTCAGGAAGACAAAACTCACACCACAGAACCTTCAGCGATATCGAAGATAGAAGTTGAAGATAGATACTAGCAAGTTCGTGATCTGATGTGATTTTCAGTGATAACAAGCTCGTCTACACAAGTGTGAAATCTCGTCCAGATTCAACAACATAGATGAGACCTTCAGCGTCATTTCAGTGTCAACGATCAAATGAATCTTGTTGAACAAAATAGTTTTTGTCTTATCTTTCTGTACACAAAGGACGAACCTATACCTTTCAAAGTAAAGTACTGTATGGAGTCACTCTATTGTCTCCAAACGTGCTTACCTACTTTATAAAAGACAACTGTTCATATACGACCAAAAGACTGTATATCTGCAACAAATGACAAGCTCACCTCTTGAAGCTTTCTACGTGCTTTGTACCTTCTGAAATGCATTTAATGCAATGGGTATAAATAGCTGAGTAGTTCTTTCTTCTCAGTTATCTTCTCTAACCTATATCCAAGCTTCCTTGCTTTGAAGATCTTACCCAAGAAGACACTCCTCCCTATAACTCTCTATCTAAGATAAAGACAACCACTGTAACAAGTGAAGAGCACAATACTTCTTAACCTATTTCTTGTAGCAAGTCTTTTGTTCTTACAATCTGTAATTTGTGTGTTTCTTTGATTGTTTAGATAAGTTATTTATCTTATCTTTTCTGCAAATAATCTGAAAAAATCTGGATTCATCATCTTTATTAATATAAGTTTTTTAAAAGTGAAAGCTATTGTGTTTGTATTCATCCCCCCTCTACAAACTGTTACCTATAAACTATTGTAGATCCGGTTATGACTAACAAATGGTATCAGAGTAGTGTTTGTTTTTGTGTTGTATTGTTATTTTATTGGCGTTTTATTGTCTCTTCTTTTTTAGATAATTTATTTACCTTTCAAATGGCTTTGCAAAACATGAGCACAAACTTTCACGATAATAGCTCCCTTGCCAAACCTCCCCGATTCATCAGAGACAACTTAGTCTCTGGAAGAACCAAATGTCTCTCTTCTTGGAAGGTATGGATACTAAGATTCCATACTACATTGAAAATGGACCTTATGTTCCATTTGCAATTTCTCTAGCAGTTTCTGCTGCTGCTATGACTGTCGTGATTCCAGAACGGCAGATTTTGAAGCTCCCTCATCAGTGGAGTGATGAAGACAAGAAAAACATGGCTTTAGATACTCGTGCGAGATCTATAATAGCCATGGCTCTTCCTCACGAGGTTTATCACTCCGTGATGAAGCTTAAAACCTCAAAAACCATGTGGGACAATCTTTGTGTTCAATATGAAGGTACTTCTGAAATACAAGACTTGATGAAGATAAACTTAGTAAGACAATATGAAAGTTTTCTTTGTGAAAAATTTGAATCTTTATCAGAAGTACATGAACACTTTAATTGTCTTCTTATTTATTTGAGGACATTTCGAAGAGAATATTCCAACTCAGAGACGCTGACAAAGTTTCATTTAATGTTTTCAGAATCATGGGATAATTATACCATGTGTCTCAAGATGTCTAAGGACATGTCCTCTCTTTCCCTCAGTTCTCTTTATGGATATTACTTAATTATGAGCAATCCCTTTAGATGAAGAAGAATATTCTAAAAGACCCTAGAGAAATGAAAAGCTTTCCTTTAGCTTTGATCTCTTATAACTCTTCAGTTGATCATTCTATTTATTCTACTCCTTCCTCTTTTGTTTCTATCACTGAGTTAGATCCTTCTAACTCTAAGGACTTGACAGATGCTGATCTTTCAGAGTATGATGAGTCGCTTACCCTTCTTACCAACTTTTTTAGGAGGTTCGCCAGAAAATGCAACTACCGCAAATCTCCTTCCCTGACCATAGCTGACAAGCCAAAGTCAAATCTCATTGATAAGGCTTTAGCTAACTGCTACAACTGTCAATTCAAAGGTCACTTTGCTAGTGAATGCAGGTCGAAGAAAGTTGTGACGCTATCTTCAAACCTCACATCCTCCTTCAGGCCTCAAAAGGACAAATATATGAAACTGAAGAAGAAGTACAAGAAGATGAAGAATATTCAGCATAAAGGCAAAGGTCTTGTCGTTGAAAAGCATGACTAGGCTGATTCTTCTAAAGAATCATCCTCAGACGAGGATGACATGACTTATATGTGTCTCATGGCCAAGGATGTCAAAGATAAACCATCTGAGACATCATCCTCCCGTAATCACTCTCCTTCAACCTCTACTAAGGTATGTAATCTGAATGACCCTTATTCTTCTTCCTCTGATAGCCTATAAATACTAGATATGCTGACGATTGACCTTTACAATCCCCTGAATGGCAAATCCAAAGCTGAATAGCTTAATCTTGATCTTCAAGAACAATTGGATAGATGCCATTCAAATATCAAAGAGCTGACTAAGATTGAAGAAAATCTTAAGGATTAGGACATTGTAAATCAAACCTTTAACATCGCAAGCTATCGTCGAGCGTGAGCAAACAATTGCTGAACTCAAGGCTGATAAGGCTACCATTGAAGGATGGTGTAAAGCCTCTCTCAAGGCTACTGAGATCATCAACGCTCAGATCCCCACCAAGATAAAGAGTGGTCTAGGATTTTCCTATGATCAGGAAAATTGTGTCACTGACAAGTCCATGCTTAAGTTTGGTACTTTTGTCTCTTTTATTCCTGACATTTCTTCCTCTCAATGCTCTTCTACTAAAACTCATATAAAAGGAACTTCTCTAAGTTCAGGATGCAAAGACAAAGGTAAATCCATTGTCAGCATTCCTCCTCTTCCTAAGAAGGAAAACAGGTCAAATGGAATCGTTCTATACTTTCAACTTGTAAACCTTCCTCCTAAGGGATAAAGGTCTCTGAACCCTCTCAGAGATCTAAGCCTAAGCTTAAAGTGAATCTTTCACCCAAGATATCTAAACCTTCAGCTGTTCCTCCTCAAACAAATGAGAAAGGTATTCTTGGAGCTTGTCCCTCTTCTCTTCTTCATGACTCTTCTGGCCCTAAAGCATCTTTCAGCTTTAGGAAGTGTCTTTACTATGGTGAAACTTCTCATATCGCCAGTAAGTGTCCTTCAGCTACCAAATCTAGTCCGCCAGCCAAGGTAAAGAAAGTAACTAAGGCTGAAAAGTCAACCAAAGTGAAATCAACCACTAAAGTTGTGAAAACGACTAAAGTGAAGAAAACCACTGAAGTCTCTTCTTCAGGCTTAGTGAAGACTACTACTGACTTTGAGTTTTCAGTGTTAGTGGATGTCGCCTCTAACTCTGCTGGACCCATTGAGAAATTGGTACCAAAGAAATCTTAATCTTTTTTCTATTGCAAGAAGTCAAAGGCATCTAGTATCTTGATAGTGGATGTTCAAGACACATGACCGGAGACAAAACCTTGTTCTTAGACTATGAAGACAAAAGAGGCCCTTCTGTGACCTTTGCAGGAAACAGAAAAGGATATACCAAGGGCTTTGGTATATTAACCAACGGTGTAACCACCTTCAGACGTGTTGCATATGTTGAAGGACTCAAGCACAATCTTCTCAGCATCAGTCAACTGTGTAAGAAAGATTTCACAGTTAAATTTCTGAAGAATATATGTTATGTCTTTGACAAAGATGACAATGTTGCTCTAACAGACTCTCGTCAAGAGAATGTGTATGTCATCAACATGGATTCTCCTTTTACAGAGAATAGTTGTTTTCTCTCTAAAGCCTCTTCAGATATCAATTGGTTGTGGCACAAACGGCTTTTTCATCTGAACTTCAAGACGCTGAACGGGCTATCTCGTAAGGATCTTGTCACTGGCCTTCTTCAGCACTCTTTTGCAAAGGAATCTCTTTGCTCAACGTGTGAAAAGGGGAAACAGACAAAAGCTAGCTTTAAATTGATGCAAGTCTCTTCAGTGACCTCTTCGCTTCAGCTACTACACATGGATATATTTGGTCCTGTCAATGTGCAATATATAGCTAGAAAGAAATATACGCTCATTATTGTTGACGAGTTTTCCAAGAACACTTGGGTTTTCTTTCTTAGATCCAAGAATGATGCACCTGAAAAAATCATCTCCTTCGTCAAGCGCATAGAAATACTGAACAACATCAAAGTACGATTTATCAGTAGTGTTCATGGCACTGATTTCAAACACGGTACCATTGATGACTTCCTTGTGAACAAGAGAATCTCACATAACTTCTCAGCTGTGAGAACTCTACAACAAAACGGGGTCGCTGAAAGGAGAAATCGAATGATTATTGAAGCCGCTCGATCAATGCTCAGCGAATCTCATTTCCCTACTCAATTCTAGGTAGAAGCTGTCAGCACTGCTTGTTTTACTCAGAACCATCGTTGATCATCAAGAGATTCAAGAAGACATCTTACGAACTCTTTCATAGCAGAAAGCCTTCTCTCATATTTCTTCATACCTTTGGTTGTACCTGCTATATCTTAAACAACATAGATCATCTTGGAAAGTTCGATTCCAAAGCTAATGAAGAAATCTTTCTTGAAGATTCTTCAGTATCCAAAGCTTTCATAGTATTCAACAAAAGACGACAAACGATAGAATAATCTATCTATATCACGTTTGATGAACCTCAATCAGCTAACTCTAAACCCATCTATGAAACTGATGAAGAATTAGACAATTGGATGATATCTCACTATGAAGAACCTGAAGCTTCCTTCAGCAATCAACCGAACGTTGACCTCCCTGAGGCTGACGATGATCCATTCATCATTCCAGAAGCGACTAATAACAAAGTTGAATCCTCTTTAGGGATTGTTGGCATTCCCATTAGTCACTTGCCCCCTTCTACTTCAAATACTGACCCTTCAGTCCTTGAAGCTCCTTCAGTCACTACACCTCTATCAGTAAATGAATCGCTCACTGAGGCTCATTTGGGAATTCAAGTTGTTGCTGAAGACTCTCTTGATGAAGCCTCATCTTCTCTACCTAAGCCCCTAAACTCAGAAGGTGATAATCTATATCATTTACCAACTCAACAATGGATGAAAGATCATCCCATCAATAAAATTCTTCGTGATCCAAGTGCATGTATTCAGACTCGTCATGGTCTAGCTAATATCTATCTCTTTGTCAACTTCCTTTCACTAGTTGAACCCAAAAAAATCAGTGAGGCTATCACTAACCTAAACTAGGTCGATGATATTATATTTGGTTCCACTAATCTCTCTTTCTTTTATCGGTTCACTGAACACATGAAGAGAGAATATCAGATGAATAAGATGGAAGAACTAACTTACTTTCTAGGTCTTCAGATTAAACAATCTGATAAAGGCATCTTTATCAATCAGAGTAAATATGTTAGGGATATGTTGAAGAAATTCTACTTAACCAACAGTTCATCTATGACGACTCCAATGGTTCCTCCTCTCTCGCTGAACAAGGATCCAAATGGAAAGACTGTAAACGTAACTACTTACAGAGGAAAGATCGGCTCCTTGTTGTATCTTATACCTAGCCGACCTGATATCATGTATTCTACTTATCTATATGCAAGATATCACTCTGAACCCAAAGAATCCCATCTGATTGCTGTAAAATGTATATTCATATATCTTAAGGGTATTCCTAATCTGGGCCTTTGGTATCCCCAAGACTCAGGTTTTGACCTAATTGGTTATGCGGATAGTGATTTTGCAGGTTGCAAGATTGATAGGAAAAGTCCCACTAGAGGCTGTCAGCTTCTAGGTGAAAAGTTGGTAAGCTGGACAAGTAAGATGCAAACTTCAGTGTCCATGTATTGATCTTCTTTATCAATATATAATTTTTAAAAGTGAAAGTTTATGTGTTTGTATTCATCCCTCCCCTACAAACTGATTACCTATCACTCTTGTAGATCCGACTAGGACCAACAAGTGGTATAAGAGCAGTGTTTTCTTTTAGTGTTGTTTTATTGGTATTTTATTATCTCTTCTTCTATAGATAATTTATTCCTATTAAAATGGTTTTGCAAAAACACTAGCACCAACTTTCACGATAATAGCTCTCTTGCCAAACCTCCCTGTTTCATCAGAGACAACTTTAGTCTCTGGAAGAATTGGATGTCTCTATTCTTGAAGGTGTAAATCTTGAGATCCCATACTATATTTATAATGGACCTTATGTTCCATTTGTAATTTCTACAGCAGTTCCTGCAACTGCTACAACTGCCGCGATTCCTGAACGGCAGATTCTAAAGCTCCCTCATCAATGGAGTGATGAAGACAAGAAGAAGATGGATGTAGACACTCGTGCGAGGTCTATAATAGCCATGGCTTTTTGTGACGAGGTTTATCACTCAATGATGAAGCTTAAAACCTCGAAATCCATGTGGGACACTTTATGTGTTCAATATGAAGGTACTTTAGAAGTTCAAGAATTGAGGAAGATAAATCTAGTAAGACAATATGAAAGCTTTCTTTGTGGAAAGACTAAAACTTTGTCTGAAGTACATTAACGTTTTAATTGTCTTCTTATTGATTTTAAGACAATTGGAAGAGAATATTTCAAATCATAGACGCTGACAAAGTTCCTAGAATGTTTGCCAGAATCATGGGATCAATATACCATGTGTCTCAAAATGTCCAAGAAACTGTTATCCCTCTCTTTTAGTTCTCTTTATGGGATATTGCTTAATCATGAGCAATCCTATCAACTGAAGAAGAATTTTCTTAAAGATTCTAGAGAAATGAAAATCTCTCCGTTAGCTTTCATCTCTGATAGCCCTTCAGCTAACCCTTCTATTTCTTCTATTTCTGCATCTATCACTAAGTTAGATCCTTCTAACTCTGAGGGCTTGTCAGACGCTGATCTTTTAGAGTTTGATGAGTCACTGCTCTTCTAACTAACTCCTTTAGGAGGTTTTCCAGAAAAAGTAATTACCACAGATCTCCATCGCTGACCCTTTCTAAAAATCCAAAGTCAAATACCATTGACAAGGCTTCAGCGATATGCTACAACTGCCAACGCAAAGGTCACTTTTCTAGTAAATGTAGGTCTAAGAAGACTGCGACGCCATCTTCCAAGCTCCCATCCTCTTTCAAATCTAAAGATGATAAATACCTGAAGATGAAGGAGAAGTATAAGAAGATGAAGAATCTTCCGCGTAAAGGCAAAGGTCTTGTCACTGAAGAGCATGACTGGGCTGATTCTTCTAAAGAATCATCCTCTAACGAGGAAGATACGACCTATATCTGTCTAATGGCCAAGGATGTCAAAGATGAACTATCAAACACATCATTCTTCAGTGATCCCTCGTCATCTACTTCTACTCGGGTATGTTCCCCAAATGAACCATCTTCTTCTTCTTCTAATAGCCTATCTGCACTAGATACGCTGACGGTTGACCTTTACAATGCTTTGAATGGCATGTCCAAAGCTAAAAATCTTAATCTTGATCGAACGCGAGTAGGCTATCGCTGAGCGTGAGAAAGCTATTGCTGAACTCAAGGCTGAGAAGGATACCATTAAAGAGTGGTGCAAAGCCTCCATCATTTGTTATATTACCAATTAAAAGTAAACATATAATCAATTAAAAATATAAGTCTGATAATAATACTGTGAGAGTTTGAATTAAAATCAATATCAAATTAAATGTCGATAAGTGAAAAACAATTGAATAACATACCCAATGAAATAATTTAACTAACATAATTAAAATGCCTAAATTCAAATTACTGGCCCAAATTCAGTTATTTTAAAATAATTATAGGAAAAAAAAATCAAGCAACATTGATCTAAGTTTATTAACATGCCAAATATAAAATTAGAGTAAATTACGAATTTCATCCCTACAGTTATGTAAAATTATAAATTGGATCCCCAAACAAAATGATTACATCAAAACTTATTGTGGTTTCACTTTTGCTTTAGATTGGGTTCCTTAACCTGACTTTATTAACCTAATCGTCGTTAAAAATCAATGGTATTTTAGTCCTTGTTCTCTCATTTTTATTTTTTTCTAAGAAAATAAAATAATTTAAGCATATGCTCTAAATTAACAAATATGACACGATATTCATTAAGTATATGTTCTAAATGTGAAAGCATAATGTGCAACAATATAATCTTAATCAGTTAATCAAGATTTCAGAGTTCATTAGAATACCAATGGTAAAATAACAGGAACTGTATTTAATTTAATTCACAAAGTAGTAGTGTAAACGAGCAATATGCTTGATTATCTCATAGAAGAAACAATGGTTTGTTATGTTGATAATCTTTATAGAGCGTACGTGCCGATAACGTGTAATGAAACAACGCAGATAGAAATAATTAAATTGTTACAAATTCTCACTAATTATAAAACCCTTTAATTATAGATGAGTTTATAATGAAAATGAAACATTCAACAACTTTCATATATTAATTATAATATTGGGAAATACAAATAAAATTCAAGAACTAAACACATACATTTGAATAGTATGTGAGCAAATCAATTGAAAAGTTAAATCCATAGTTAAATAATTGACAACAATTTAATATCAAATTAAAAATTTAAATAAAGTTACATATTTTTATTTTAATTCTTAAAACAAGTTTATATATACTTCTGCTTGTGACTTCCTTTCAATTATTAATATAGATATTCGTTATAGGAACGATTATTTTGATTTTTTATGTACATTTTTAATTTGCTGAATTAAAAATGATATAAAATGAAAAATACAAAAATAAGTGCTTATAAAAACATTTAATGATCCAATACAAAATAATAAGCTTTTGACAATAAAATTGGGTCCAAATACAACTAAAATTAACGTAAAAGGGCTGGCCCAATTAATTGGAATAAGTTAAGTGGTTCATTTAAATAATAATATCTCCAAAAAGTAAATATTTTAAAGAGGGACACTAAAAGTTAATGAATTAATCTAATTTAATTAATAAGCAGAAATTAGTAGATCTACATAATTTAGATTAAAAGACAATTTACCAAAATCAGACAACCGCTTAGCAAATAAGCATTTATAGGTACAAATCGATTAAGTGCTTATCTGTTAGAGTTTTTATTCTTATTTATCAGATAAAACTTTTGCTCATGGTCTTACCTCTTACCGAGTAAGATATCGGCACTTGCCATGACAATCCAGTAAGATCAATGACCCGGTAAGCTTTTAATAAAGGACGAATGTTATGATACAAGTGTCGCTCTCTATGCAAATAACCAAAAAACAAAAATATAGATGAAAGAGAGAACTAACTGGTGATGATGGATGCATGACGACATTAGGTGGAGCAATGGTGTTCTTTATTCGTATGAACCAACGTTTAAAAAGCTTTTTGGAGATATCGCGTAAATGAGACACTGAATTAAAGAGAATGAAAGTTGTAAATTCTCATTAATCACAAGATCTTTAAACAAAAAAGAGATAACCCATCCCATAAATGAAAACTCTATGAAGTTGTTTATTAAATACTTACCGAGTGAGAGTGTACCGATTATCACCCACCTTACCGAATGAACATAACAAAGACCAAAATTTTTTACCTAGTAAGAAACATATATCAATAACTGAGAATCTTAATAAACAAGCATATAAGAAATCTCTTACATGGTAAACGTAACATGTTATCAACAATTCATTTAAACAACCGAAAACGTTATCCACCAATAAAGTAAGACAGACTCTTGAGTCTATCCAATAAGCATTCGGTATAATATTATTTATTACTTTAATTATTTTATTGAATGTTTATTTTACACAATAACATACACCTTTGAGTACATCCTCTTAAACCTCAGCTCTACAATTAAACCAAAACTAAATTGTTAACCACCACTAAACTATAACTTCATATATTTTGTTTTAATCGGTTATATATTTAAGCGATTAAAAAAATGAAAACAAAATTATACGTACTCATAAAAACCAACATCATACTCATACTCATACTCTGTATATATTTTTTTTTTATATATTTCTTTTTCCTATTTTTCCATAAACATAACGAAGGAATCTATAACTGCCCATTCTTCTTGGCAAATTCATCTTGAGCATCAAATTCGTCGTCATTCATGAACCTCTTCCACAACCAATGCTTCTTCCATACCCTTTCTGTCATCTCCTCAATCGGAATGTTCTTCGTTTCCGGAACCAAAAACCAAACGAATATCGACATTACAAACACCCAACTCGAGAAGAACAAGAAGATCCCGTATTTGAAGTGGCAAAGCATTGATAGAAACGCCTGTGCGATAATGAACGTGAATAGCAAGTTGATGCAGACCGTCACACTCTGTCCTGCAGACCGGGTCTCAAGGGGGAATGTCTCGCTCGGGATGAGCCATCCCAACGGTCCCCATGACCATGCGAATGCAGAAACAAAGGTGCAGATCATGATCACGACTAGTACCGCGAACCCGGTGCCAAGATTGTCGGATGTGTCGGAAACTTTCAATCCGAGTATGATCGCGATCACGACTTGTGCCAAGAACATTTGGACTCCGGCTTCCAGAAGAAGGATTCGGCGGCCGAGTTTGTCAACAGAGTAAATTGAGACGACGGTGGATAAAACGTTGACGGCTCCGGTAATGACAGCTGAGTAGAGCGAGGCATCGTTCTTGAATCCTAAGGTGCTAAATAAAACAGGTGCGTAGAACATGATCGCGTTGATCCCCGTGAATTGTTGGAAGAACTGTTGCATGTATAAGTTTATGTTGGAGGTTTATATATTGTGTAGGAACTTTTGAAGTTAGAGTAATACTTTTATATAAGATGTAAAATTATAAAAATTATGTTCTTATAAACTAGTGTTTGAAACACTCGGACATTTAAATCCAATTTTTATGGTTCAGATTCTTTAATAAATATTATGTCAAAATTTGAATGAAAAAACTAAGACATTGAGTATACCTGTAGGGCGACTGCGATAATGAGTTGTGGGCGGTTCTTACGGAGCAAGAGATTACGGAAAGGGTGTTTGATTTCTTTAGCGACCCGACTAGCCTCGACAAGCTCCAAATACTCAGGTTCCACGTTGTCAGTTCCCCGGATCTTTTTAAGCACGGCTTTACCTTCTTCTAACTTCCCTCGCTCAATCAAGCTGTTGGGCGTGTCTACCACCAAGAGTGCACCTATTGTCAGGAGCGCTGCAGGGACTCCAGCTAACCCTAGCGAGAGTCTCCACCCCCATCCCCCTTCAATTCTGGCATTGTACATGATATATGAATAACTATATGTTCTAGTATATACTTTCAGTATATTATGAAGTGCTAAGTTGTGACATTAAGTTGAGATTATACTTACTTTGCAGTGCCGTAATTCACAAGGTTGGCAAAAAGAATCCCAATTGTGACATTAAGTTGAAATAATATGTTAAGACCTCCACGTATTCTTGTGGGAGCTATTTCTGAAAGAAAAACCGGAACAGCCTGCCAATCCAATTAATCAACAAATTAGTTATTGTTATTGTTATTAACTATATCACTTGTCATCTTCAAATCATTCAAAACATGTTGTAGCTATATATAAACAAGTTCATTACATTAAAAGTTCTATATGATTACTTTCAGTTTCAACAAATTTTCCTACTTCAGTTTAATAAATCATGTTTTTCTTCTTAATTGTGACATGGAATAAAACCTAACTAAATTTATGTAATGAATTGACCATATATCCATAACCATATAAGTTCCTAAATCAAAAAGACTTGGTAATATCCTTATCGAAAAGGTATATAAGAAAGGCCAAGAAAGTAGGAATGGGAAAGATGCACATGATCATATGGTAAGAAAAATATGTGTCCTACGTAAGTAAAGGTTTATGATGGTAATTGAAAACAAAAGGTGTCACAGGATTCGTAAAGCATGATTATTGCCAAATTCAAAGCACGCCAACCCGATAGTGGTCCAAACATATATTAAATATATACTCTCTCTCATTAACATAACCCATGATTCTCGTTCTCCGATGGGACTTTTTTATCTTATCTATTGATACACACAATATGAGATCAGGATTCTTTTTAGGATGACACTATTATATCTATAATAATATATAATATTTAGTTTTCATGATATTATGTGTGAATCTTTAAAGCATTTATTGTTTCTAGAAAGCTTTTAATCCGTGAAAGAAGACAAATGAAAATGTCATATATAGGAATAAAAGTTGAATATTTTTTACATGTTATCATTTATAATTAAGCAGTTTACTAACTTTAAAGATAGGATATCCTAACCATCCAACCGCTATTCCATCCCTCCTTTGTGAGAAGGTACCCTTTCTCCTAAAGTTACGGGACTATTTTGTTACATTCGATGAGGTATAGATAAAGTTTGGAGACATCTTATCCATTTTAAACGAAATATGTTACGTCATTGTTTGATTTTTGTCATTTTAATTTAAAATATCCTAAAAAGTATTAAACGTCCTAAATATTATGTATAGGTTTATTCCATAAATTATGAAAGAAAATGTGAGTTTGGTCGACAAGATTGTTTGGAATCAAATATAATACTTAAATAAATACAAACCAAAGAAAGATATTGTAATGATGTACATATATAATCATATGGAACAAATTATGAAATGTGGTTGTTTAAGCTTAGCTAACGTGCAGTGGTGGTGGACCATATGCTCCCTTAAAGGCTACAGAAAAGTTTTTGGTGCTTTATTTCAACTTTGTGTGAGTGAAATATCTTTTTATTTAATGCATAATAATTGCTGTTATTATTACTTATACTTATCATGTACTATTATTTTGGATCATGAAAGGATAAGAGCTACCAGAATATCATATTAAGAATAATTTATATTGTTTTTAACTAATGCTTATTAATACATAGTAATTAATTAGAGATATACAGTATATATACAAATAATACAGTGTTTAAATTTGGATCATGTAGTTTTTTCTTATAGTTAAATGATATCATAATTTAAAAAAAAAAAATTGGATCCGTCCCTGATAATAAAAATAAGTTCAATTACATGTAGCTTATTCTATTCCGACTTTATTATTCAATAAGCTTAATTTAGTTGAGTTAATAATCACTTGGTATGCTATATGAAGGTTTTTTTGATGATAAAAACAATAAGTTTGTTGTCATTATTTAAAACAGGAGCTTTAAGTTCCTGTATGAAAAAGGGACCCCTACATATTAAAAAAATCAATTTTGCCAGTATTGACTATGACTACGTATGACGATAATTAAAGAAGTCCAATTAAAATCTGAACTTGTTGAAATGTATTATTGTTTTATCACAACTTTGAATTTTATGTTATGCAAGTTGTATACTGTTATTGGTTTAATAATTTAAACTCTTAAACCAGTACTATTGGCTTTTAAAATATATGACCTTAATAGAATTAAATATAAAACATAAACATAAAAAAGGTTTAAAATATTAAAATTAAAATAAGATTTTAATATAAAAACAGAACAATATGTGATTATGTGAATATGTGTATCAATCATGTCACATTCATTTTTGGATCTTTCAGATTAATTATTAAACAATCCTACAATTAAAAATAATAAATCAAAGGAAATGTACATAGACGTTATCAAATGTGCTTTTTTTTGGATCTTTTGTGTATGTATAGGTATCAAGAAATATTTGTTCATTATAGCATGTTTAATGTCTAATGCAAAATAATGTCTTCATCGTATAAATTTAGAGTCAATGTCTAACATCTCTATAGCTAGGTCCAACAACTCATGAATCATGTATGTATAGCTTTCGTTGAAAAGCCATACTGAAATCTTATATCGTTCACACACGATCAATCCGAACCTAATAAAGGTGGGTGTGTTATCTTATCTTATTTGATATTTTTTCTATCCTAAAAGGTTAAAAAATTATATGTGACTTGTGTTAAACAATATCTAAAAACCTCAAATCATTTAGAAACAATTTAAAAGTTAGAAACCATGAAATAGTATTGAGTTTGATTTATGTTATTTTACATATTTTGTTTATGATTCGTTTATAGACGTATTTATGTGTTTGATGTTTTATCAATGTTTTGATTTTAAAGAGATGTTTGTTTAGATTGGTTTGGTTTGGTTTGGTTTTGACACTATGAATAAGAAAAGTAAAATAGTTTAAAGATGAAAATTGAATCAACCAACCTGATTAGCAAAACCAACTCCACAACCAAGCAAAATTCTGCCGATAATGAGCATGGCTAGGTCTTGAGCAGCGGCATTAAAAACGACTCCGATGATGAAGAAAACTCCAGCAATCAACATGGTGAGCCTTCTTCCAAGCCGCCTGGTGGTGTAGGATGCGAAGAAAGTTGCAGTCAGTCCAGCAAGATACAAGGAGGAAGTGAATAGTTGTAAGCCTTGATTATCATATTTGCAGTAATTACTATCTTGGTCTCCTTCCTTCGTCCTCTTATACACCGCCGGAAAAAATTTCTTCAAGAAATCCGGCATCGACGTAACTCCACCTGTATGCATATCACATTTAATATTAATCTATTTTGAAAACGTCAACGTAATTTTAGAAAGAAGAATGAAAATCTCTCTATGATCCTTTCAATTTTGGTAAATTATTTCCATTACTCTTTTGATCCAATTTGGAAAGAAGAATGAAAATCTCTCTAGTTTTATAACTGCAATATCTTAAGAGTTTTGCTACTATTGGAATTTAACAACTTCATTAATCTCCGATCAATTTTCCTGTTAAATTCTGGATCTGGACGATCACCACGTAAAGCAAGGCGTTGCAGATGTACAGAAAAACAGATCCGTTTTCTGATTTGATATTTCCTCAAAGTAGCGAAAACGTCAATGGAAATCATAACCTCCATTACCAGAAACAGATTACAGTAGAGATCGTTACCTGAAACGCCGACATCGTAACCAAACATAAGACCGCCGGTGGCGGCCATAATGCATGAGATGATGACAATAGGCGTGATTTTAGCCTCGAACTCTACACCTCCGGCGGCGGCTACCGCTAGTCCACCGCCAGCCATCACTGCAGGATTAAAAGGTTTTGAGGTTATAGGAAGAGGAAGAGGAAGATGCTATCAGTAGTAATTACTAATTAGTCGTAACTCCAAAGTTGAAATTGGATCATCTCTGTCTAACGCAAGGGTTTAAATAAGGAATTTTTTTGGAAAAAATGGGCAAGAATTTTGTGTTCCGGGATTGTGGGGTCCACCAATGGGATATTGACACGTGGACTCATCATCTATTTTTTTCCTCTTTGACGGCTGAGTCAGTCACAAACTCATCTTCAAATTCCTTAGGCTCGGTTGGTGCATCTTCTAACAACACGGGCATTATAAAATTTTATTATATATCTATCAAATTTTTCGATATTTCGTTAAAATTAAATATTATAAAATTAAAATTACATTTATCTCTATTTATTTTAAAGATAATTAACATTTTTTTTATTATTAAAAGATTTTTATATGTGTAATTGTTGGGTTTTAAAAGAAACTTGTAACAAAAAACGCAGCGGAAAATAAAATTTTGGTACAATAATTCAAAAAAAAAAACTTTTCTAAATCTAAAACTCAAAGCCGGATCTAATGAGATATCTAATTAAATTATAATACATCATAGGGTGTTTAGAAATGTACCTTTGATCTAGTGAAAAATCTGATGCAGCTCTTAGAAACCAAACGCGGTTTCCTCTACAATTGATCCACACACGAACACGCGTAGATCTTCCCAGGTGCTAGCCCAAAAAGAACTTTAAATCTAAATATGTATATGTTGATTAATTAACCAAATTCAGAGAATTGAATTCCCTTAACTGAATTGGTCTCACACCCTATTTATATATGCTGGTATCATAGTCACCTTATAACTCTAAATAAAGTTTGATATTTATCTGTAAATAATTATATAATTATTTAAAACTTTAAATAATTATGCTTATTTACAGATAATATCATGTAATTATCATAATCTATACTATATTATAAAACATTTGACAAAAACTCTTAAAAACCATTTTTTATGCGTAAAGTACTGTTTATTAATGCATATTACTTAAAACTCAAGATTGCAAGTAAATTGTGTGTAAGTACAACTTATTAAAGTTCTATATCTGAATTCGTGTAACTAACTGCAGATAAACATAATCAAATACAAGATAAACATATCATTTTAAATATAAAAAATCTAAAATATAATTAAGATAATCATTGAGTTATAATAGAATACTTAATTATTATCTATTAAAATGTTTACATTATTAAACCAAAAATAAATTAATTTGTTATTAAACTTAAATTAAATTATAATTAAAAAAATAAATTAAAGAAATTACATAAAAATGAGAACTTTTAAATAGTTGATTTGATATTAACATTGATATATTCTTTTTTCAAATTTTTATGATATCTTCAAATTTATATTTTATTCAAAAATAAAATCATTAATGTTTTATTAAAAACACATAAAAATGTATTATAACATCGACAGAGACAAAAAATAAAATAGAACATTAAAACTGAGATGTGTCTCGCTGCATTGCGCGAGTACTCTTCTAATTATCTTTTAACACATTCTATAATTATTCTTCAAGAATAATTATTTAACTGTCAATCATGACTTTTAGGTTACTTTCAAATGGAAGCAAACGTATTTTTTGTGTGCAACCCTATAAGTTTACATACTCCTTAGCAGTGTTGTGTGACACATGTCGTGGGAATATAATAACTCACATTCTCCCACTTGCACATGACACATAGTAACACAAACGATGGTAAGCATTTAGCAACACGCCACCACCCCAAGGCTATGTAAATGTGTTTTTCCTTTGAGCAATCTTGATTGATTTAATCAATTATATGGTAGTATCATTCCTCTATCCTTTTGCTTCACGATATTTTGTTTTGAACTTAAGACATAGATCTATCTCATCATTTAGAGTTCAAAGATTATGTTTCTCGATTTCAACATATTTGATTCAGACATGTGCTATTAATTTAACTAATACACTTGTCTATGGCCATGTGAATCAAACTATGTTATCGAGGGGCCCAAAAATATCTCTCTCAAATTTGGAGGAGCAAATATCATATTACATGTACATGATACACAATTCGTGTCATACCTAACATTGCCCTTATGATTACCCGGTTAAGGATAACGTTAGACTACATCAAAGTATAACACTCCTTCTGCAGTAGGTACCAATGTACATCTCAGGTCTGAGGATAGGAGCGTCCACCATTTCAGGACTCATCTTATGACGCCGATCTATGAGGTGATCCTGATTGTGGGTCTTGTCCAATACATGTCCCTTAGACAGGTATGTGACTCTGGTTGCACGCATTGCACTTCCAACTTGGACTTATGACCAAACTTCACAATGATCTTTATTTATTACTAGTCCCCTGGTAATAATCGATCAAGGACGGTCTTAAATAATATGATCATCATTCTTATTTAAGGATACTTAAGCATGCTAATAATGAACACATAAATGTTTAATGTAAATATTCATATCCAGTATGCTAAAACAGATAAAAACAAAACTGTTTTATGTTCACATAATTTAAAGTTTACTAAAATTACAAATCATACTAGTGTTTTGCAAAACTTCAAGCCTATTGAATTGGTATGAGCATCATGCTTGCTTTGACTCATAGGCTTGGTTAGAGGGTCTGCTAGATTATCTTCTGATCGAATTCTACATATTTTCATGTCACCTCGATCAATGATATCTCGAATTAGGTGGTATCGTCTTACAATATGCTTCAAGCGTTGATGTGACCTTGGTTCTTTCGTGAGCTATGGCACCCTTATTGTTGCAATAAATATTGACAAGATCATATATACTAGGAACCACTCTTAGGTTTTGTGATGAATTTCTTCATCTAAACAACTTCCTTCGTGACGTTCGACGCTGCAATATACTCTGATTATGTAGTTAAGTCTGCTATTGTATGTTGCTTGTAGCTCTTCCAGCTCACAACTCCTCTCTTTAATGCAAACACATACCCCTACTGTGATTTAAAGTCAGGATGGTCAGTTTGGAAACTAGCATCTGTATACCCTTGGATACACGGATCTCTTTCTTGACCGCCGTATAGCAAGAACATATCCTTAGTTTTTCTCAGGTACTTTAGGATGTTTTTTACTGCTACCCAGTGAGTATCACCTTGCTTAGGGCATACGAGACGTCCGGTCTAGTACATAACATGGCATACATAATTGAATCGACGGCTGAAGCGTAGGGAACACCTTTCATACAGTTCATGTCCTCTTTAGTGCTAGGACACTAAGTTTTGCTCAGTTGTGTGTCATGGACAATCGGCAAGTTTCCTCTCTTGGAACCCTCCATCTTGAAGTGTTTCAAGATCTTGTCAGTGTATGTACTTTGGCTTAATCCAATTAAGCGCTTAGATCTATCTCGATAGATCTTTATTCCAAGGATATATGATACCCTCTCCTAGATCATTCATCCGTAACACTTCCCTAGACATACTTTTACTCCTTCAAGCTTTGGGATGTCGTTTCCAATAATCAATGTCATCAACATATAGGATCAAGAATATTATTATGCTCCCATTCACCTTCTTGTATACACAAGGTTCATCTTCGTTTTTTACAAAATCAAATTCCTTGATTTTCTCGTCAAAACGAAGATTCCAACTACGAGATGTTTGCTTTAGTCCATAAATGGACCTCTGCAATTTTCATACCTTTTCAGGATACTTTAGATGTTTAAAACCTTCTGGTTGTACAATATATACGTCGTCATTTAGAGTTTCGTTAAGAAACACGGTTTTAACATCCATCTACCATATCTCGTACGCAGCTATGTCCAGAAGAATCCTAATGGATTTAATCATAGCTACTTGTAACATCTCGCTTGAGCAAAAACCCCAAATTACCAATTTTATAAAATCTCAAATAAAATATAATTTACTGATTATTATGACCAAAATTGATCCTAATTATTCTAAAAGTTTTATCAAAGCAATCGGGGTCACGGATGGAAAATCTGAATATGCTGCTGAAACGATATGCTGCTGAAACGACTAAGGAGCTGTTTACCAAATTTTCTATTAAGTCCTGTATGGATAAATTTGTATGTCTGGATAATTTGGCTGTCTGGATAAATTTGGGTTGCTGTTTACTTTTCTATCTGAATCAACAGTCTGAATAACAAAAATGACCAATTTACCCCTGAGTATTAACTATGGGCTGTTTAGTATACTGTTGTTCATTTTTTAAGGCAAATGATATTTCTGAAAAAATAAAATATTTAAATAACAAAACATAAATTCATAAATCCAAGTTCAAACACATAGTAGCCAAGTTCAAATACAAGTTCAAACACAAAAATCCAAGTTCAAACATTATTGACCAAACTATTTGCAATTCCATCTCTCAAAGTAGCCATATATTGAGTGTTATTAGCACCCCATTGTGAAATGTCCAATTCTTCTTCTCCATTTCCTTCGACTTCTTCTTCGTTGTTAAATATACTATCCTCATTGCACTCCATAAACAACTGGTCTTGAATATTATATTTTCTGATGAAATTATGTATTGCAAAGCAAGCAATTACCACATTTCTTTGTGTTGTAGATGGAAAGGGAGCCATTTGCTTTAAGATCGGAAATCTCGCTTTCAAGACACCGTAAGCACGTTCAATAACATTTCTGAGTTGGGTATGTGCATGATTAAACCTTTCTTCTTTAGTCAAAGCGCGTCGACGTCGAAAATCTGCCAACCAATACCTTGTGTTACGATATGGAGCCAAAAATCCACGAGCATTGGCGTACGCAGCATCACAAAGATAATATTTATCTGAAAACCACCCACATCAATCATATAATATAGAAATAAAAAAAAACAAATAACAAATTGAGAATGGTTTATACCTTGTGGTGGAAAGGGAAAATCGGATCTTGGGTTAAAAGCAACTTCCCTAAGTATTCTAGAATCATGCGCTATACCTTCCCATCCAGCCCAAAYAAAAGTGAATATCATGTTGAAATCACAAATTCCTAGAACATTTTGATAGCATCGACCGCCTCCTCTTCCCCTGTAAGCAGTTTGATGACTAGCTGGCACAATTGCATGTATAAGGGTACCGTCTAGAGCACCTATTGCACCCTTCATTAACAGAAAAAAGATTAAATACATTATATGTGTGTGTGTGTGTTTATATAAAACTTTAAAACGTCAATAATAAGTCTTACCGGAAATATTTCTCTCAAACGTCTTTGATGACTCGACGTATTTGAAGTTGTATCAGAAGTTGTTGGCACCACTATTTCTCTTGCGAATTCCATCATACCCAGTAAAACTTCATGGAAACAAACATGAACAGTTCTTGTGGAGCGTTGAAATCTACGTAAAAAACATTGCCATTTTCTCTTCTACACTAACATGTCTACTATCTTTCACCCAATTTCTTTGTCTAAAATGATTGCATAACAGTATATACGATCGTGAGAGGCGCATCAACTCTTGACATTGCGTACTAGGTCCAGTTAATAGCTCTTGGGTGTACGCATATCCGCTCAGTGCTGAAGTATTATCAGGCATTCCTTCTATTCTTTCCGAAACATTTCTTCCCCGTTTTACATATATATATATATATATTAGGACTACGATCATCATTTCTTCCTCAAAAGTCAACATATCTATTCAAATAAAAAGACATTATAAATCCAAACAAAACATTATAAATCTAAAAAGAAATGCATAAAATAACCATGCTTATCATAAATCCAAAACCAACATTTATCATAAATCAATAGTCACATACATGTCATAAATCCAAAAAAACATCATATGTCCAACAAAACGTGGCACCAAATTGTCATCCAAAAAAACCCACAAGTTAGCACACAAAAGTTCTATAAATGTTATACTTCACAAACGTTCTAAAAACGTGGCACCAATCTTTACTGATATCCTTGCTTTGCCCCAACTGTTCTCACCCATTCTCTTGCAATTTCAGACGRTATTGTCATCCAAGCWTCTCTGTTACGGTTGTCCGYAAGAAGTGAAAAGGMAATACGGTACAACGGATCATCTTTTGCCCACCCAAGCTCGTTCAATTTTTTTAGGCATGACTCATAACTAAAAAGTTCAGGGTTCCCATATTTCGATGCCATAGTATCTAAAAATTTTATAAGCTTTTCATCAAGCTCCGAATTCGTTGCCATAGTCTTTTTACGCTTCTGTTTCTCAACCGGAGCACGGGATGAAACGGGTGTTGAAGACACAGGASCTTGATCACTTGAGACATTGATCTCTTCCTCAATGACAACAAAAGGCTCGGTAGTTGGCAAAGGATCTTTTGACGACGGTCCATTGCCTCCAATACCCGTGGACATACCACCCTCAAATAATCGCKCACACAGGTCGGGATATGGAAGACTTGTAGTCCTCAATGATTCGACATACCTATTGGTCTGTGTTAAAGAAACATATATAAATATACAAATAAAATAAAAAAAATCGAAATAAAACAAGATCTAAAGTTAGAAAACGACCTCTATCTCCAAGTCCCATTCCTCGGGGGTCAAGTTAAACGTGTTTGTTGAAGAGTCATAGACGTTGCCGGTTTTGTTCTTTAATTTCAACCAAGCACCATATTTTCCTTTCAAGTAGTCAAAGTGGTTCCGCATTTGCTTTCGATCGACCACAAAATTATGTGTGCTTTTCAAAGTATCGGCAACTTTCTTCCACGAAAGTGCCTTCAAGGTAGAACCCTCTTTCCCATTTAACCCAACCTCTAGAATACAACTTTCTAAAAAGATTTTGACAATGTTGGGATCCTTCCAACTAATCCTAACCCTTTTTTGTTGTTGGGTTTCACCCGTTTGTTCCATACCTATAACAAACATTCGAGCTATGTATTAAACAGTTTCTCAATCAATAGTGGAAGGATATTAACAAGCTGCTGTTATACAAACCCATGTTAAACAAACCCAAAAACAAAACAAATATCGAGCTGCAAATCAGAAGCAATAAACAAGCTTTTGAGAAAACTACAGCAGGTTTGTAGCTTTTGAGAGCTAGAAACAAGCAGCAACCAAGTTATCAAGCAAGCTATCAAGCTTTTGAATAAACAAGTTTTTGAGAAAAATACAGAGCTCGTTGACCCTCCAGTGTGTAACAAGCACCAACCAAGTTATCAAGCAAAATCAACAGATAAAATCGAGTATAATCAGAAGCAATATCGAGCAAAATCAACAGATAAAATCGAGTATAATCAGAAGCAATATCGAGCAGCAACGAGCAGCAAAATCAACAGATAAAATCGATTATATTCAGATGCGAATCGAGCATCAACAAGCAGCAAAATCAACAGATAAAATCGAGTATATTCAAATGCGAATCGAGCAGCAACGAGCAACAAAATTAACAGATAAAATCGAGTATATTCAGATGCGAATCGAGCATCAACGAGCAGCAAAATCAACAGATAAAATCGAGTATATTCATATGCGAATCGAGCATCAACGAGCAGCAAATCAACAGATTAAATCGATTATATTCAGATGCAAATCGAGCATCAACGAGCAGCAAAATCGAGCATAATCTATAGATAAGGAGAAGAGTTACCTTTGGAGAAGAGAAGATTGGATAACGAGCAACAAAATCGGACGATTAGGGTTCTTGGGGGAGAAGATTGGAGGAGAAGGAGCGACTATTGGAGGAGAAAAGAGAGGCGTGGGTTTTGTTGAAGGGTAGGCAGGTCTTTTTGTTGGCTTAATGTGGACAAGTCATGGTACCCTGTTGCGCGAATAAGCCCATATCTGGGTGAATAAGCCCGAAGTAAACAGCCTAAAATGGCTGTGCGAATAAACCCATTTATCCGATAAGCTCATTAAGCCACAAGTAAACAGGCCCTAAGTCTGGAGGAAGACAATAGGTGATGAATTGGTCCAGAGGCAGGCGATGGACCAGAGGCTGCTGAAATGACTAAGTCTGGAATAAGTCCAGAGGCGATGAATTAGTCCAGAGGTAGGCGATGGACCAGAGGCTGCTGAAATGACTAAGTCTGGAAGAAGACCAGAGGCGATGAWTTGGTCCAGAGGCAGGCGATGGACCAGAGGCTGCTGAAATGACTAAGTCTGGAAGAAGTCCAGAGGCGATGAATTGGTCCAGAGGCAGGCGATGGACCAAAGTCTGCTGAAATAACTAAGTCTGGAAGAAGACCAGAGGCGATGAAAATGGACCAGAGGTGATGAAATGGTTTAGAGGCGATGAAAATGGTCCAAAGGCGATGAATTGGTCCAGAGGCGATGAAAATGGACCAGAG